>NC_065527.1:17828174-17882810 GCF_006386435.1 Epinephelus moara
TACTATACTATGACTTTTTTATGATATTTTTGACAACATACTATACTATGACGTTTTCATGACATTTTTGACGACATACTATACTATGACATTTTTATGACATTTTTGACGACATACTATACTATGTCGTTTTAATGACGTTTTTGATGTCATACTATAATATGACTTTTGTCTGCCATTTTCAGTGTAGTACTATACTTTGGTGTTTGTATGCAATTTTTTATGTCACACAGACACGGTTCAGGAATCACCACAAACACGAGTCCATTAAAGTTTATTCTCCTCCCAAGGCAGGCTGTCTCCACTCCACCCCATTCTGCTTTCCTCTTTCCCCAACAAAATTAGGAAACCCTCCCCAAACAAATCCCTGCTCCTTTGTTTCCTACCGGCCACACCCTTTCACCTGCGTGAAGCACACCTGAACCCAGGTAACTCACAGGTGGCAACAAGATAAAGCAAAGGTGAGGAGGAGACACTGCAAGAGACATTGAGATTGTATTTGATTTTTAGAACTTATCACAAACAAAAAACAAAACCTAATGAGAAATCAATCAATCAATCAATCAATCAATCAATCAATCAATCAACATCTTAGGTAAGAAAACAATGGTAAAAATAAACAATATCGCTGAACCTCAGTAATAACTGTCTTCTCCTTTCTTTCTTTTTTTGTATTGGGCCCAAAATGGCCTTTGCATTTTCATTTTGTCTTACTCCACTGCTCTTAAAATTCTCTCCACTCCACCACACCCATCAGTGTTCTAGCATGTAGTGATTGTGATGATCAATAAAGTGAAATGCATTGCCAGAGCTAGAGGTGGTACCCCTTTCACAGAGCGACCTACTGTTAGCACTACATCTTTGGATCATTTTTTTTTTTATATGTCCAAAAAAAAGACAATAAATAATTATATCTGTATTTGTTTTGCAGCTGCATAAAAACTTGAAGGTTCAGTTCTAACTTTGTCCCATCCAATCAACAAAGCAAGCTGAAAAAAAAAAATGAGATAATTGTGTCAATTTGTGGCACAGTGTGAGGTTGTATGAAAACAGTCAGGCTCAGATTAAAAAAAAAAAAAAAAAAGGAACACTCATTGAATGTGTTTTAAGCTTTAGGTGAACTCATTAGAGCTGGACGGACTTTGCTCATGTGTCCTTGCTTATCAGGAACCAGTGAGTGGGGGACAAACGGGGGAGGGAGGCCTGTTCTGATGACGCCTGCTCCCAGGGAAGAGTCGCATCTGTGTTCCCTCCTAAGGTCAGCTCTTCTCTGCTCGCTGTGACTGTGCTGTAAAAAACTGTGCTGTCTGCTCACCGAGCTAACATGAAAACACACTCTCAAATCTGAAGGGTGCATTACAGAAGGAGGTGAGGCAGACGTCTTGACAGTGTTGTGGCAGAGACTGTGAGGACGAGGTTACATCTGGTTTTGGGGTAGAAGTAAGGTCATAATGTAGAACTGTAGATTATAGGTGCTATTAAATCATAATTTACATTATCATTCTCATAGGCCTTTTTACATGACACGTTAGGAAAACTACAGGTGTAATTAATAATGTAAATAAATAATAGTACTAAACCAGCTGCAAATGCATCAACAAATCCACCCTATGATTTTAATTTCTTATTTGTCTGATGATTTGCTGTTGTGTCATGTTTTATGGACCTACAGCTTAAACTGCAGGTTTAATTCTCAGACTGATTTTATTTATTTCATTGTAAATACTGAGCCTCTGGCTACCAGAAAATGTCATTTTTTTTAACAATTGCAATTCAACTCTGTAGTGCTCTCTAGTGGTCAGATGCCCATACTACACACACAGTGCTGCAAACTTTGATATTTTAACATTTATTGGTACATTCTACATTTATCTAACTTTTAAAAAAAAAACTTGGGAAGAGACTTCAGCAAGAGAAATGAAATTAGAAGATAAGATTTACAGGTAACAAACCTCAGATGAGGTCAGAACATCTTGCACAGATAAAATGTTTCTGTGGTCTGAATCCAGCACTGACAATGTCCGTGCTGGGACTGTCAAACACACAAAACAAACTAGAGCAGTTGGTAGAAAACTGGCACATTCAGGTTATTTCGTGCATTTCTATGCAGCAGAGAAGCTACAGTAGATTCCCCAGTGATCACTAGTGAAGCGTTTACAGTCCAGCTTCTCCAGACCCACCAGGGCCATGTGGTCAGGGGCCAGGCGTGGGATGCCGTCCTTGGTGGCTGGGCGGAGGTAGACCCGGTCGAAGCGGCAGCGGCTGATGTAAGGGACATTTTTGTTGCTGTTGGCTTTGGTATCCCATGTGTAGCGGCAGTGCTCTTGTTTTCCCAGTTGCTCCCACACGTCGCAGACACTGGGGGGCAGACCCACCTTGGCGACCTGAGACAGAGTCCAGGACAATAATTATTAAAGAGCTATGGGGGAAAACTGACAACCATAACTTGCCTGTTTTTAGCCATCACACATCATATTTTTTCAAGTCACACATAATATAAAGACTAGTGACTAACCTCAGTATCCCTGAGGTTTGTGTCCCCTCCAAAGAGGACGGTGACATCGTCAGGAGCCTCTCTCATCCTTTGCATCACCACTCGCAGCTGTTTCATCCGCTCCCCTGCTTGGCCTTTACAGCTCTCCAGGTGGGACGTCATCAGACACAGCTTCTGGCCTTTAAAAGTCACCTGATTCCGCAAAGAAATACAACTTTGTAAGGTGAGCTCAACATGGCAGTGAGTATTTCAACAACTGTGTGTGCACGAACCTGAGCTACGAGCAGATTCCTCATCATTTGAGTAGTGGGGTAAGGTATTATCTCGCTCTCCACAAGCTTGACCCGCGACTTCTTGAGCATCATCCCAGTGAAGTAATTATCTTCACCACCTGGTCAGCACAAGTCAAGAGGAGGGATAGTTTATACTATGGAGCTCACCCACAGTTTATCCCACATGCTGCATGACACAGTGTACCGTACCTTCAATGATGAGGTAGCTGACAGCCCGCTTCCTCAGGTACTGGACGTAAGGCGGAATGAGCTCCTGTAGGAACACCACGTCAGGAGTGTATCTACATGAAGACAAGATTCACCTTTTAAATACTATCAGCCTCTGCCTTTTACACACAGTGGCACCCCCAAATATTTTTCATTAGGGTGGCAAGATTGTACCTCTGAATATCTTAGACTGGCACACCAAAACCAAGAGCCATAACTGAATTTCAGGAATACGATTATGCTGAGTGCATGGGCTAGAAGAAGATTTTGAGATAAGAAATCACAACTGATATACTTTGGTTTCTTGTTTTACAGTTAGTATTAGTAATTATCTGAAATGCATGGACTAATCTGGTACATTTTGAGTTGTGTCATGTATCTCCATATACTTATGTTAGGCAATTCATTGTTCTTCAAATAGGCTGGCTGTCTTTTTACTTTAAAAGACAAACATACAGCTTTAATTGAAAGAGTACATTGATTGTAAGAAACAAAACATTTCCTGGGAACAAGCCCTCTAATGTTCAGGGGAGACTTGTGGGCACCCATAGAACCCTGTTTCAGTCAGATATCTTGAGGTGAGAGCTCAAGGCACCCCTTTGAAAACTGCCATGCCATTTGTTCCCTACACATTATATCTCCACTTAAAAAGTTTGGATTGCTCACCACAAATAAAACATCAAGTGATGCCAATAAATAGTGTATACACACAAGCTTACAGGACTAAGTAGGAGCACAGGCCTCTGGCACGCTCTCCAAGGTTGTCTGTGTCAAGTCCATCCACGTTCCAGGAGATCAGTGACAGTTTATTGTCATCTTCTTCTGGGGGTTTGTGTGTGGAGGCTGGACTCTCTCCGGTCAAATCTATACTGGGAATTTTCAGAGACTGTTATTAATATGGAACCTCAACACACACAGTTCCTTGGACAGCGACAAAGGAGGAGAGACTGCAGACTTACCACTCTCCTGGAGGTTTTTCTTCAATCTTATGCTTCTTCTTTTCGGGGCTGGCCTCACTGTCTGGAAAGTCTTCATCAAATGCCTTCTCCAAATCAGCCTCAAAGAATGAGTTTAAAGCTCTCTGAAAGACAAGTGATGGGAAAAGTTCATCTGGGCCAACTGCCTGAAAATGTTGATACCACTCACAACACATTCAAACATTTATAATCACTTCTTTTTATCCTCAGATGCTAAACTATTCATCCCTATAAGATGCAGCAGTGTTGAACTGGACTATTAACTTGTCATATTGGCTACCAGCTGTAGTACTATGTATCTAGCTGCAACAGTAACCTAGCCAGGTAACGTTTAGTCCCATCTATGAGGGCTCAGTAGCTACTGTACCTCCATCTCCCAGTTATTCTCAGCCATGTAGCACTGAGCCACAGCGGTATCAGTTCCTGTTATCACAGCAAACTCATCGCAGAGGCGACTTCTGTCTTCTTCTACATTAGAAACAGGCCGTGTGTCCGCGTCAGATGTAGACGCCATCTTATCTAGCCGGTACTTTAATCAAAGATACTAGATTACTTTGCTTTAATCAACAACGTTACACAGGACAAGCAGAATTCAGTCCAAACATTTTTTTTCTCTGCAAGTTATCTCAGGTGTACCACTGAAAGGCTTCCGGGTGAATCTGTTAACTACAACCAATCTCCGCGCAGCAAACTACACTTTGTTTAATTAAAAGTCAGCAACTCTAGTTTATATGTGCAGTTATTAATGAATATAGCCACATATTATTTTTATTTTGTGGCGCTGTTTAAATTCTTAACAGACTTTGCAACACATCTAACCGTGACGATGTTTAGCTAGCAGATTAGCTTCAAGTTTCACCCGGACGATTTATCGAACGCAACAATTTCCGGTACGACGTAAACAGAAGTTTGACATTGGCCACATTCATTAGCGTTAAATATGGCTTCAATGTCTTTAAATACGGTGAAACAAATAATGAGAGCAATGGCGAAAACTCGAGGTTTCGACAGAGTCACAAGTAAGGTAAAGATACACCCTCTGCAACATTACGCAATCGTTTTATTCGTTTTTCTTTGTGAGTACACTTTGTACGTCACTTTTGAGCACAACGCGCTACCTCGAATTCCTGCACCGTCACAGCTGCTGCATGTGTTTCCCTCAGGTGGAGGTTTTGTCTGCCAGCCCGGGTAAGGTGGTGTGTGAGATGCGGGTGGACGAGGAGCACACCAACCGGGGAGGAACGCTTCACGGCGGGATGACAGCCACCCTCATCGATGACATCTCCACCTTGGCTATCATGTACAGTGAGAGGGGAGCTCCAGGAGTCAGTGTGGATATGAACATAACGTGAGTCTGTGAAAAGCTCAGAGGGGCTCCACTGGTGCTCACAAATCGTGGCATCACCTGTAGAATTTAAATGGACACTTGTGATGTCACAGGGTAGGAAGTCTGGAGCTGCTCCATAGACAATGAATGGGAGACTGATTTTGTGGACCCACATAATGTTTTTCTTTTTTTATACCCAATTAAGCTTTTTGCTATTGTAGTGTCCTCAGTTCTGAAATAGAAAACGTACCCATATACTGAGAACATCCCCCTGGGTGCTCTCGGTGTCATCGCTAACATCTTTCCTTGTTCACTGTGTATGGAGCACCATCAGACTTTGTACCCTGTGACATCAGAAATATTGAGTTTTAGCCCTCTAGCTTTCGGATTTGTTCATGTTTACTAATATTTTTGGACAGCTTTAGATAATAGGAATAACATGCATGCATTTTTCATTTTTCAAAATGGGTGCAGCTTCTTAACGTGTAATAACATTTGATATCAAGTATGGCTGTAGCCAGAATTGTAGAAATACTTAGATCACTAAAAAAGATCTCTAAAGTAGTTTAATCCTTCAGTTAACCGTCATATTTTTTTTGGCCTAAAGTGATAAAATGTATACATACTGAGCCTTAAAATACTTCAGTTAGCACAGAAAATACCATAATGTGTACGTTTTTTGTGGCAGAATATGAACCAAATGTTTCTAAAACAGAGATTACAAAGATTAACTTCATAAACTGCAAATGACCGGCAACAAATGTCAATGTCTTACAGATACATGAATGCTGCCAAGATAGGAGAGGACATACTCATCACGGCTCAGGTGCTGAAGGCAGGACGGACGCTGGCGTTCGCCACAGTGGACCTCACCAATAAGGCCACAGGGAAGCTCATTGCACAGGGGAGACACACGAAACACCTTGGCAGCAGCTGAACTGTCTCCCACATGTGCCTGTCTGTATATAACATAAGTATACTGATGTCAGAACAAGGAAGTGACTGGTGTTACCAGTCTGTTAGGTATTTGTCATCATCAGTTAGACACTAACACCTCTAGGGAAAAATCAGTCCTGACCTCACTACTGTATAAATTGTATTGTTTCATGCACATGCAATAAAACAAATAGACAAGTTATGCTTTCAGAATTTGCATTGTATTGGGATATGCTCAGCAGTATTGATTTGAGAATCAACAGAAAAAAAAACAGAAGTTACACGCCTTATACCCTTTCAACTGAACACACTGAATCAACAAGGAGCAAAATTATATGTACTATGTACTTCATATTCTTTGACAAGCAAGCCTGCAAAACCCAATTTTAATTTGATGAGCATGGCAGCAAATTACCTTAATTTTAGTAGGTCAAATTAAACAAAAATCAGTAAGCTTTCAGCAACTTTTGTTAGGTATGTTAAACATTAAGTAGGTCACCATTTCTCACCAACCCACATCCCAAGTAAAACAAAACATAAAACATCAGATTTCAGTAGCTCAAATGAACGGTGCATGAACGGCTTGAACGGTGACAATGGCCTTCAACATCCAACCAACATGTCTCAACTTTGTGTACAATGCCTTTCAAGTCACTCAAGATTTTAGCAAAGGCCTGCCTAGCATGTTTCAGAGAAAAGCAAATGACACAAAACATTTTTTAAAAGTCCAGCAAAAAAACTAAGGCGGTTTTTAAGAAGCAATACCTACACCATATGATTTGACAAATATTGTTCATCTTGTTTTCTTTACTTATAAAGGTGTATTAACACCTATTCACACCTGTCCTTGGTCAAAAGATTGTGTAAAGTTGTTCTAGAACCCCCATTGACATTACATAACAAGCTTTAACAATCATTTCATATGACAACAAGGATATAAAACACGTCCGTCTGAGAACCACCGTGAAGACCTGTGTATTGTTTGTTCCTGTTTTGATGCAACATAAAGAGTTCCTTCAATGACCGGTGCTGTTGACAGTGCGGCTCCAAGAGAACAACCAACCACTCAAAATCAATGTTCGTGCAGGTTCAAATGAACAAAAAATGGATGAGTGAGTAGGAGGGAATGAAGAGGGAGTAAAAGAAAAAATGGGGGGGGGACCAATCCAAAAATGGCAGAAAGAAGAGGAGGAACATTGGGAGCGTGAAAATAACAAGGATGGGAACTGAATCAGCTTCAGGTCAGGGAGGGGAGAACGAGTAGGTAACAAAAAAAAGGAGAGATCCAAGCACAAGTTCAAATCTTTTAAAAGGAAACGGGTGGAGATGAGTACATCATTTTGCTTCTGAAGGCTTAGGCAGGAGGGAGGGGAAGGGCTTTTCCCTATGTGGCTGGGTGATGCAGGAAGCCCTAATCAGGCATGTATGGGCGGAGGTGATCCTCGATGTCTCCCACACCCCAGCAGGTCAGCTGGTCCTGGGGCAAGTATAGGCAGAGGCTGCACAACTTGAACACTGTGGCCTTGGTTTTAGGAGTCTGCAAGAGAGGTGGACAGAGAACATTAGTGGTGAGGTGTGTGCTGGGACACGGTCTGATGTTTGATTTGATCAGATCAATGACATTATAATTAGTGGACTGACTCACCTGTAAGTGCTGTCTATCCATGAAGAGAAATACAGACTGAGTTGGGTTGTTCATGACCATTCCAGCCTTGTCTTTACGACTCAGAGCATGCAAGCACTGCTTCTCGTAGTCTCCATGATGAAATTCGAACTTGGCCTGTAAGTCAGAGGAAAAACTTGTGAGCCAAGACGCAGAAGTCCCGTTAACTGAATATTTTCCATCCCTGTTTGACAATGATAAAAAAAACCTGAAGGCTGCCTGTCATTTTGACAGATAAGAACACTGAGGGTAATATAAAGTAACTTAAGTAATTCACACCCCTTTCCAGTTTGTTGCATGTGCATATTAATTAGCTATTGTCTTGTCTTGGATTTCGCGTATATGACCTTATTGTCTAGCTGGCTTTAGCCAAATAGGTTATCCCTTTGCTTTAGCCATTGCATTGGTAGGCTATATAGCTACATACCATTGCAAATTATCACTGCAGCTGAGAATCAAAATGTTCTCACAAACGGTCTCTAGTTTGGAGCTTACAGTCCTGCAGCAGTCTCATGATAAACAGAGCTAGAACAGGGTGAGGATGGGCCAAGAAAATCAATATTCTGCATGCAGCTTTACAATGACACAAGATTTTACTTATTTTAAATATTAAATATCAAGCCCTCTGAAAACAGAGGGCTTGATGTGGTGGAGAATGAAACAAGCAGGTTGCTACTGATAACATTTATCAGCTAAAGGTTAAATGACAGATAATAATAGATTATGACTGTCGATAGTAGATAGTTTAACACAACCTTTGCCATGAAGTACATTTTGTTACATCCAGACAAGGGCAGGATGATAACCCAATCACAATTAATTGCTAAATTAATATTTTTGATACTGGACAATGGGAAATGTCTACATTGTGAAAATTGAATTATTGCAGTATGCACAAAAAGATTATTTTCATTAAACAAAAACTGACAGTCATGGCTAAATATGATGATAAGTGTATTTTTTAGACATAACGATGAATGCCTTGCCAGAGAGCAGCTCTTTTGTTATTCTTCCTAGACTATTTTATACATGTAGACCTAAAACTTCTGGTTTTACTCTTGCTGAATTTTGCAGGGGGAGACAAACAAATCAATACTACTTCAAAATCGTCACCAAGCTTGAAAAAAAGTATAAGTTGTTGTAAACTGAGTGTGAGTTTTATTTGTTTGGTTGAAATAGAACATTTGAATTAGTTTAATTGGACTGGCATTGGCCAAGCTCTGACCTGAACAGGCCTAAAGGGTTCATCATCGGCCCCCTTCCATCTGGAGAACAGCAGACAGACAATCTTCTCAATATCGTTGCGTGGCCAAAGCATGAAGTCCATCTCCTGTGTGCAGCCTATCACATCCTGTGAGAAGAGAGAACAGTGTGAAACACAACTGGATTTTCTTCTCCTCAAGCTATCCCTTCCCCCAAGATGGTTCACTCACTTACCCTTCGCATTGACTGGTATCGGGGGGCGTGTAGTTGCACAACATCTTTTTGCAGGAGTTCTATCGAACTCTCGAGAGAGTAGCTGGAATCTCGCACACCTCGTAAGATGTTTTCTTCATAGTTGTTGGTCATCACTGGCACCACTTCAGCTACCTCAAAAAGTGCAGACTTCTTCTTCTGTAATGACAAATCACAGATACAAAACACACATATTTTAAGTCATCATTTTGCTTTGATCGTATGAAAAAGAACAAATCTGGATCAGACAGTTAAACCTGTAATGAATACGCACTTAAGAAAATTATTTTAAAGTGTGAGAGATGAGTGTGATTTAAGATTGCGTCATAGATTACTGTATTCTTCCATTTCACTGACAAACCTTTTCTTTGAAAACGAAGGCTATATAAATCTTGAAGTCAAACTGATCAGCCAAAGACTCCCTTTTCTTCCGAAGTTGAGCTCGAAGTCGATTTCTTGTTTGATTTCTTCGTGAAGTTGGGTCCCCCATGGTTAGATTTTGATGGTAGTGTCTTCTTCTCTTGTGCAGAATATTTTGGCTACACTCTCTACTTTTGTATTTGTACGCTGGATAACGGATGGAGCTTGATACCCTTTGCAGAATTAACGCATCGAACAACTCTAGGCTAGATCTGTAAAATACCCACTAACTACCGACTGAGGAGGTCAACAAATCAGAAACAAAACTAAGTCATTTTTAATTTTTGTAAAAGGGCAGTGTTGAGGAGGGGAATGGTCGACAAGCTAAGACTACATCTCCGTATTACTTGTTCAGAAATCCATGTTTTAAGACATGACTTTTAAGCCAAATGATCTTTTTTTTTCAACCTGCCATCGACAAGGGATTACAACAGAGATTTAAATGAAAGAGCAACTCAAATTTGACTAACTTTTCCTCTGAAAATGTTACTTAACTCAACAGAAATAGCTGCTACTGTAAAAACCCATACCGGCAATATATTTTTGCTAGTGAAATTGAGGACTACAGAGACTAGCAAGCAGACAAATATTCTATTATTGGGGTCATTTCAAAGTCCCTCATCCATGGCTATCCTTTTGTGTGTGTTTCTCTGTAGAGACTGCGTTATGTGCGTGTTACAGGCGGATTGGGGATACAGACGAACATGGCAGGTAAATACAGATGCCAGGAGATGTTGGCACCGGGTAACATCGAAGACTACTGCGAAAGTACCTTGACATTTCCTTGACTTTTACTGCCACTCATTTGGCCCACGGCCTGCGGTGCTGCCACTGCTGATAGTCATGATGTGGGCGTATTTTTAGCACACTAGCTAAGGTGAGCTAGCAAGCTAATCTAGGCTTTCACTTCCAACACTAACTAGTAGTGAACCAACGATATAGCTACATCTTATCTTCTGACTGATTGGCTTAATTGAGGCCTATGTGTGGTTGGCTAACTAGCGTACAGTCATCTTTCCACGCGTTTACATTTTCTCGCCAGGTTCAGTGCGACTGCCAGTGCTGTGAGAGTCAAGAGACCTGCAGGGTTGACCGACTAACTGGTTTTGCTTGTGCTCAGCATTTTAGCTAGGTATAATTTGCCTCAGTCGTGTCTTGTCAAGAACGTCGCGGACAAAAACCAGCTAGGGAATCGACAGCCAACCAACGACAAACGCTGAATGGCGAACGTTAGCTAGACAAAATCAGCCCCTTTCCGCGTCTGAAGTTTCGAGGTGTTTGCTGCGCTTGTTTTCTTTCTCTTCTTTTCTTCAGTCGTCACAACCCCCGACTCGCCCTGCTGCATGCCATGTCAAGATAAATCGACAATCCAGCTGAAATCCTCCGTTCTTTCAGTCGACATGTGGCGTGTTCTGTCTCCCGGCGGGCCCATATTTCACGGCGTGTCGTCCAACGTTTGTCCGTTTGGTTTCTTTGTGTGTTTTTGGGGGCAGCTGGTAATGGCACACGCAAGCTCGGCGATCCACAGCCTCCCCAAAATGGCTGCGCAGGCAACTACAAAGATGTGACGTAGGTTGACACGTGACCGCACGAGGAAAAAAACAACAGCGGCACATTATCCGAAATAATAAGGCTGTTTAAAATTAAAAATTAAAAATAAAAATAAAAATCACATTTTTATCGATCATGGTTTGACAATGTATTTTTTGGTGGGTCAGTTGCTAAACAAAAATGGTATGTTGCTGTCATATTCAGAATTTCCTCAGAAATAATAATATGCTATTATTATTTTTGATGTTGTCACTCTCTCTTTTCTTCAGTTTTTAAGAATTGTGATCCTATGGAAATGAACATTATAAGCTCTAAGCATATTTGATGTTTTTAAAAGCAAACTCAAGACCTACCTTGTTAGCCTGGCTTTTAATTGAACTTTATGTCTTTTTTTAAAAAGAAAGAAAATATTTATATATTTCGCTATTTATTTATTATTTTAATATTATATATATAATACATATTCTTCTATTTTTTATTTTTTTTATTTTAACTCATTTATTTATTTATTTATTTATTTATTTATTTATTTAACAGGGACAGTGCAGCTACTTAGCTGCACCAGAGCTGGCTATTAGCTAATTTTCATCTGTAGTCCCTGGGCAGGAAACAGAGAATAATTTCCCTGCTAAAAGACACTAATGTATAAAAAACACATTTACAAAAGAGAACATATACATGACACAACGACCTCAGCATTAACAACATCAAGACAACACAACAACAAATCACTGCAACAATAAAAGTAGCAGCAACAATAAAACTATAACACAAGACGCCACAACAGCAACAACAACAACAACAACAACAACAATTAGTCTACAAGATTAAGATTTAACAAGATTTCAAGATTGCCTTTGGACTGTGTTACACCTCCTGCAACCAATGTCTTCTCTCTTAGGTGATTTACAGTGGGAAAAGGCTTGTTGTATATCAATAATAAAGTGACAGAAGTATCCGTCAAAATATTAGAAACAATTTACCCAGCTAAAGAAGTGTTGGAGAGATTTAAGATAAATATAGATTATAGCCTACATATGCTTTTTGTAATTCAGATAGGCAAACTATATTTCATATCTGGATTCACTATGATCATTCTAGTTTGCTTTGAACAGATATGAAAGAATTTATACATAGTAAAATGGGCATTAATATACAGTTTAATATCTTCAATGAGCTGTGACATTTTGTGTCCTGTGGGGTGGATAGCAATATTGCCTATATTAATTAGCTTCTGAACATTACTAGTAAATTCTATATCCACAAATCTAAATGGTCTGACTTCAAACCCTGCTTGAACCGGTTTATTGATGAACCCAAGCAGTAGGCTGACACCTTGTTAGAAGATGTTAAGAGCAAAAAAAAACTACAAAAGCTTTCAGTATTTTAAGGGACATATATTTTCTTAACTTAATATTAATGGGCTTTTAATACCCTCTAGCATGATTTTTCTTCCCTTGTATGACAAGTGTTGTATACCTCTTTGTTATAAATAAAGTATTTTGGAAAAAAAGAAAAGAAGAAGAAACAGCAACTTCCTCGCGAGTAGCGCTGTATTTGTCACGTGACCGAGTAGGCGTATTTAAGTCCCTGGCGCGGGATCCAGCAGAGAAGAGAAAAGAAAAGGCACTCCTGCGCTGTAGTCCTTCACACCAACGGTAAGGAGATTTAATCTTTTAATACTTTAATATTGTGTTATCTCTCTTTACATCTACTGCTGTTTAAGTTTAGCTAACATTAGCTACTCCTGTGTTAGCTTCAGTAACGTTAGTGGTGGCTAAAATGATCGTGTTTCCTAACTTAACGTTCGTTTCCGAAACAGGAGGTGGCGTCACGTTTAACGATAAACATCTTTTTACAAGCTAATTAATTAGCATTACAGGTAACATTAACACGTCTAGCAATTCACGTGGCATTTTAAATATAAACTTACTAAGGTGCTAACTCAGCGGTACCTTTTTATACGTTTTTCAACAAGCTAGCTGATTTGGGTAGTTTTCCCTCAAACGCGTGTAACAGTTAACCGTCTGTAGTGACGTCTTTTTATTTCCCCAACAGGTCTCTTGAAAGAAAATGAGTTTCAGTGGAAAACTAAAACACAGCCACCAGAAGTCTAATGAGAATATAAAGGTGAGTGTGAATTAGTCCTGTTTTTAAATGTGTTCCTTCAAGTTAATGTGCCTGAAATGTACCGTTGTTGTAAAGTTCAGGGCTGTGGTTCATGGTATCTTCCCATTGTTGGTGTGGATAATCTCATCACACATGCTCATTTAACACATGATTAACAGCTGGTAGATTTCAGTATTTGTGTAACTGGGCCACAGACCAGAAGGATCTACCCCCTAAAGGTTTGTAAATTGTGGCCATGACTTGATGTTAATCATAAGACCCCTTTTTTCCAAAGACAAGGCTCTATAGATGGCAGAAATTGAAATATATTAACATGTGCATAGACTGGAGATTTTGAAAGCAAACACAAGAGAAATACTTTGCTTTCTTAGCTCCTGAAACCTAACAAATAACTGTTTTGATTTATACATGGCTGTACCTAAGATTTCACTTTATTATAAAAAAATCTGGCATCCCAGGACAGAAACGGTTTCACAAATACAAAAATACTGAACACATACAAACCTTTTGACAAACAAGAACCGTACCACAGATCCTATCAGACAATATGAAAAGTGGGTGCAGTGCAATAAATGAATAGGTACTTCCCGTTACATTGAGTGTTTGACCCAGGTACAATGAAGTTGTTTGGAGGCCATACTTTGCTTTAGACTGAGAACAATATGGTTCCTCAGCCTGTGGGACTCTAACCTCAAGTAGTTTCAGAAATTTCCTCCTCACAGCCCAAAAGATCACCCTTTTTTTGGCTTGAAACACACCAGCAGTGTTGGGAATCTGTGGCCAAACATTAACAAAGTGGGCATGTTGGCTCCTCTGTAATGAGCCTTGAGGAGAAACTTTCCCACGGCTGTTAAGACTTTGGGCCCTGCCCCTATTCCTACACCTGTGGGCCTGTTACACATGGCAGCAGTGTTGTTGGCCTCCTCACTTATGCCCTCTCCCATGGTGACAGTGTAACTAAAGTAAACCGTGCAAAGTGATGCTAAGCCCTGCTGAATAGAGGCTTTGAAAATGAGAACACAGGTCATGTTAGTTTCCCATGTGACTCAATGTTGAGTTTCTCAAGACTCATCCGGGAAGGGTTATAATCTTTTTGTTATCAATTCTCATTGAATTGATTTGTGATCTACTCAGCTGTAAGCTAAACTTGTTTTTGTCTTGCAGAGTTTTTTCACATCTCAAAAGGCAATGGGACCCCCCAGGCAAACCCTGCAGGTCCTCCAGCCCTCAGCCGTCAACAAAGATTTGGGAAGGTCAGCTCAGGTATGCTGTGGCTAGTACAGTATAGTTCAGAACCAGTGATCTGTAGCAGTAGCCACCTTGTGTGTTTTCAGCATTTTTAAAAGGTTTCTAAACAGCTTTGTTTCTCTCTTTAGGTGGGAAAGGTTGTTCCCAAACGGAAACAGTGGAGTGCAGAACAGAGAGGTCCAAAGAGGGTGAAGGTAGAAGTCAAATCCACACAAACAGAAGAAACTCAGTGTTTGACAGATGGCATGTCCAATGAAGCGTATGAACTAATGGTTGTAGGTAAGGATTCCTAATCCATGCACTGCACACTACAGAGTCATGGAACCTACCCCCAAAATTATTCTCTTGAGCTGAAATTTCTATCACTGTTGTAGAAACGCCTCCTTCCACCTACTGGAAAGAGATAGCCGAGGAGCGTCGGAAGGCCTTGTACAATGTTCTACAGGAGAACGAGAAGGTGAGTTAATCACTAAGAGACGGCTAATGTTTACCTGTCACTTGAGTTGTTCCCACGCTCCCACTGACTGACTCAACCTTTGTTGGCTCCAGTCCAGCTGGCACTGGATTTTGGATTAACTTTGCGCATAAATGTACTCTTTAAATCAATTTATTTAACTTTGAAAGCACTTGTACTGAGGTGCCAGTACTGTAAAGATAAAACTGTACTAAGTTTAGGTTGGATTATTTTTTTATTTTTAAGAAATCGGAGGGTTAGCCCAGTTATATTTTTTCCTCATTTAGCCAGTGATTACAGTGCCCTACTCACTTTAAAAAGCAAGTATTGCCCAAGTTTTGCTAGAGAATATAGCAACACGCTGAAAATAACATTTGTTAAAGCCTTGGCTTTATTCGTGTTGGTCACACGCACACACCCCTTACTCACTCATTCAAGTACTCACTGACACATGCAGCCTCCCAATCACTCTCAGACGCACAGAGTTGAAAATGGAGCGTAAATGCACAAATCAAGTACAGCAGGTATATTAATTTTGATTGCAGTAAGTAGGGTCAGCAGGTGTAAGGAACCCCTGACCACAGTGAATGAGTCTAAACTAGCCAGTCACAGCAACTTAAAGTGTGATATTTATGAAGGCCAAGTAATAAATATCAATAAAAGAATTAATTATACTCGAGTCTTAGAGTCATACTTATTCAACATTTGGCATTGGCAAACTTTTGCTGAAGTAACCAGGGAGGTCAGGACCTGCTCTGCTCTGTCACATAGTTATTGGTTATCACAATGTTGCTTTTAACCCTAACTTTGGGTAGCTCCCCTCCCCACACCATACTTGTTTGCGTTTGCTGTGGCTCTGCTTGTGTGTTTGCCTTTTCAAGCTTGGTGTCCATCATGCTTAAAGTGTCTTTCCTTTTTTACCAGTTGCACAAAGACATCGAGGCCAAAGATGAACAGATAACACAGCTCAAGTGCGAAAATGAAGAGCTGCAGGAGCTGGCACAGCATGTACAGTATATGGCTGATATGATTGAGGTAGGCACACTGGTATTTACTTCAATGTCCTGGTGTGACTTTTTGTGCCCACAATAATTTTATTTTAATCATAAGCTTTTCTTACACTGGTAGATGACCTGGTTTAAGTTCAAGTCATGCTACATGCATTTGCATGCTGAATGTTTTCTTAAGCTAAAGTCCTTAACTCTACTCCAGTGATTATATTGTCATGCATTGAGATAAAACCGTCACAAGAACCAGGATAATTGAGTAAACTAAAACTAGACAACACTGAGGAACCTGCTTGTATGTAGATTAATGTACTGTATCATGTCTTTTTAGAGGCTGACTGGGAAGAGCCCAGACAATCTGGAACAACTACGGGAGATTGCTCTTGATGTGGACGACGATGAGGAAGATGAGCATGATGAGCATAATGTGGATGTGGATGTGGAGGAGGAGTGTGATGACAGTGAAGTGGCAGGTCAGAGTGAGAAAGAAGACTCTGATTGCAGCCTGAGTGATCCAGAGGAAGAAGTGACCTCAGACCATGAACAAGCTGGACCCTCAGGAGAGCAGGATTGACTTGCACAACTCTTGTAAGTCATGGGACTCTGACCTGCTTACAGCAGACTCTAGCTGAAGTGTACTTTGGCAGCAGCAAGTGGCCATCTGTTTGACTGAATTGGCTTTTCAAAGTAATCGTTTATGTACTTCAGACTGCAACAGTTTTGAAATGCCTGCAATTTTATATTTAAGCTTCGAACAGATTGGGCTGCTTTTATTTTTGATTTTAGCTTTGCTGAACTTCAGTTCAAGTAAAGTGGCGTTCAGTACTAGCCAGTATAGACCTTTTTCACAGCAGATATTTTGACAAGTCACAATCAAAAAGCACAGGTGCAGCTTAGAAAATTAGTGATGGCTGAATTCCATTTTGTTTGTTTCAGCATGTTGGCTCACTGTCCTGGCTCACTGGGACACTTGAGTAGACCGAGCCTTTGCTGATAAGTCACAGCATTGAGGATAATATTTGTTGCATCTTTTGGTTGCTAATACCAAAGAAAGCATGCAAGTCTTAGCTGAACTCCTGTGGGGTCCTCCATCTTGATGGTCAGTGACAGCCATGTGACTAACTCCTGTGCTTTTCTTCCTATGGCAAGTCTAAATGGGTGCTGTGAAAAACGCCTATTGAGATGGGGCCCTAGAGCATGGCCTAGAAGTGTTGGTTTACACTGTAAAATGTGCAATGTTATGGCGCAGTTCTGTACATAAAGCCTATGTAAAATAAACACTTTTTTTTTTTTTTTTTAAAGAACCTTGTTTTTTTTTGTTTTTTTTTTGCATTGAAGTAAGGGGTTGTGGAAATTGACTATGAAATGTTGACTGGCTGTGCCCATCAGGCACTTGCAGAGCAGTTGGTGCATAATTTCTAGGGATCCCACAGTCATGAATTCCAGGACACTATTAAATTGAAGATATTTAATAAATATTTGATTTATATATAAATCAAGCTTTGCGATGACTGTCCAGGCATGCTGACCCCTGGTGGACTGAACAGTACTTACCCAATTAATTTCCCGGTGACACTCGGCTTCACCACCCATTCTTATGGACTGATATTAAGTTTTTGAAAAAATCCTTACTAAAAGCTCTTATATGCATTATAAGTAATTTAACATCTCATGCTCACTTAAAAGGTTTAAATACAATTTATGTACTTTGACAATATGATTTATAGACTGGAATGCGCCTTGCACATCTTCCATGCCACAGTCTGCCATGCTTTTTTAAAAAAGGAGGCGTGGCTGTAATGCAGATCGCTTGAGATGATGTTGAACACTGACTGGTTTACAGAAATCCCATCAAATAAGTCTGTACATTTGGGTGGAGTCAGGTGACAGTAGTCCTAGATCTAGACATCCTAGGAGAGTTTGCTGGAAGGGACGAGATATCTGAATGGCTTTTTAGTGGACTGTGAGGAGTTTAATTCATATCATTGACCAAAACTAGCAATTCCCATCTAGTTTGAATTATAACATAACGTTACATATTCAGTGATTAAATTCTCCCACCCATCGCCTCTATACCTTAATGCCCATTAAAATTGCTGAATATTTTTTTTATGGCAGATGTAATTTTAAAACTATGATCTGGAAAATGAAGGACTGAATAAAAACTTACCCATAAAGTTGTCCGTGGATATCTGTAAAATCCAAAAAAGCACAACTATACATGTAATCCACTTACAGTATGTAACATGTTTGTCCCCCGAGTATTTGAAGTTTAAAGCCAAAACACAAAGTTTAACAAAAATGACAAACATCCATCCTGACAGGCACTTTAGACTCAGTTTTAAAAGAAAATCCACAAGTTTGTAGTTTAAATTATGCAAAAATAAACTTTATTGCAACTTTTGATGAGCAGAGGAAATACTGCTAACCACAATGGAGAACTGTAGTATGCAACTAAATGGATCAGTACAGAAGCTTTTGACCACAGAGATGGATAAAGATCAATTTCAGCCAAGTGTACAAAGTTATTCTCAAAACCAGTCTCTAAATAATTAAAGATGTGCACAGTTTGACAACTTGTACTTTGTGGTGAGTCGCAACTGAACAGCCAATGAATCAAACTGACTTAACACTGGTGAACTGCAAGTTTGTAAAAAGAAAGTAGCTCTCTCTCAAAAAAAAAATTAAACACTGAATGGGTGGATGAATTAGATACTGTAATGCTATTCACATCATGGAAGAAACAAAAGTTACTTAAAATATGGACCATGTTTTGCAAAAGGCTGTATGGGGGGAAAAAAAACTTAAAACCATTTTCAGCTTTTAGTAACAACTTCACACATTTACAGATTATATAATACAAAAGAAAAAATACATTTCATAAAAATATTACCACTTGTAATCAATATGGCTTTTGGACTGTGCCGTTAGAACCAAATAAGATTCATATATTACGGGTTTGTTTTATTTTTAAGTTGTGCTTTTAAAGATAAGTCTGAGTATTCTGGCCAAAATGCAAACGTCGTATTGAAAATACATTCTTCTTTATGAATTATGAGCTCTTAAATTTTAAAATTCTTCCTTTGGTTACAGTAAATCTAAGTAATAAAGTAACATTTCTAATATATAACGTCCCAACCTGTTCGGGACCTTTTTAGGGAAAAGTATAATATTATTAGATTATTAGCAAAACTTAAACTTCTCCCAAATAATAATTCATCTAATATAATTCCTTCAAAATAAACTCCAGTTAAAGTTAAGCATGAGATCATTTGCATGGTAACAACATGGAAGCCTTTTCAAACAATAAATTTCAAATACTAGACCTGATCCAAAATATAACATAAATATACATTTCATTTACATAACAATGTCAACTGCACTATTACAGTATAACTCCAAAGAATATTAGAATTACAAGTAAATAATAAATAAGATGTGTGAACAAATGTGAGTTTTGTCGTCGTGCACGAGCACAAGACTCAGTAGTACAGTTACAATGAGAAAAATTGGAATTAGGCGCTTATCTCGGGTCAGTTTTCCCCCCGTTACATTTCGGATGGACCCAAAACAAAACACTTCCTTCTGCAGCTTCTCAGAAGAAAAGCTTAATTTCTGATCCTGCCATTAGCTCACATACTGTATGAATGTGCAGTTAGCTTAGGCCTTTACTCAGCCCAGTATCCTTGTCTCTGTACAGTTATTGAGAAAGTGCACGATCACGATCCTAAACCAAATTTATTGCCCTGGACTTGCTCCGTACCTGGTAGGAAAAACACACTGACAAAAGAAGTGTATTTGTGGAAACATGCCTGCTCGACCACGTCAAGGCTCAAATGGTCAAAGCTGACTTTTATCAAATGTCTTCTGATGCCAGCTCGGTGCAAAAGAGTCATGTATGTACAGAGAAATTGCACTTGTTCAACTGCAAGTATGACAAAGCTGACCTGTCTCACCTCTACGCTTTTTACTTTTCCTCCACTGATAGATAGCCGAGGTCAAAATCTGTTCAAGACGGTAAACTGCTGTTAAAGTAGGGCTTTCATACCACGACATCACTTCCTCTCAGAAAGGCATTCTCAACTTATTAACTGTCCTGCCTGCCACAAGACGCGCGTCTTTCAATCGTACAAGAATCCCTGAAACTCAAAATGGAACGTACTAGAAAACAGAACTTAAAAATATACTTTGAATACAAACACATATGTTACACCAGCTGTGTAAAATATGCCTTATTTACATGCCTTACAACAGTGCAAATCTTCCGTAAGCCCCAGAAAACATTTCTAACGATGGACAGTGATTATACAAAGATCATAGTTAATATACTGTGTGACACAACTGACTCTGTAACAATCAAGGTGAGTAACCAGTGAGTAAGTGATACAAGTGGGCAGTGGCTTGTTGACAGAGCTTCTGTGAAAGGTGGAGATGCTCCAACTCTAGTTTCCGCAGTCTTTGGAGCAGCTTCCAGCGGCTGTGTGTCCTGTAAAATGCTCTCCAGTTAAACTCAACGTGACCGATCTGCCTGGCTCAGAAAGCAGGGCGAGGAAAGGGGGAGTGTCTGAAAGTGGAGGTGATGGAGGAACGAGGAGTGTGTGTGTGTGTGTGTGTGTGCAGGAGGGTTATAGGTTGTGTGTTGTTTGTGGTTAAGACAGTTTGTTTGGTGTTAGGCAGTATCAGTAAGAACAGTGATCTAATGTGGCGGTGTCGAGATCCTTAACTCTGTGCCCAAAAAGAAACAGATCAACAAAGTGATCAGTCATTAACAGCCCTGTGAGGTGTGCAGTGTGGGGTCAAGCTGAGGGAGGGGGCAGTGCTGTCCTCAGAGGTCGGGCTTAAATGTTGTTTGTGATGTTTTTGGTGGCACAGTGGCTCAGAAGGCAGTGGTGACAGCGTTTCCTCGCCGTGTGCCCAGGCGAATTATTTCCCCCGGCACCGTGTCCAGCTGCTCGTACGCCAGCCGTCCCTCCTCACCTGCCACACACACACAAAGGTTGCCCATAAACACCTGTACCCCCACAGCAGTGTTCAGGCTGTGACTTGTTACTTCTCAGATTGCGATGGTATCACTGCAGTCAAAATAGTTCAGCTGTGGGCCACAATAAAGGACACACTAACTGATGGAGGCAGTGGTAGACCAGTAGCTCCTGTGTTTTGCAGAGTAAAATGACTGTTTTTGTCAATGGAGTCTGGTAGCTTTGAGATAATCGCTTCAGTTCTCCAACAGAAAAGGCTGTCAGCAAGGTGAAGTGGTGAAAATATTATAAATATGTGCACTTAAACTAATGCTGAGCCTTTTTAGGCGGCTAAAAACAAACCAACTGAGGCAGCGTTTGCACAGCACTGTTTCATTTCATTTACATGACGTGGGGGTTTTCTTCCAAGAAGATATCATAAACAAACATTGTAATTTGTTCTATTAAACCAGAGGAAGAAAATAAATCTGTCTTGGGTTTATACTGTGCAGACTACATTTATATACATCTCTGACGTGATTTATAGAGTTGGAGCAAAACATGTAGCTGAGCAACATTTGATTTGTGATACTCACCAAATGTGAGCAGGGTTTCTATGGCGACATGGCGAAGCTCTTCATCAGCTGAATCACACAGTGCTACCACGGCTTTGATGCTTTCGACTGCCTACAGACAGAAAGACAGAAAAGCTCTGTGAAGAGGGCACTTGTCAAAGTACAACGAAGACGGATGGAAGAGCGACGCTTTTAATCCTGTTAACATCACATAACTCTTTAGCCAACGTAACCCCTTAACTAGAAACAGATTATTTTTGTACCATACCCCGGCCACTATCTGAATAGAGCGTGTGCCACATTAAAGATTAATGGTTTGCTGTAATCATTATACATAGTCTTGTGTGTAAAAATGCATTTCCAATTTCAGCTGGACCTAATGTGAAGCAGTCTCATTAGCCAAATTAAGTTGTAATCTTCACCCTGGCATGTGTGTGCAGATTTATTTCTGCTGTTGCTACAAAACCTCCATGCAGCTACCAGGAAGTATCCCTCCACTGTGGCTCAGCAAGCAAACACACAGGGAAAACACCATATTTTTAGGAGACACAATCTGCAGGAAAGGGGGACTGTGTGTTTTGACCGCCATCTGTTACACTGGAGTCATGCTAGGAAGTGATCTCTTCATGGCCAGTGAATAGAGGCGGAATGATTACAGTGGCCAATATACATATGATAGACTTGGTGAAAAAACTGAGTCGATCTTTGAAAAAGTATCTCTCAGAAAGAAACGTCGCTGCCATGAACACAAACTAAAACTAAACCAGCTCCAACTCTTCATAGTACCACAGCTGTAGATGATGTAAGAGGCCACTGACCTGCAGACAGCTGAGCGCTGAACAGGCCGCCCTCTGGCTCTGAACTCCAGCCTCTGACAGCGCGTGGGTGTAGCACTCCACTGCCTGTAAACACACACATAAACAATTAAATTAAAACATGGCTTGTGGCGCCTGTCAGAACATTTGAAATGTTCTTTTCCCCCACACACATCTCTCAAACACACTCCCTCGTGTTATCAGTACTCACTCTGGTCCTGAAGTGGCTGTGTGATGCAGAGGAGAGGTAGTCGGCTGCTGCCTTGTTGACCTGAGGGTCCTCTGCAGTGAGCAGAGAGGCCAGGGCCCTCAGGGTGCTGTTTCGGGGCCACAGGGTTGACACAGACACCTCCTGTAGTTCTGCTAGACACCGAGAATAGTCCCCACTGCACAGAGCCTCTGCAAACACCTCTGCATACGACACAAACACACAGACACATGTCAGAGGTTTAAACATTAAATTTCACGTAGAGCGTAAATGATAGGCGTCATTTCTGTGCTCCTGACATGAACTTAAATCTTTTTTTTTTTAACTTTTTAAAAGATTTTAAAAAAACAGGAATGTATCAGTGTTTAACATGGTTTTTAAAGTGGTGTTTAAGTCGTATTTGACTTGACTTGAAAGTCATAGTATAGTACGTCATAAAAAAGGTCATAAAAAATGTCATAATATAGTATGTCACAAAAAAGGTTGTTAAAAAAGTCATAGTGTGCAACCCTCAATCTGATGCTGGCTCCCTAAAAAGTCACTCAATCATCAAAACTTAGAGAACCCCATGATTTATCCACTCCGTAGACGAGGACCTGCTCCATATGTAGATATAAACGGCTCATTCTAAGGTAATTTTCAGGTGATTATATATTATAGTATAGTATATAGTATTATAGTAATAAATATTAAATACAATTTCTGCCAATAAATGCCCTACACACTGGACCTTTAAGTTTCTAAAAAATCTAAAAAGACTCTATCTATGAATGTCACCCCCTTTGCTCACCCTCTCTGGCCAGTTGCAACAGGTGTGTCTCCATGTCCTGCACTTCATGTTGTAAGATGTAGCTGTGGAACTGAAACACCGTCAAGACATCCTGTGAGAGCTCAGCAGCAGTAGGATTGTGTGCCGCCACCAGATCGCTCCTGTCCACCATCTCGCCCACGACGACACCAATCACTGGAGAGAAGAGACTGAAGTCAGTTCCAGCTGGCTTGAAACAATTTTCTCTAGTTTCACATTGTAAAGATCTCTTTAATATTGAAATGTTTTCATCACCATTATATTCTTAGCAGCTTAAATGATCTAATCTTCCCCCAGGGACAGATTTAAAACCAAATTAGTGACTCAGAAACAGAAATTAAAAACACAGAAGCAAGAAGTTGGCTTGTTTGCAGCAATAAAACAGGGATGATCTAACCTGTGTCAGCGCTGTGTGGGTGTCTCTCCTGCAGCACTGCTGTGTAGCGCTGGTTCATATGTTTGAACACTCTGTCCAGTGTGGTGTGGAAAAGTCCTGCAGACCCGCTGCACTCTGACCACAGAGTCATCAGCTGTGGGCGCTCTGCGAGGCCCGGGAGAACTGAGCGAAGGACAAGAGAAGGTCAGACGCTACAACAGTCCCTAAAGCAAACTGGTTTTCACTTGTTGGTACCTACCATCATCGGCAGAGGTAATTGTTTCCAGTCTGTCCACACTGAGCTCTGCCAGCTCCTCTATCAGCTGAGTCTGTCCGGACAGTTTGAGGAGAAGACTGCGACGCTGCCACACACTCACCCCGCTGGTCAACAACTGTCATTACAGGAAGAAACAAAATGCATTTTGCAGTAAACTGAAATAATGACAACCTTAACTATTAAACTATTAATCTATTTATACTCCAAAGCATGATGTTAGATGTCATCAGGAGCTCTACCTTTATGAGGTGATTACAGTACTGCAGGTGAATGACAATAGCCACGTCCAGGTTCTCGTTTCCAGTGGTGAGCGGCAGAGGGCTTCCAGCCACGCTGTTGCCCACCCCGGTGTCCTCTGTCAGGGCTTCACTCAGGTGTCCTCTGGCTTCTGGATGCTGGCCACTGAGAGAACATACCCAGAGTGACCACCAGGTGGCAGCAGCATCACACAAAACAGTAATCCAATGTACTTAATGATAAAATGGTTTTCAATTGATGCTGCTATGATGCAACATAATTCAGATTGTCTGTCCAGTGCTTTCATGAATGAATAGCCGAGCATTAAGTGGCTTACAACCAAGCAGTAAGAAGATGCCTTCTTATTCTTTAGTTAAATGCCATGATAAAATAAACTGCACTTGGTGTCAGTGTCAGCCAACACAAGGTGCCTCCACACAGCCGTCTCCCACTCACCCGATCCTTTCTCCATCTGTATCAAAAAGTGGAGACCTCTGTGGGGGGGTGGAGAGGACGGCATTATCGTCTCCGGTGTCCTCGTCGTCGAAGTCAGAGGTGTTGAGAAAGTCAAAACTCTCCAGAGCACTCTCCACTGTCAGACTAAGGCTGGATGACCGGCTCCGGTGACCTGGGAGACGACACTGGGGGGCAGAAGAGACGAAAATATTGGTTAATAATCCTTTACTCTTATAAATAATAATGGAGAAGTTAACTTGCAACAGTTCATTTCATGTTGCTCAAATTATTTCTGATTTTGTTGCTTGATGTTTTGAATCAGGTCAAACTCACAGTCAGTATTTTTATGTGATTCTCCATATGTTGGCATTTATGTTGGTAAACCCAGAGATTAAAATACAGGTAATGAGTAATTAAAAGCGATAGTTGGGATTTTTTGAGTATTACAAACAGTAGACGTCTGTTTGTACGCCCCCAATTTGGAGAAGGAGGCTGGAGTGCGACACGGGAAAGTAAGCAATGTACTGCTATGGAGGGGTCAGCAGCAAAACATATTTTAGCCACCTAAAAAAAAAAAATCAATATCAGTTTAAGTGTATGATATATTTAGAATATTTTCACTGCTGTACCTTGCCGTCAGACAGCGGTTACTTACGCGGAACTGAAGCTGTTATATCGCCCTGTTCAAAGCCAGACTTCATTGAGAAAAACAGGGATTTAAATATTCCCTAAATATACTGACTATCAAAAGATCTGACTCCAGATGTGCACAGAGGATAGCCTATATGTAAAAAGCCATGTGTACAGTGAAAGGTCTGTTGATGCCAGTAACAAAATGTTGCATTTGGTTTTCTTAAAATTACACAACCAAATTTTAAACTTGAATATGTGCTGATAATAGAACTCACTTTTTCTGAATGTCAACTTTTTCTTGTTTGATCGATGAGGAACTGAAAGTACTCTGAGTAAGTACTATGTAATGAGAAGGCTTTAAATATTACCTAATGTAATTAGTTACTATTTTGGACAGAGAACCATGTAAAATGAATAAATGTAATAAAACATTTGTTTGAAAGTAACTTGAAAAAGCACTTTTTTCTTTTTAGGTTCTTTCCCATATAAGATGTTGTACTCATTTAAACGAGAAAGGGAGACAGAGAAGAGTCCAGTCACCTTTAGCAGGTCCTCCAGACGCATCACTTCCTGCTCCAGGTCCTGCAGCTCTCTGCAGCGGTGAGTCAGAGACTCCAGTCTCATCAGCAGGCTGTGGATGGCCTCCTCCAGGCTGCTCTCCAGGAAAGCCCTGCTCCCCTCTCCCGCCCAGCTCAGGCTTCCTCCTCCCTCTGTCGAGCTCCCACTTGGCGGCACAATTTCAGAAGAAGTAAGCCTCTTCACAAGCTGCCTGGTCAGGCTGCCCGCCTCCTCCGTGTCCAGTTCCACAGGTTTCAGTTCATCATTGTGGTCTAGGAAAACATCCTCTGGAGCCACTGTAGACAGGTGGCCGTCAGAGCAGAGGGACGGGGCAGCTGAACCACAGTTGGAGCCAGAATTTCGCTGTGACTCTGTGCGCTCCCATTCAGAGTCCTCTGCCACCTCTGCTTCATCACTGGCCAGGCTGGCACTGGTTCCCCTGCTTCCTCTACTACCCGTCTCCCCATCCTCTTCATACTCCTCCTCCTCCTCCTCCTCCTCCTCTTCCTCCACAAAATGCTCCTCAGGGATGGAGTCCTCCCTTGTTGGGAGGATTTGTGTAGGTGATGGGTCAGTTTCTGGAGGGGTGACTGTGATCTCAGGGTTGGACTGGCCGGGGGAGTGGGAGCTTGGGGCGGGACTTGGCGTGGAACCAGAGGTGTCTGAGAAGGTGAAGGAGAGACGCTTGCACTCGGCCACACCACAGCCACCATTCTCGAAGACATCATCAGGTAAAGTGGACTGAAAGGAGACACAGGAGTAAATATGTGTGGCAGGAAAAGAAATCAGAGCATCTAAGGTGAAAAAGTACAAGCTCTCAAGTGGAAAAAGAGATGGCAAACACACTGAGAACATCCACTCAAACTCCACTTTTCTTTATAAATTCTTATGATACCATCTGTTCAACCAAGACAGAATCACAGGAAGGTAGATCTGAATAGAAAAACCATAAGAGCACATGCAAATAAGCATGCAAACAGTTACACATGGCATTCTGCAACCCACAGAAAGGGACTGGACAAGCCCAAGTGTGTCCACACCAGCAGAGGAGTACATCCCCTTCATGTACGTGAGGAAGGGGGCACACAAAAGTCAGGTTAGGAGGGTCGAGGGGCCACAACACACTCACATAGACCTCCAGACTGGATTTGGGCCTTGGCCGAAGTGAGGCCAGGTCACCAAACGAGCGACTGCGCCTTAGCTTCTCAAGCAGGGTGTCTCGGAGCATGTGCAGGAAGGAGAGGCGCTGGCGCTCCACGGGATATGGCCGCCACTTCTTTACACAATTCACGCAGGCAAATAGGACGAGGTGTTGGGTATTTGAGTGGGGGCAGGTGGGTGAGATGCAGTAGGGATGGATACACGTGTGAAGTGGGACAGAGTGTGGGTAAGGGGGTTTTTGATGTGAAAATGCAAAGGAGAAGAGGATAGCAGGAAAATGGGTGAGGGTTAGTTTAGGGGTAGCACTAGCATTGCTAACATAAGCACGATGCATCAGCAGAAAAAATGTGTGGTGAGGCCATGATACAGTATTCACAAAATAGGGTGCAGACTCAGGTTAGTGAGCAGGCATGTGTCATCTCTTTCACCCAGTTATGAGCCGAAAACACATTAAATTCGAGCCTACATGGTGACTGTTCACTGTTCTACAAAAATGATTGTTTCTCATCACACTAATGAAGCTAAACAAGGTTCATGTGTTGGACTCACAAAGAAGGAGGTGTCCTGGAAGGTGGGGGTCTCCGGCGTGCCCTGGCTGTAGACTGACACTCGTCTCTGAAGTGCTGTGGCTTTGCTCACATTGCCAGATGACAGAGTGAGGTCCTCAACATCGAAGGGGCTGAAGTGGGAATGAAAACAAGACACTTACTGTGATTTATTTATGCCTACCTACATGAATTGTATGTGTGCTTCCATTCATTTGGCTTGGTCACAGAGGATTTATTTACTCAGTGAACGTGCATCACTTGTAATGACCACATGTCTCCACCAGATGGCAGAAGAACAGAAGTAATGTGGACTGAATTTAAAGCTACGACACTGCAAACAGTTACTGTAGGAAGATACTGACTGTGCAAGAATCCAAATACCTCAGCTAGAGCATGGACTGGGCATGAAATTAAATCATATACACCTCTAGCACATTTTAGCCTCCTTGTGATGTGTCTAGCTCATTATCTATACTATATTGTTATATTTAGTGACAGTGAAGTGGGGCATTTTATAGTTGCTACTATTATTATATGCAGTAATGAAAACTACTTTTAAATTATATCTCAATATGTATATGATACCCTTGTTGTGTTATGGTTAATGTGTGTGTATTTTTGTATCAGGGTTCCTGTGCATCCTTAAAAAGTCTTGAAAGGCAATGACCTCAATAATGTAAAGATGAGGCATTAATTGGTGTTAAAACCAGTCTTCCAAAAGTCTTAAAATCGTTAATACATGGGAAGTGGGATTTTATGACTTGTTTTTTCAGATGTTGTATTGAAAAATATCAAAATAATTGGTGACATCTTTTCAAAAAAAAAAAAAAAAGATAAATAAACATATGAGGCGCCATGTATTTAATGCAAAAAGTGTTTTAAACGCTGCACAAAGGGAATTGAGGCAGTGGAATCCCACACACAGAGAGAGACAGCCAAGAAAACCTGTCAACAAAACGCTAAATATTTCCCAAAAAAATATTGTTTTGTCAAAATAAACATTTAGGTAAAATTGTCCCTTACCCTTAATAATTGATGCTGGTTCGTATTTTTTCAAATTAACTTTTGGTTATTGTAAATTGGTCTTCAATTTCATTCTGAGTGGCATTAAAAAAAAGTCTTAAATCTAACTTGTGTTAAATTGTAATAACCAACTAATTAAATGACTACATGACACTCTACAATATAGCAAGTCATGAGGAGTACCATAAAAAGTGACTGCTTGCTAGACATTTAAGAGTCTACTTACTACCACGTCACCTCCAGGTTGAGTTTGATGGTCCCCAGGTCGTTGACATCTACAGCCACCACCTGAGGCATGGCAGTGAACAGCTCCTTGGTCTCACAGATCACACTGCCCACCAGCATGTGAGTGGCCAGGCCCTTCAGCTCAGTCACCTGATTGAGGCCAAACACAACATTTATCTACTGCTCAGGTCGAGGAAACGACTCTGCAGATTCTTCTGACATCATGACGAAAGTCAGGTGATTATTGATGAATTGTTTTCTTACACCAGCTGTTATTAAATACGACCTATCACTGCAGTGCGAAACAAACTTGCACATAAGCAGAACGTCTGGTTTCTACATTTTTCTTTTCTTTCCCCTGCACGTGTTAATTTACTGAGGTTAGTTTATCTGGACTTGGACAGTACCTTGATGTTGATGAGGTCAGTGATGAGAGGCATGAAGACCATCTCGTCTCCATCCCAACTCTGTCTGGAGTTCACTTCAATCCTTCCCTTCAACTTCCATCGCTGGCGACCGTAACGCATGAAGATCTAAAGGCAGGAAGCAGACAAGGGACAACACTTAAATAATAACCTTATGGTTTATACTCTATAGCAACATTTTTAAAGTAAGACAAAATGGACCTTATGTCATCATTTCATTCTCTGTTTCAAACTCTGTTTTTCACTCTAACTTATTCCACTGAAAAGTGTATTTTTCTTCTATACCGACTTGTATCAGTGCAAAGTTTTTAAGAAGAGAAGCAGACGTTTTGAAATGAACTTTTGTTGGACATCCTGTTTCTATGTATTTCCGTCACTTGCATTGAAAGTGCCACAGTGGGTGAGGGATGGTTGATTGGTGAAGTTGAAATGAAGCGTTATCGACATGGTAATTCCTTATTTTACTGCAAAACTCTTGACAAGGTGGCAACTGGCGGCAGAGAGATCACCAGGGAGCTGAAGTTTCGTTATATGACCATTGCTAATAACAACTGACGTGTCATTAGTAAATATTAAAATATAAAATGTGCGTTTTCTGTTTAAAAAGTACAAACCTAGAAAGATAGCAAGTATTCGTCCATCTTTTAAGTGGTTACGTTTCCAGTTGTGCATACAGCTGATAGGCACATGGTTTGTTTACACGACATAACATAAGTGAATAATTAACGCATTCAATGTGGACAGAAAGTGATACTCACTTACTGTTAGGTGTAAAATTCATATGAGGCACACATTTCCTATGGACAGATTTTAAAAAGTGTGTACACTTGCAGTGCACAGACGATGCACAGCCAGGACAGTCAGGAATTTTTTTTTATTTTTTGCTTGGAATATGGGACAAATTAGGGCAGCAAGACGGTGGAATATGTTGTAAAAATAGCTCCACATTAACAAGCCAAAAAATAACAAAGAAATAAAAAATGCTAACTACACTTAGCATTCTAATTCGCCTGCTAGTCGCCGATTTCGGTGCGCGACAGACTCCTCATCTGAGTCTGACTGAGGCTCAGACAAGGCTGAATCTTACTAATGCTAGCCATCTTGATGCATGCTGGAGCAGCTCTGTGCCAGCAACTGAGAAAGCGGAAAGTGAAACCTAGCACAAGCAGCAGTGGTTAAAGCAAGGTTACACCCACAATTTCTCAATGAAGGATAAAGTGTAAATCTGCTTCCAGCCTCTTTTCAGAGTTCTTTTTTAAATTATGTGGGGAAAACCATGTTAATAGCAACGTTACATACTTTAAAACATGCCTGGTGGGGGACATAAAATTGTAAATTGCCCTGTCCTAACTCACTTATCTAAATGGTTTTGCAATATTTCACACATGGATTTCAATAAGAAATGAAAGTTGTTCTTGACAACCTGGTGTTACATAAAAAAAGAAGAACTTGCCTCATACTGGTCTCCAGGACAGAGTCTCGCAAAGCCTGCCAAGCCTGTCGGAGAGAGGAAATTAATTTTTAAAAACACTTGACAGGATATGGAGGGGGAAAAGCCAAGTCAAGTAACCTGTTTTGTGTTTAGGTGACTTTAGTTCAGTTTGTTCAGTGTGGCATGTTCATGTTCATGTGATGAACTTGAAAAGTGTGGACATGCTCCATACAGTAGGTGGGTGGTGTTACTTGTCAGCTCATCACCAAAAACATTCTTGTAAACATCAGTTGATCAGTGCCTCTTATTTAAGATATAGGTATGTGAGTTTTACTTGTGATTTAAAAGATTTGTTCTCACCTTTCATTTTGATATGAAACTCCCCGAGCAGGTTCTCCAGTTCACTCTCGAATGTGCTCATGTTCTGGAGAAGTGAGAGAGATAACACTGCTCACATAAACAGCTCTTTGTTACAAAAGAAGAGAACAACAATAGTAATCGAGTTATCTCCAAAGACTTAAACAAACACAGCCACTGAGCTGCAGGACGACAGGACAGTTAGTGTAAGTCTCAGCCCTGATGATGACAGGTGTGTGTGTGTGTGTTATCAGGATTTAAAGGTCATTCTGTAGGTATGTAACAACACAAATCAGTGTTTACAAATGACAGTGTGAGCAGTAATCTGTGTTAGATATTCAAATTTACTGTGGGTGTTGTCAGCTGTAAAACAATGTGTAATCCATGTTGGTATCTATATGTGACATCATGCCTCATTTATTCCTCTCTCCTCAAAAGTCAACTTGTCCTCCACTCTGTCAGATTATTGCCCACAGTCTTCATTATTCAAATAGCTTTATTCTATGTGACTTTTACAAGGTAAATAAAAGCATTGTCCAGGGCTGAAAAATGAAGCCAATAACTGCAGTTCCTTTAATGGCCACTTGAGGCTGGCTTCAGAAGTAAGTCAATCCCTATAGACCCCCATGTTGAAATGGCAACCTTTACAGCAGAAATGATCATGTTTACAGCCTGGTACAAAAATGGTTTTGGTCTTTATAGCTAATTTCAAAGTTCATGAGAACAGTATGGAGGGTGAATTTCTATATAACTCCCCCTTTACATTTTATAAAGGCTTAAAGTTACACATGATTAAAGGCTGTGACAGGCTGTCTGCCAGTTGCGTCCTCGGCTTCTCCTCAGCAGAACTTGAGGCTTCAGAACGGGAGTCCACAAACCAATGAGTGATGTCACGGTAGCTACGTCCATTATTTTGATAGTCTATGGTGGTGATAAACGACTTACAGCCCAGGGGCCAAATCTGGCCTGTGACAGGGTGCTAGGTAGCCCAGCGACCATCTTGTAAGTAACAATGAAAATAAATTGATTCAAATTGGGATTTTTTTAACATCAAAATAGAACTTGATTTTTTAAAAAAAAGTGACAGGGAAGGATCAAGCCCCAAGCTCGCAGTTGGAGAAACATCCCTTGCGTACACCTGACCCATGCAGGGCTGCTGTGACTGGATTTGACTCTTGGCAAAGATACGTAAGGGCAGCAAACGTCGAAAGGTTGAAAACAGGCAATTCATTTATTATATATATTGATAAATATTATTAATGTTTGTTTATTGACTGGCGAACCCTGGCGAAGCAAGTTGAGTATCCCTGGCCTCTATCAATTTGCTAATTCTTGCTTCCTCAGTGAAACAGATGCTCTATGCCAGTGGTTCTCAACCTTCTTTACATCAGGGATACCTAAATGGATACATATTAGGTCACGGACTCCCATTTGATAAGAAGTTTGTCTCAGGGACCTCCGACTGAAAAGATTCTGGTTGTTTTTTTTTCTGTAGTTGTCAACTAGAGCTTAAACAAGCACTTGATCAATCGATGAGTCCATCAACACAAAATCAGTTGGCAACTATTCTGTTAATCAAGTCATTGTTTTAGTATTTTTTTAAGCAAATAAGCCAAACATTTGCTGGTTTCATGCTTCTTGCATGTGAAAATTTGATGCTTTCTTTGTCTTACATGATGATAAACTGAATTGGTCTGGATTATTTTGGCCTGTTTTTTTGGATAAAACATACCATTTGAAGACGTCACTTGAGCTTTGGAAAATTACACAGGGCATGTTTCACTATTTCTTGCCTCTTTTTTTTTTAAAGATTATTTTTTCAGGCTTTTGTCTTTAATTGACAGGAGAGAGTGAAGTGGGGGAGTGAGAGAGAGTGAGGGGATGACATGCAGCAAATGGTTGCAAGCTGGAGGCAAACGCACGACCGCTGCAGCGAGGAATCACCTCTGTATATGGGGCGTTGGCACTATCCACTACGCTACCGACGCCCCACTATTTCTTGACTTTTGATTGACAGAATGATGAATGGAGAAAATCATGGGCTGATTCATCAATAGTGAAAATAATCATTAGTTTCAGCCCTATTGTAAATAATTGAGGTAACCCTGGAGAAAGTAAAACTTATTATCAGAATAGTGACTCTTATGACTTCTACTCACACTGGGCTCACTTCTATAATGAATTCAATCGTGACAAACTATTCCCTCAAGGACCCCTGTTAGGAGCCTCTGCTTTATGCCAGTACCTCAGTGTACTCCTTGTAGCGGCGGTTGACCTCTGCGATGCTCTCCTTGGTGCCTTTAGTGGAGGGAGAGGAGGAGAAGGCCTGCTTCATCCGGCTGGCACCATCCCTCAAACGGCTCTGGATGCAGAAGGCCTCGTACAGCTCGTCCACCTGAAATCACACAGAGTCCCTCCATCTTTAATAAATGTTCCACAAGGACAAGCACATACATATACACATGAAAACTTTCACATTCATTAGTGCACACACACACACACACACACGAAAGAGAAACTTCTGCACTAATGAAATGAAGCGAGTCTTTGAAGTTTGAAACCCTCCATACGTTATACATCAAAACATCCCTGGGCAGGAAGCAAACTCCCCCAAAAAACTTCAAACTGTCATCTAAATTATTCTGGATGTGTTCACATCTCACTGGGATTCATTCAAGGATGCCCAACACAGCTTTAGGCCTGAGCAGTAGTCGGTAACTTTTATCAGCACGTCTTCAACAAGAGCCAAAATACATATTATTAGAATAAAACACTGATGAAATGTATTTTAGAAAATGGTTTTAAATGAAATGTGACTATGAAGAATTAGAACAATGTTCAGAGACAATAAAATGATAGGAAAAAAAATTAAAGAGTAAGTCAGATAAGGAGGGACGGATAGTCTTTAAGAGAGATAAGACAGAGACAACTGGATGAATGAGGAGAAAAGCGTCTTGAACAGAGCAGATACAGCTGGTATGTCTCAGCGTAACTGTATTCTCCAGTGGCAGTCGTCTATGCTGTCCCAGTCTGCGACCCCAGCGGGACACTCCCAAAGCGAGGGAACAACAGACGGCGTTTAGAGCTCATTTGGAGATGTCTGCCTGACTTCAGTTTGCAGCACCAGCCTAATCTAACCCAAACCCACAGGGAGAGAGAACGACTCCACAACATCCGGCTGCCTTACTGTGAGCTGAAATGTAGGAATTTTAACTGGGATGACATAATCAAGATGAGATGAGCAGTAGTAGATCTGCTGCACACAGTGGTGAGAAATTTACTTATTTGGAAAAGTGATGGAGCTTATGGGATCTGAACTCTGCTGGCTTTTTAAATTACTTTAATTTACATTCCCTTTCTTTAATTTTCTGTATGTTTTCTCGTCATCTCATCTCATCATTCAAAGATTTTCCTCATAAAATTATAACAAGGTGGTACGCTAGATATGTCATTCAAACCAGATGCTAAGATCGTGATGGTAGGGCTCTTCATGGGTCTACAGAAACCCTCAAACCCAGGACCTGTACACGTACACATCAAGGTTTATTACAGACAATCTAGGTCCAGGTTGAGTCAAATTCTATTAGCGGGTGCCTTGCCCGAAACGTCCGTGTGGCAATATTAAAAACTCAAATTGGAGTGTGATCTTTACTTCAATAGAATAAAATCATCTGAAACATTATCAAACATTATATAGAGTAAGATGGATAAGCAATTAGCAATTTTAATTACTGGGTTTGTTGTCCATAACAGGGTTGGAAATTTGATGCAGCCACTTGGTAAAAATGCAATGCACTCAGACATGAACAAGATCAGGTCTGTAACATTTTGGGCAAAAATGGGTCAGGTAAGTATATTCTTTTAAAATTAATGGACCTTTGAACAAATTTCCCAGGTTGACTAGGGTTAGGGTCCTTAATTTTAGACCTGCAAAGACCTCTATATGGTGGTGCTAGAGAAAAAAAATCAGACCACTAAAATCAGCAGGATTCATCCTCTGGGGACCATGATGTCTGTGCAAAATATCATCGCAATCCATTATACAGTTGCTGAGGAATTTCAGTCTGGACCAAAGCAGTGGACCAACCGGCCCACAGAGCCACACTGCTAGCATGGCTAAAATAAGCATATATACAAACTATATTTAGATTCAGTTGTGATCTACCATATCAAACTTAAAGTCTGTCAATTCTCCTCAGACAACAGAAACAAAATATGCACTTTTGCTGAGTCACTCCAAGTCATTTCTCCCAGAAACACAATTTGCCAGCAGTCCCAATCTTCAGCTTCCTGTCTGTCTAATTTCCTGGCTTCCCGATTCACATTTGATCGGAGTGGCAGCCGGGCAAAACAAAACACCTCTAGTGAGCCTCATCAAAGGAAGTATTGCAGCCTGGCTGACGAGAGCGCTGAAATATTGATGCCTCGCGCTCTTTATGGCACTCATTAGGGAGAAGCGGGAGAAAATGGGCCATTCTGGCTCCTGCCGTCCTAACAGCATCTCTGAGTGTTTGTTTGTGTATCCTAGTGTCTGAACCGCACACTGGCAGCATGTTTGGGTGAGCAGACTCTGTGACTGTGCATGTGGACATGTGTACATGTGTATGGAGAGCATGTTATTGTTGTGGTGGGCGGGCACAGGAGGGTTTATGGTAAAAAGTGAAAGTGGAATGTTTAGGCTTTGAAAGACGGGTAAAGTAGCCTGATGATGTTATAATAACTTATGTTGGCACAATTCATACAGAAAGCGACCACCCATATCCCACCAGTTCCACTTCAAACCAACCAGCCCCTCTCAGCACCCCCCACCCCCGACTGGGACCCAGCCCCGTCTGTCTGTCTGTGGTATTTGGTGTATGTGGCGGGGCTGCAGCAGCTGAGCTGAGCCAGCTATAAAATATCCTCCAACCACAACTGTTATTCTCAGCTCTCATATTCACATTGAGCCCAATCAGAGCCAACAATCGACAGCTTTAAAACACGTTTGTTTACAACAAAACAAGAGAAAACATGAGCAGTGGACTCTACTTTAGATCTTGGATGAAGCTGAGCTGAAGTCAAAAGAAACACACGTTTATCCAATTGGACTTTTGCAATGATTAAATTGAGAAATACTAAATTATTGTTCTGTCATAAATGAGTAGACAACTACAATGAGTTATTCATGTGGAGAAAATTATGTGTAACAAAATCAGGCATTCACAAACTGGGGCTGATGAATAGCCGTCGTTCTTCTCAGGCAATCAGTAATCATATCATTATCAGCTAATTAAGCTCATTTTTGTCCCAAATTACAATAGCCCCTTGCTGCCTTCAAGGAAATGTCCTTGTGAAGGTCAGCCAAGCCCCACTCCAGAGGACAGCCATCAGCATATTGCTGTGCCTTGGGCGTGTTTCACCCCAGAAAAAAAAAAGAGACGTAAAGGCAAAACACAAACAAAGACAAGGCAGACAGCTCGACACAGGCAGATGAATAAACTGTGTCATAAAACATAAGGACATGGAAATATATATGTGGCACACACCACCTAACAAGATGAGTTTTTGTTTGTGTGAGGAAACTGGATCTAAAAAGTCACGCTTGGAATGATGACTTTTAGATTAATTAAAAAAATTAATCAGCGCCAATCTGAATAACCAGTTAATAGTTTCAGTCAGGTTATAAACAGAAATATCCAAAAAATCACTGGTTCCGGGTTTTTAAATGTCATTATTTTCTTATTTGGACACATAAGCATGTCTCCTTGAGTTCTTGACATGTGTGATGGACATTTCTTGCCATATTCTGACATTTTATTGACCAAATGATTACATACGCTAATCAAGAATATAATAAGCAGAGTAACTGACATGAAAATAATTGTTACTCTAATTACTGCCTAATGGCTGTATGCTTCTGCAAACCAGTGAAGTTACAGTTTATATCCATGTCTGTCCAGACTCATATGTAGCCATGACAGCTGACATGCTTCATGCATTGATGTTTCTGCAAAATGGCTACAAATTCTAAAACATGGATGCTTCACACACATCCTTGCAAAACATTATGATGTCACAGTGAAGCTGACCTCTGACCTTTTGGATATACAATGTCTTGACCTCATAATTTTATTCCATTAGACATTTGTATAAAATTTTGTAATAATTAGCGCATGAATTTTTGACTTATGGCCAAAAATGTGACCTTTGACCTTTACACACCAAAATCTAATCAGTTAATTCTTGAGTCTCAGTGGATTTCAGTGCCAAATTTTGAGTAATATCCTCAAGGTGCTGTTGAGATCTTGGGCTCATGAGAATGGGACGGATGGACAACCCGAAAACACAGTGCCTTCTGCCATGGCTGTTGCCGGCGGAGACAGATAATTGAGTTTTTGGTCACATTTTTCCTGAATCAATAGCAATAATTTCCATAAACATGTACAAATACAAACTGTGACACCAGTGTGCTCATATAAAGGTCTACTTCAATACAGAAATCGAACCTGCTTTAAAATCCACCCCATAACAAAAACATCTGAACCTTCTTAATGAACAGATATTAAATGTAAATGTATTCTACACTGAGTCCTCTATCGGAGACAGAGTCTCTGTATTAATTACAGCTCAGTGAGACGACAAAACCTGAATGGCTCCGAGACCAAGTGAGGGATTATGGGAAAATCTTTATTGGGAAATCAATTACGCCCAGGGTGAGGATAATGTGTTCACGTTTATGAAGGGTGAAAAATCCATTTTAACTTCTTATTTTAAGTCCCTCTGTAGCTAATCCTTGTGAAATTTACAAATAATAATGCTTGTTTGGTGGTTTAACTGAGCAGTCAGAGGTAAGTGTGCTGGTTTTTATGAAGTATCACTGAGAGCTTTAAAGGATTGTCTCTGTATCTACTGTATATCTGACTTTAAACTCAGGGATTTCAAATACGAGCAGAGAATCTTTAGGATACGGCAGGAATCCTCTTAAGATATAGCCATTATCCTGGATTGTAGGATGAGGTGCACACACACATACACACACTTTCTGCCAGAGGGTGAGTGATTATAAGCAGATTAAAACAGGCGGGCCACATCAAACAGCATCAAACACACAAGCCCCTCCCTAGGGAGCTGTATGTGTGTGTGTGTGTGTGTGTGTGTGTGTGTTGGTGGCAAGATTAGCATTCAAGGGAAGAGGGGAAAGCAAAAAGGCCCTATATTAAAAAATAATCACATGCAAAGTATTTACACTCATTCTGGATTGAATTTGGCACATGATTAACGCACACGTTCTCTCTCCCTCTTGGAGGAAGGGGAGGCGCCTGGCAGCTGCTCTTCTCACCTTCAATCTCTGTCACTCTCCTCTTTAATGATGCCCTGCTGAAACTAGCAGCCAACACGCACACACACAATAGACCCCAACCCGTGCAGGACATCATAGGGGTTGTACCGGGCCACCTGCCTCCTCCATGTGTGCCAATTACTGCTCGGACATCTGCAGGCAGCCAGCAGCACGAGCAGGAACAAAAGACCAGGCTGATGTGAGTCACAAATGCACACTAACAACTTGCTGATGGATGATTGTTAAGTCATCGCTCACGGCAGCTGTCCTGCACAAAGACAGACGCCTGCGCCCGAACACTGACAAACACGTCGACACTTACTGTAGCTCACAGCTGCTGAATATGTAACTGTCAAGAGCTTTTTTTAATGTCGTGTTCGGAGATGAGGTAAAGTACACGTGCTGCTTTTTATCGGACTCCAGTTTTATTCATACTGTGTGTTTCTGACAATGCGTCACTGAAATACACTCAGTTTATCACGAAATACTTACTGACTGATCATCTAACGTTCATTTACGCACATTAATTTTTATATCAGGCACTCCAGGTGTTGCCCATTTCCTGCATATTGCTCTATGGAGGCAAATTTCTGTCTCCGAAGTACTCATCGCTCTGTTTGATAAAAATGGGAAATATAAAAATGAAAAACATGTTTTTATGTTTCCATTTTGCAGACACGGCTTGACCATGGAAAAAGCTTCATAATGCTCGACACCGGCCAATGTAGAGCGTTTACATGGACATAACTCATGATGTGAGGTTTAGATATTTGAGCATGTAAACACCTGGGCTTTTAGAAAACCGCATAAGCCCTGTAGGTGACACAGCATCAGTTTACAACGAGAGCCACTCTTTATATAAAGATGAGGCCAGCTCTTTGTGTGTGTGTGTGTGTGTGTGTGTGTGTTTAATTCCCTGACCTCAATGCTTTTGTGATTGGTCAACTCTCTTTGCTGGACATTCAGCAATTGATCTCACTCAATAGCTATCTGCTGATGCTGAGGTTTAGAAAATGGACCTGTCCTGTGAGTGTGAGTGTGTGTGTGTGTGTGTGTGTGTGTGTGTGACTGTGACTGTGAGTGTGTGTGTGTAAAGCCAACAGCTGCTTACAGGGCAGGCAGCGGGCATCAAGGGCTGCTAGTTGACTTGGCACAGACATAAGTTTGACTCGTGAATCCAGTGAGCATCCTCTTCCCAACTTTTCTTTATATCCTTTATTAAACCAGACAGGTCCCACAGACTGCTGCAGGAGTGAGTCCTAAAACCCACACAAGTTAATATGTTTGTACTCCCGGTTCCCTCGTCTCAAAGTCAGTGTTTTTTTTTAATGTATGATCAGTTAGATGCCTGAATAAGGTCTGTTATTAACACTAGGTTAAGAGATTTTCAACTTTTGTTTCACTACATGAAATAAATCAGTAAATACCCCACATGTGGCCTAAATTTTGGAGCCTTTAGCTGTCTTAAAAAGGTGGCTGTTAATTACCTCCGCCAAGGAGGTTATGTTTTCGCCGGCGTTTGTCTGTTTGTTTGTCTGCAAAATAACTCAAAAACTTCTGAACGTATTTTGATCAAATTTTCAGGAAAGGTTGATAACCAGACAAGGAACAGATGATACAATTTTGGTGGTGATCGGTTGAAGTGAAGTGGATAAAATAATAAAATGGCGGAAAACCCGAGCTGCTTGGCGGAGGTCTGCGCTCTCAGAGTGCTTTTCTAGTTGGTTAAATGAAATTACAGGATGTCATCACACGAACACTGGCTGGGACCATGAGGAGAAATCTTTTTATGATCAGGGTTATAGCTACTGGAGTGATTGTTAAGATCCTGGATATGTACTGCAGTAATTCACCAAGTGAAGCTCTTGCTATGAAAATCAACATATGGATTACTAACTTTATTCTTAAAGGTCCAGTGTGTAGGATTTAGCAGATACTATATTGGCAGAAATATAATATAATAAGTATGTTTTCTTGAGAGTATGATCACCTGAAAATATGAATCGTTATGTTTTTGTTACCTTAAAATGAGCTGTGTATATCTACATAGGGGGCAGGCCCTTGTCCACAGAGTCCTCCTAGTTGTTCTACAGTAGTTTGTTCTGAGCTACTGTAGAACAACAAAATCAAACACCTGCTCTAGATAGGACAATTTGCATTTTCATGTTGGCCACCATAGTAAGCAGCCCCTCTGTGACAGGCAGTGTTAAAGAAAAACACAGATTTCTTTTTTTTTTTTTTTTTTAGCATAAAACAGCTTAAATCAGTGTTTTTACTGTTTAAATCACCAGGTTTATTTGTTTTGGAGAGGAGGAGACCTCTGTGGATAATTTGGCTCCCAGTAAAAACGCCCTGAACGACTGCATCTTAAGTTATCAGAAAAATAAAGTTGAGCACACATTGGCAGTTGCTGGGCTAATGCCCCATATACAAAGTGCCAAAAAGCCTCAGAGAAACACTGATTTGCAATGTGAAACTGCTTTATTCTTTGTTTTATTAGTTTTAATCACCTAGTCTGTTTGTTTTGAAGAGGAAGAGACCTCTGTGGATAATTCAGCAGCCAGAAAAAAACACAGAGCACTGAGGTTTCAGCTGGTTGCAATCTGCAGTCCTCACTGCTGGGTGTCATTAAATCCTACACACTGTTACTTTAAATTACAATTATCTTCAAATGACTACTAAAAGTAACAAAGAAGACCTAATTGAAACATTTTTACATGTCCAATGAAACTGATGTTGCACAAGGACATTTCAGGTTGATATTAAAAAAAGGTGCATCCAACAGTGTCAGAGCATCTGTTGGAGAAAGCCTTGTGCTACACTACAACTCCACTTCTTACAGTGAAATAATAGTAAATCATAGCGTTTGTTACAGAAACGCCAGGGGAGAAACTAGACACTGATGTGTTAAAAAATTTGTGAATAGAATTTAAACTATTTAATATCCAGCCAATACCCTGCACAGACAGGCAATAAAAAGACAAGGGTTTAACAAAAAGAGCACTGGTACATATTTAGAATGAAAGAGCACAGGAGTGCTGGATTTAACTTTCTTTTTAGTTACGCTTTGACTTTTGAGGCTTTTTACCTGCCTGACAAGATAAATCAGTCACTCCTTCAAATATTTACAAGTGCATTCAAATCTATTTTTGCACAGAGCCTGAAAGAACAGAGGAGCTTCAGAGTTGTGTTGGATGCAAAGTGAAAAGGCTCTGAGTCTGTGTGTTTGTTTTAACTGCATCCTGTGACAACCTCACAAGACAGAACAGGCACCGATTCTGCTTCTGCTTTTTCTTTTTCTTTGTTTATCAAGGTCAAAAGTGGAGTACGCAGGCAGGAACATTTCCTGAGTTTCTACGACAACATCACCTGTTTTAAAATGACGCTCATCAGACCTTATTTCTATGTTCCCTCCTTTTATTACTCTTCTTTAAAGGACCCTGCCAGTTGCTCCACACTGTAGCCTAGAACTGCCCTGACCCAGATTCACAACTGTCTTCAACCCTTCAGACACACTTCACATCTGTCCAAGGTGTCTCTTGGTCTTGTGTCATTTAGTTGTGTGCATGTGTTTTTGGGACATCTGAAGGTGAGGTTTTATAGTCTGTCAGGATGTATGTGAACACAAAGGGTTAAGGTCACCCAATAGCTGCCTCCTCAGGACTTCAAAGGCTCCGTCTTCGGGTAACCATGGTTACCTTCGGAGCAGCGCAGTTGTTTGGATGTGTGTATTCTGATTGCCTGCTGTCACGTCTGATTTGACGCACAGCGAGGGAGGCTATTACAGGACTACAAAGAGAGGATGTGGAAGAAAAGTCACAGAGCGGCGAGACCTTGCAGGGGATTAATGTCCCCAACTGGCATTAATGGAGGAGACTACAAAGGAGGACATAGGAAAAATGTCCGCCTACCTGGCAAACTGTTGCCTTGACCATTAAAGTCAGATGGCAACAAAAGTACTTCCTGAGCTTGACAAAGTCAGTGGAGCGAGGAGTCACTCTCTGTCACTCTGCAGCCACGATGTTGTCATTTTTTCACTAATTTTTGTAAAGATTGAATAAACAAGATAACTGTATCCCCCTGTCTCCAGTCTTGCTAAGTCATACATAGCTAGCCTAACCAGCGGCTTGCTGTAGCTTCATACATAAATATAAAAGTTGTCTTCTTATCAAACTTTTGATAGGCATCGGTTGTAACATGTTACAAGTCATGCACAAGTAAAAAAAAAAATTTTTTTCAGTAGCTTTTCTGTTGCTTTTTTAAACTGTACTTCTGCTCCTTTCTCTGGTATAATTTTAACCTCTTTCCGAGGAGCACCTCCACTGCAGATGCCACGTTGCCAGATGCCTGAAAGACATAGAAGCACCACCTGTCTTTCAACCACGACGTGATGATGACCGAGTAAAAGCATGGACGTATAAAGAGATCTGTATACAGCACTGGAAGCGGGACCCCGTTCATTCCTTGAAAGGTTTTCACTGGCACATGAGACCAAACAAAAGCTTGATTTTCACGGTATGAAAGTACCCGGATCTTCCACATCATTGGGCCCACAGAGCAGGTGCAGTAGAGACTTACAGCGACCAAGTAGCTAACTTTCGGTTTAGCATTCCACTAACCTGATTGGGGATAAAAATGATTTAATTCCAGACTTTAAAAGTGTTCAAAATAGTGAAAGGAGTCATTTGTGACGCTCAAAAAAATGTATCCACTCATGTACAGACAGCTCTTTCACAATGTAAGTCTATGAAAATGTCTTTTTGGTCCTCATGGCATCCCATGACGGACCTAAAAGTTGTAATTCCACATCAGGCCACTATGTCAAAGGTGCTTTTTTTTTACTGGTACTTGAGTAGGTTTCTTAAATGGTAATTTTCACTTTTATTTGATCCATTTTTTCAAAGTCTGTCACATGACGCCATTGGGCCCTAAAAGACTTATTTCCACTGACTTACATTGTGATAGAGACGTCTGTAAATCAGTGGAACATTTTTTTTTAGCATCACAACCTCCGGAAAATGACTCGACATTTGATCCATTCTGTCCAATAACATTTTGAAAGTCTACACAAGCTCCACTTATGAAGGGCCGGTGGAAGTTAGTTGCTCGCCTGCTGTAAGTCTATAATGTGCTTGCTCTATGTGCCTCACACTACCAACTATGTGGGTAATTTCTACTGCAGTACTCAAGCGTTGTTGGCTTCATTAGCTACTGAGCAACTTAAATAGGAATGAACAGCACCCTGTCTCCAACTTTGCTATCCAGTTCTCTTTATACATCCATGTACTTTACCCAACTTACCCAACTTCCAACAACAGTTTTAAGAGAGGCGGGCATATGCACCAGCATCGTGCTTTCTGAGTGACTGTGTGGGTTTCAGAGATGTGGAGAGGCGTGAGGTGAAAGGAGGTATTGTGATGTGGAAAATTAATCAGCACTTGATGGATGCTTTCCAAATATAGCGCATAAATGCAAAAAAACTAAAGACTCAAGTCCTGTGATGGATATATTTAAAGCATCGGCTGATATCAATCTATCACTTCTTACCTTGCTCATGTGAAACTCCAGACGTCTCATGTACCTCTCGATGGTTTTCATTTGCTGCAGAAAGACAGGACGCACAGGAACTTAGTAGTGCCAATAAGAGCGCAGCTACATCTGTTTAAAGCTGTGAACATAATGATTCATGTGTCCATACTACAGAATATAATGAGGCACACTTTGCAAGCCTGTCAAAAAAGTGGCTCATGAGATCACTGATGATCATTAAATGTATGTCACAAGTTGAGAAAAAAATGTTTAACTAAATGGTATCTGCTGTTTCTATATGCAAATATCTCACAGCTAATTCCTCCCAAGCTGTCTCTCCTGTCCCATCACACACTTTCTTTCTCTTTTATCCTCTTTCCTGAATTATTCTTCAATCCCGTCAGCCCCTCACTTCTCTGCTATGTCCCTCCTCCCTCTTTTCTGCTGCCTTTAGCTGTTTTTTCTTTCTTTCTTTCTTTTTTTTTTTTTTTTTTACATCAAAGATTTCCTGCAACACACGCCAAACTTGGACTGGTTGTTACAGCAGACCCTCCCCTCCATCAACTCACCTTGTCAAGATCGTACAGCACTCCCTAGAGAGAGAAAACACACATGCAGACACAAAAACACACACACACAATCACACAGTTAGAACAGAGGGACGGCACAGCTGAGGCTGCGTAAGAAATGCAAAGAAGAAATCCTATTAAACACCCTTACAGCGGCAGCCTTGACTTGTGTGTGTGTGACTGTGTGTATTATAACAAATCTGTGATGCTTAAGTCTATGTATTATTATTGTATGTGATGCATTATCATAAAAAAATGAGCTGAGATCTAAAATGATCCCAGCTGCCAGAACTTATGTTCATGCTGCTTTCGTACAGATATTTGTAAGATATAAGCAACAGTAGATTTGACTCTTGACAGATTGACTCTGTTCAAAAATGAAAAAATCTGCCATCCAGCATCTCTTAAGCTCCAAAGCTTCATTCAAACAAACAAGATAATACTTGTCACTCAGTGAGGTTCGAGGCCCAGACACACTAAACCGACCTCAGAGAGCTTAAGGCGCTGAAAGCCCCCCCACTGCATTGCCTCACGTCACCTGTGTCACAGCCAAAAAGTTGCACACGAACACACCGCAAAGACTTCAACTAATGGCAAGTCACCACATATGTTCTGCGCCTGCGTGAGAGGAAATAACTCCACACCAGCAGACGGCTGTAGTCCGTAATCGTCATTCAAAAAGGGAAACCGAGAGACCGTCTTGATGCTAGTTAGCTCTTATAAACACAATCCAATACTGAAAGAACAAAGCATATTTACCGCACACCACTGTACAATAACACAAATCACCAGGAAACGTTTCTGCAACAGAACTCACTCCCTCTTGACTTAAGCTCTTTGTTTACTTTCCTCACTTCCATTTCTCGTCTCATGCTTTAAACTGAACTGCCAACCAGAGTCAGTTCATTCAACGGGCTCTGCATTTGCCAGCACCGATTCAGCAAGTTGAATCATGTGGGAAATCAGTGGGCGAAAACCAACTAGTGTTGACAAGGGCCAACGGTGCAGGACCCACCACAGAGATGAGGGCCACAGATGCTCACAAACAGCCAAACCCTGACCGACAGCTGACCTTCGGCTTGGTGAGTCAGGGCTGTTACAGGGGCTGGTGGGCAGATTTTGTTGCCTTCAGACAGAGGAAATTTATCCACAGAGACTCTGCCCTCTGCCTGTATTTTCTTATTTTCTGTGCTCAGGACATTTATGGGTGTGTTCCCCCACAGGTGTCGGATGTAAGCAGCAGGTATCCAAGAGAGACAGTGCAGAAAAACAAATATAACAAGGTGAAATGCCAAATGAAAGTTAATCTGGGGTTGGCTTTTACTTTCACATGCTTACAAACAGTAACCGAATATGGTATATCTTTAACTCTCATTGAGTACGTGAAAAAGTGTATTTCCCAAAATGTCAAACTATTCCTTTAAGATGTGACTAAAGTGTTACTTGTATGTACGTTAGTTTCTCACCAGACGAGAGTTCCTCTTCATGTCCTTCATCAGAGACGTGAGTTTGTCCAGCTCCGTTTGATGAACTTCAAGATACTCACTACGGGACAAAAAAGGAAAAGATTCAATGTAAATAACAGGTAGACTATATAATGACAGCAATATAAACACATTGGCATACAAACGTTTGTGCCGTTATGTAAATATATGCAGCAGGAAATGTCAACAGGCTCAAACAGGCTGTAAACGTACACATTAAAGAAACTGATTACAAACATTTATGAGCTGAATCTGTAGCCAAACTTAAAGGAAATGAGCCCTCAGGAACATCTGAGTAGTTTATGCAGTGAAGAGGAAATGATTTTGTATTGGCTGACTGACTGAGTGAAGTGTGTGTACGCAGTATAAGTGTCCATTAGTTTTTGGGTTACTCACTCCAGGCCTTGTTTGAGTGCATTGTAAACCTCCTCCAGTCTTTTGGGCTGCGGCTCTCTGGAGCTGCTGCCTCCCTTGTGTCCTGACAGGTGGGGCTTCTTTGGCTTGGACTGAGGCTTCTTCTGCACCGCCGAGTTCCCCATGAAAGAGTTACACCTACACACACAAACACACACACAATAGTGAGCACAATAGAGGGTCCCCTGTGTGCAGGAATTTTCTTAATCTTCTATGCAATGATGAAAACACACACACACACAAAAGCTTCATAGCAAAGCAAATGCAGGAAACAGGAAGATAATCTCTCCAACTATCCTCCTACTGACAACTAAAAGGTGCAGCTCAGAGCAGGTCGCAGAGGAAGAGATGTGCGGTATGAGCTGCAACTTATATCAAAATGTGTACTAGTCATAACTCAAAGTCAAATCTGAACTCACAAACGTGACACACATATTATAATAATAATACAATGATGAAAACTGTAGTTCCAAAAGTTTTGTCTGAGGGGCGACCATGGTGTCAGACTTTGAAAGCCCCTGGTTCAGAGCGACTCACACAGACACAACATTATATCTCATATTAAATATTAAACAAGGGATTTCCACAGTGTTTCAGATAACCAGGCCTGCAGCTGCCTGTAATAATAATGCAATGTTGGATGAGATTTTTTTTTTCCAGCATGCTGAACATGCCCTTGGGCCAGTCTCAGCATGAATTCGTCTCATCTGTCTGATGGAGAGAGCTCATCGAGTCTGTTCAAACTAAGATTACGCAGTCACACAGGACTGACACATTAGCCTACATATCATTCTGGAAATACTTTCAAACATGCAGAAACTCTCAGCATAACCTCAGAGGTGAACATCTTCATCAGTCACAAGGCTGTGCTAAATCGCATGTCTGTGGACACATGCAAACATGTGCTCTCCACCCCCCCACTCTCTGTGTTTGACCTGTGCGAGGCTGCCATTTATCTTCTGCTGGAGTGAACTTACAAACACACTGAGGCACCATCACACTCCCGGCAATCAATGACATTCAAGTGTTCTTCACTCTTTTCCCTAAAGACCAGCATCAGTGTGACTGACTCAGGGGGGAAAGCCAACGAATGTGGAGTTAGAGATCTTTATTGGGGGCGCAATATGGCCAAATTGTTGTATCACCGTTAATGTCATTTTGTGTCAGGGTAAAAGTAAAATTCTTTTAAAATTGAAGCTTTAGGGTTTTGATAACAGTAATCTCAAGTGTTACAAATTTCTGATTTTACAACTTCACTCTCCTCCTCCATGTCTGACCAAATCACGTAACCTTGCGACAAAGCTGGATTTGTGAGATCATGCAAGAATCAAGCCCTGAAATTTACATAGCCCTGAATAACTCCTGCGGTAAAAACAGTACTGTTAAATCTGTATCGGTGGACACATTTCTACCGTCTACGGTATGTACCATCATATTGCCCAACCCTCATTCACTAGTTATTATTATTACTATTTTTACCTTTTTTTTTGCAATATTATTGTTATCGCTAACTCTTAATTGTGAAGTGAAAATCTGATATTGTGCCGGCCTAGTAGATATATTTATATAAACAGCAGCAACACAGGCTGCTTTCAATATTATCATATGTGTACACAAATTTAGGGCTGTAACTAATTATCATTTTTGATTCATCTGTTTCAGATTAAAGATACAGTTGGTGACTTTTATGAAAATAACTTTGGGTCATATTTGCTAAAATGTCAGTATATTATGAAAGAAGTACATGAGACAGAGTCTGTAAAAAAAAGCTGAAGAGTCAAGCATGTCCATCGCTCTGTAAACTGCAGTCAAACTGTAGAACTAGGCAGCGCTGATCAAATATGAATCAAGATTCTGTTACTGCATTGTTGCCTCAAATATTTCAGAAATATATTTTAGTGTACTGTTTAGCTGTAAAATGACAAAGTGAGTCTGGCCAGTGGGCGATGCTTAGAGCTGTCCACTTGTGAGCCGATCCCTCAAGATGCATGCTAATACAAGGTGTAAACAGGGCCTTAAGCCTGATTTATGGTCCTGCGGCGTACCTACGACGTACGTGTCGTTGCCGTGACGCCGTTGTGAACCCTTCGAACTTCTCAGTCACTCCATTTTGTCGCGGTGCAATTCACCGCCAGAGCGGTAGGGGGCTGCGTTCCTTTTCTGAATGGTTATCATTGTCTCTAGTTGATTCTTTGTTTAGCTTCCGGCTTTTCCGGTCACAGTGAACAATGCCGACCGAGAGAGAGAGAATCTTGCTGGAGTTGGAGTTGTTGGATGTCGAAAAAAGAGATGTTAATGCTGCAACATCTACATCGCAACAGAAGATGTTTAAAGATGGCGGGGATGGCGCAATCTGGAAATACGGAACCGGAAATGCGATGCTACCAAGCAAACCAATCACAGCCCTCTCGGTGTGCGCTGGGTCTGTGTCGCCTCAACGTGTAGTTACATTTTTTGGGGAGGTGCACGTCAGGCTACGCCGGGGGCTACGGCGAGCCTTCTGCGTAGCCACGTACCCTACGACGTAGGTACGTCGTTGATTTAACGCAGGACCATAAATCAGGCTTTAAAGTTGTGCAGACAACTGTGGACAAGGAACCAAAGCACTCCATCTTCAGAAATGGTTGTCTGAACAATTTTAAGACTTCCTGGATAAATTACATTTTTTTGTATAGCTCATATTGTCTGACCCTCACTGCAAAAACCCCAAACTATTTGATTCATAATCATGCAAAGCAGAGAAAAGCGGCCCATCGTCACATTTAAGAAGCTAAAATCAGCAAATGTTTGGCATTTTTGCTTGATAAATTAAAATGATTCATAGATGATCAAAAGTCCATTAATTGTTTCAGCATCATGTCCAAGTTTGTTTCTCTGTTCAAATAAAGAAGAAAAAAAAAGCCCAATTTTCTCCACCTCACATCAGTCCTCTCTCTCCTTACGTCAGCCCATTTTAGGTCACACTCATCTCATCCACTCGTGCACATATCAGCTTTTAAAACCACTGCAGATTTAGCTGACAAATGACATTTCCTCAGACTTAATGAAACGATCCCAGAGTCATCTCAGGGACAACGCGACAACCAATTCCAGCGCTCGACAAGTTGGAACGTGCCACGTCTTGCCGCGTGCCAGAACGCAGCACAAGTTAAGCTAAGCTGCCACGAATGTAGGGCACTGCTGAATGAGAGCGCTGCGTAGCCTTGGGGTCACGCAAGCTGCAGTGTAGAAGAGACACACACACACATACACAGAAACACACATATGCATAGATGCTAACACAATTCCATACTGACTTATAATTGTGACACAGAGTCTGCAGCATGCATGCATGTGGAAATGCACACAAAACATACACATGGGTACACACATGGTAAGCCCTTGCTCAGTAAGACTAACACACTCCAGTGGCCTCAGAAGCCACATCTCTGCAGCTTTCCACCTCGCTCATTATCAGAATGGTAACTTGTCAGTCGCTGTCAGTCGCCCACACACCCGAGTCATTCCAACCAATTACCCCGTTCACTGCCTGAGCAGGGAGGAAAGAGACGGAGCAGCGTCTTCAAATAGGTTCTCTCAGCAGGACCAGGGGCTGCTGAAGAGGACCACGTGTCGACAGCCAAAACTTTGAGACTGTAACAGATATTTCTGAGTGTGAGCTCACTGTCTTGTGATGGAGTGACAGCCATCACAGACGAGTCAAAGAGGAAGGAATGCAGATAAAATCTAACACCAACTTCAGCGATCTCCAACTTCTTTAAACCAACTTGTGGCTACAAATGAAACAATCATCATGAAACTGAGTTTGCTGTGTGGTTATGCAACAGAGTGCGGATCATCCCTCAAGAATCCAGTTCCTTGACGGGATCCTGAGACTTGCTGTGGCTCGCTAAACATCAGGAAGGTTGAAACCAGATTACTGAGTTAGTAAATTCCTTCTATGTGTGTGAGTGATGTTTGGATCTTGGTCTGGTTACAGTGATGGATTTCTGAAAGGGATATTTCACAACCAAACACAGATGAGGCAAGCTAAGATAAAGGTTTTGCAAGACTTTTTTTTTTTTTTTTTATAACCAAAATTGTGTTGAAGCCAACATTGTTTGTTCTACAGGGGTATACAGGGCAGAGACCAGAGTCCTGCATGGGTCTAATTTTCAAGACCCACTCCCAAACCTAAATCATGATGTGCAAGTTCCTCCCACAGATCACGTTTCTTATGGGTTGCCCGCCAGGTACCTGACCTGATGCAGGACTCGGTCAGAGGCTCAACAGATAGTTTGATTTTAAAGGCAAAATATTAAGCAAAGTATTTTTTAAGAATAGTTTCTAAGCAGTGAGTCGATGTCCTTTTCTTAAAACCCTGTCTTTGGGTTTGAACATGATTCTTTCTCATGTGTAGTCTTTTCTTTTTCCATCAATATTATGAACACCAGTTAATGACTGCCAGTGAGGTCACTATGGTTACTGCTTTGGAATCTGAAGATTTCACACGTCACAACTTCTGTTAAAGTTATGCAAGATTTACTTAAAGAAAGAGAACTTTGTCTCGCTGTCCTTTTCCCCACCGATCAGCTGATTACATGAAAGGAACAGCTGACGTCCATACTTGACACAATATAAACAAAACAGCAAATCATTTTCTGCTGTAACAACTCCTGAGATAAACCATGTGGCGACTGCATCACTGAATAATAAAAGAAGGGAGAGAATAAATTCAACTAATTTTAACTAACTGATAAAGTTGCACTAGACGCTGATTAAAAAGGAAGTAAGTTAACATCAAACAGATCCTGATGCAGATTAGTTGCTGTCTTACACATGACGGTAACTTGTCACGTGACAAAGTTTTTAACTGGTTCCTGTAAACGTGACCATATTTTCCCACACTCGCCTCCCTCCGCTGGCTCCCTGTCAGTTTTAGACACTTCTCAGATTGGTTCCCTTTTACTTATCTGACCTTTAAATTCCGCATACCCCACCCAGGTCACTCAGGTCCTCTGACTAGTCACTTCTGGTCGTCCCTCAGGCTCAGCCTGAAGCTCAGGGGCGAACACGCCTTTTCAGTCGCCCCAGTCTGTGGAACAAACTGCTCCATCATATCAGATCCGCCTCCTCTACTGCGTCGCTCAAAGCACAGCTTGAGGCCTACCTCTCTTTTTCTGGCTTTTGAGTGTACTTAAATCACCAACACTAACTGGCCCTGTTATAATGGTTGTTTACTAGTTGCTGCATTACTCATCTTTCATCTCGGTCTCTGCCTGGTTTATGCATGATTGTTCTGTGTGCTCTATTGACCTGATTTTATGCAGCCCATGTTTACAAAGCACATTGGACAGGTCATGTTGTTTTAGATGTGCTATAGAAATAAACTGACTTGATATTTAAACATTATAATAAATATATAGCAGTCTGGGCCCAGATGTTTGTCTCTAGACCGAAAGAAGAGCAGTGCTGAGTGTGAGCGGTTCTTGAGAAAGCTGCAAACAGCAACACCACAAGATGAGAAATCCACCCCTTCCGAACAGGCATGTTTTCATCACACACTGCACTAGTGAAAAGAAAAGAAAAAATCAGGAATCACAATCAAAACAGTAAAATCTGGGTACCAAGTTTTTATTGCTTAATGTTTAATCTTTATTCCAAAGAAATATCGATTATTGACTGATATATCCTCCTGAGACCCTGTGTGCTCATATGAGGACATCACATTTTGGGTTTACTGGAGTTTGACAATGGCAACAAATTTGACCAATGTTAGCAACAGTAATAAGACTCTGTTAATTAGGAAGTACTCGTTTGAAGACATTGGGACTTAATTATCATTGACAATGTTTCGTCTTTCTGTGTTCAAGTTGAAATGTTTTATTTACATGAATGTCACACCTCCATTGTGCTCAAATCAGGTATATAACACACTGTATTAAAGACAGTTAGTAAAGGAACATATGCATATTAACTGTATGTCTGAGACTAAAGCTACTCTCTTCTCCTGGTCTTTAGCATCACAGCGACAACAACAACACAGAGCATCACCAGCAGAATACTGAGCACTGAGCATCTCACTGTGTAGAAGGTGGAGTAAATCCCAAAGGGCTCTCTGTACATTAGAATAATTTTGATTGGTGATAAACAACAATTTTGTTCGTCCACAACTGCACACCAGTACTCTCCTGCGTCTTTCAGTGAGACATTAGAGATATGCAAGGTCCCGTTGGGGGACCAGCTCACTCTGCTCATGTTCAGATCAGAGGTTACACTACTGGTCCTGCCTTCTGTTCGGTCCGACTTGATGAACCAAACGAATGCCACACCCTTATCCCAATCTTTGCACATGAGAGTGACTTCTTCTCCCTCTGAGAAGAGCTCCACAGCAGGTGGGCCAAATTTGGGGCAAACCACCAGCGTATATACTTGCAGGCCTCTAGAGGTTTCACACTCGTACATACCTGAGTGATTTAATGTTAGCAATGAAAACACCAGAGAGTAGTTTTGGTCCATTGTCTGGTTTTGTTGCTGTAGGGAAAAGGACTCCCAACTTGGGGGCTGACCGTCAGTGAAATTATTGATAGTACACGGCAACACAGCCGTCTCTTCCACTGAACGGTAGATTATGTCTTCAGCCAGGGGAATCTCTACAGGTTGGCTGCTGAAACACTGCTGTTGGTACATCCTCAGACAGGTGAACAATCGATCCGTTGTTGTGACCTTGGATGCATGAAGAGTTGATGTGTTTGTTACCTTCACTGATGTTATTTTGTCCCCCAAATCTTTGGTCCATATTTCTTGTTCATATTTAAAGTCCCTCTTGAGCCAAAGGATATCCAGACCATCGAATTTTCCCTCACAAGCCACGTCCAATGTTTGTCCAAATTTCAATGAAACAGACATTGGCTCAAAAGTTATATGACAAATAATAATACTGATGTTCTTCTTATACGTAACTTCGCTGTTGGTCCAACACTTCTGTCGGTATGAGCCAGAGTCTGAATCCGTCAGGGAGCTGATCCTGTAGGAAGTAATATTCTCCCTGCTGACAACTGAGAGTCGTTGTTTCAAGTCTTCAGGTACAAAGGGGTTCTCGGACCAGAGGTCAGAGGTGTTCCACAGGACAAGCTTCTCCTCACCAACAAATCTGGAGATCAGGCAGGAGCTGGCCTCTTTGGGTAGGTTGAAGGTGTAATCGTCCCAGCTCTTCCTGATGACAATGAGTTCTTCTGTATGAATGTTGCTGATGAGAGCAAACAGCAGGAGGGAGAGCTCTGTGACTGCAGCCATTCTGCTTTGAGGTCTCTTTGCAAGTGTCATGCAGACACTGACACCACTCACCTCATTAGCTCTATGTCAACCCTCATCAGCAGGAAGTATGTGCCTTTTTTTTATCTCATCATCATAGGAAACTCAGAAGCCATAGTCTCTTTATCAAGTAATCTATGCCCTTTGGACGTGTCTAGAACCACTGAGGCTGTCATGTTTTCAAAGGCTGATTATTGAGATGTGAGTAAACCACCAGTGAAAATGTGTGTGAGAGAGACATTGACAAAATTTGCGTATAAGTCTACGTCTGTGATGAGCGAGAGAGATGAGCATAAATAAAAAAATAAATAATAATAATTAATATAGAAAGAATGATCTAGAATATCCACTTTGCACTTTCCGCAAACTAGTCAAGTTCTGCTCACAGTTTACATCCATGTCTATGAAAACATGGATACTTCACACACATCTTCAACACAGGAGATCTTTAGAATCAGCACAGTTTCAAAGTGGACGCCCAAGATTAAAGTCACCAATTCAGTATCTGACCAAATGTCTCCCCTTCTGTTCTTGAGTTTTGACACTGAATAATGGCCACAACAAGTAAAACTTTATGATGTTACAGTGACAGTGACCTTTGACCTTTTGAATACCTAATGTCATCACTTCATCATTTTATCCTATGAGACATTTAGGTGAAATTTTGTAAGAATTAAAGGCGCTGTATGTAAGAATGTGGCCAAAACGGTTACTGCACTCAAATTCAAAATACTGCCGCGAGTCGCGTCCGCCCCCCCCCCTCCCCTACAGATTCGAGGTTGCTGGACAGCGGCA
>NC_065527.1:17882875-17938206 GCF_006386435.1 Epinephelus moara
AATGCGAATATTCTGGCTGTACTATTGTTGTCGGTGAGATCAGTATGTTATATGAACATTATTCCTTAGTCTCTGTGACGTATTAGGAGGATTTTACGACTATTTGCTTTAGATTTCTTACATATAGCTCCTTTAACATAAGAATTCTTGAGTTAAGGCCAAAAACATGTTTGGTGAGGTCAGAGTGACCTTTGGCCACCAAAATCTAGCAAGTTTATTGTCGTGTCCAAGTTAACATTTGTGCCAAATTTGAAAAAATCACCTCAAAATGTTCAGAACACAGCTCTGTGGCTGTGTAAAGCAAACCAGGTCTTGATTAGGAGTAGGCAGCAAGTTGCTGCAGGCGGAGTGGCCGAAGACGTCACATTTCTGCAAGTTTGCGTTCTGCTAGTTTCATGTGTTTGTTAAATTGATCCTTTTGTCTCCCTTTTTGTTGCACTAATGGATAACGAGCATTGTTGTCATTGACCCCAGTAAAATATATCCTTAAATCTGTTGCCTCCGCTGTGTCATGTTTATATCTGATGTGTGATAGGTTGCTAGATCAGTTCATAAGAGGGTAAATGTCCAAAGTTTATCATCATTATCGACATAAATTTTGTTGTGATCTCCTTTCAAAATTGTTTCATCACCAGCCCTGTGTCTTACCTGTTTAAGAACACCATAATGATTAAACTAAACTCTTTGATCTACTGTTAACCATTCATTTGAAGACCCTCGTTAAATGTTGACATTTTAGTAAAACAGTGATCATTAATGTATTTTCTAAAGAGCTTCACCTCTAAATCAATACTGCTTCTGAGGATATGATACTTTAATCTTGGCTGGGGAAAATCAATTTGCCACTCTGACCTCAATTGTCATTTTAGAAATGTGTAACATCAGCTGACGACAGATTAACAGTTTTAAAGACGTACCGAGAGCGTCGTTCCTGTAGCGTGCTGAAGCCGGCAAAGGACTGACTCCGGATTATACCATTGGGCCCTCCGGGGGAGTGGGTGCCGGCCGCCATGATCTCTGGGACGCGGGACGACACTCCTGGAGAAAAGACAGACACAGAAATCCATTACAAACAAATCCACTGACAATATTTAGACGGCATGTGGCGGCTCGAGGATCTGGGTCAGTAATGCATCACGGCTACAACAAAAGCATCCTATGAACTCAATTAACACCCAAACCATGTCAACAGAAAGGTTAATTAGAGTGCAGGGAGAACAGTGCAATGCAGAACAAAGTAGGGACTGTTGGTGAAGCTTGCCATGGTTGATGTGGACGAGCAGCATTCAGAGCCTGCACTAACATGTCTCTACTACTCTGGCCTACCTGTCACCACTCAACTGCAAACATACCTCAACTGTTACTGTTTTACTTCCTCAGGCAGGTGTCACAAAACATGACTCCTGTCACTTTCCGCTCAGTGTTTGTGCATATTTTCTACCTGAACTAAGAGGTCGACCCAAAAAGGCGTTTCATTAGACTGACAGCTGTTTAAAAGCCGCAAATGGAGCACGAGCAGAACTCAATGCATGCTGGGGGATTGCACCACAGATCTGCTGTAGCTTTAAAGCCCACGTTTACCTTCTACAAATCTAATTTATGTGTTTCCAAGAAAAACCAATCCAGGTCGTCCTATGGCTGAGTTATCTAATCAGCCTCTCTTATAGTTAAGACATCTTTTATCACAGTGTCTCTATATTTAGCAGCAGCAGCAGCCTGTCAGATTTTAACCTTTTTTTTAAGCTGATGTGGAATGCAACACGGCTCACATGGACACTTGGGGAACAAGCTGAAAATAGACAAGAGAAACGTCCACGTACAGCTGTCAGATAATGATGTAGCAGAGATGAAGTGCCTGCAGGGAAGAATCCACTGAGATAACTGAATCACAGTGTCAGCTAGCATGTTGAGATTTTGTCCAGATCAGGGTGCTAGTGGCAGCAGGTTGGCATTTAAAACTTAAAGGGCAGTTCAGTGAATATTTAAACTTGTTTGATGACGTGCAAAGCAGTGAATCCTCAATCTGCTGCTCTTTTGTGCCCCAAACTGACGTTATTAAGCAGATCAGGTATCAGCCTATCAATGTAAAAATGTTTATTTTGTCAATGCCTACGTTAACATGCACACCAATATTCCGAATATGACAGTAATTTCCAATTAAGGCATGTGGGATATGCTGATATTCAGAGATTTAATAGCATGATATGGGCACGTACACAGCACATTCTGAATATACATCTCAACTGGAGTTTTAACGAAGTGGGTGTTTTAGCAAAAATGCATGTTTGTCGGTACTGAGCATACGATTTGATAAATGAGACTTGGCTTATACTGCACAAATTTGTTTTGCTGTCAAATGCTGCCCCGATTACTTTAACTCATCAAGAATTTTCTGTTTTTGGATTCTTTACTCAAGATGAAGGCTCGCAAGAAAAACCTGGTGAGTAACCGATACTCAAATGATCATTTCGTGGGTGAAGTATTACCCTAAATAAAATAATTTCACGCAGTAAGGTACACACCAAATCCAAATATGCATCGGTCAAATTCAGAACGAAATAGTGAATCAAGAGAAACCTTGCTGATGCTGATCTCAGTGTGACGACTGTAAACATTGTAGTACTGTATCACTCACAACTGGGCTGAAGGAAAAGTATGGCAAACACACTAACGCCTGGAGGAGAGAGACAGATTTGTCAAATCAAATTAAAGTCCACTGACAAGCAAAGGAATCAGCCTCAGCATTCAGCTCTCCTGTGTGTGCCTGTCCTCCTCACACAAGATAAACGGTCACGCAGCGCTACAAGTGGAACAACTTTGAAAAACCGAGTGACAAGCAAAACGCTGCATTTTTGTGCCACTCTGTTTGTGGGGCCTTGTGTTTGTTTGACCTTGTTTTTTTTCCACTGATCCATCAGTCTGTCTTCAGAGGACAGATTACCTCTGTGTGGTGCTTGTTCTGTCATACAAATGCAAACATGTACACACACACACACACACACACCATCTCCGTCCACAGACACCTCAGTGCTACAAGCGATTGAGCAACCTGATATCCCCTCCTTTGGTGTGTGTGACGGACAGAGAGTCACACAAAGACCCGGCACGGGGCCCGAGGAAAGATTAGAGCCTTGTTTTGCGGCGGGGGGACAATAGGCCAGTGAGACTGATACTGTTCAGGCTATTAATAGCAGCTAGCTCACTTTAACACTGAGGACCCTGATGGCTGTGACTCAGTAAATGAATCATCAGGTCCAATGACTGGATGGATGTTTTGGCTCGAGACAGCGTGTTCTGCTTTGAATGGCTCTATGTAGCTAAAATTATATCTTGTTTTCCTCTACAGACCGGTTGTTTATCTGTGAAAAATTATGTAACATTCTTTGGATTTTATAGTCTTAACACACCTCGTGCAATGCAATATGATTTAAAACAACATCACAACAGAATTAAAGCTGCAGCATGCACTGGGGCGGTTTGCAGCCGAGTGTGAAGCGGTTGGGATGAGAGTCAGCACCTCCAAATCTGAGGCCATGGTTCTCTGCCGGAAAATGGTGGACTGCTCTCTCCAAGTTGGGAGAGAGTTACTGCCTCAACGAGGGAGTTCAAGTATCTCGGGGTCTTGTTCACGAGTGATGGTAGAATGGACCATGAGATGGATGAGTGGTTTGACGGGTCGGTGCAGCGCCTGCATTACTGCAGAAGCTGCACCGGCCCGTCGTGGTGAAGAGGGAGCTGAGCCAGAAGACGAAGCTTTCGATTTACTGCTCCATCTACGTACCAACCCTTACCTATGGTCATGAGCTCTTGGTTGTGACCGAAAGAATGAGATCGCGGATACAAGCGGCCGCGATGAGTTTCCTCCATGTGGCTGGGCTCAGCCTTAGACATAGGATAAGGAGCTTGGACATCCGAAGGGAGCTCGGAGTAGAGCTGCTGCACCTTCGTGTTGAAAGGGGTCAGTTGAGGTGGTTAGAGCATCTGATCAGGATGCCTCTTGTGCACCTCCCACTGGAGGTGTTTCAGGTACGTCCCACTGGTAGGAGGCCCAGAGACAGACCCAGAACACACTGGAGGGATTATATATCTCATCTGGCCTGGGAACACCTTGGGGGATAAGTGGTTGAAAATGGATGGATGGAGCAGAGGCTCGACTCGCTTCGCCTGATTGTCACCACAGTGACTTGCTTGAGACTTGAAGGTTAAGACTTGCATGTGTGACTTCCTCCCAACTCTGAATACAATAATCAATAATAACACTGCATTATCATATTGTCCTGACCTGACCACAGTTGGTGGGAGGCAGAAGAACTTACAGGCGAGCAGCAATTTTCCCAAATGCTCTGAAGCATTTCGGTCCATTTCAGTATCTGGATGCTCAACAGCAGTTTTCTGCCATGCAGTGTTTGTCTCTCTGACTTTCTGACTCACTCTCCTAAAAGAAGAGCAGTGGGCGGCAAATGATACACAGTACATTTTGTTACCTAATGCTTTCTGGGTAATGGACACTGTTCCCTGCACTTCAGCCATTTCCCGAAGATTTCTGGTAGATTTTAGACAAAGGACGAGAGAAATGTTGGACACTTGAAAACTAAAAGCTGTACGTAATGATACCAGATGGTGTAAACTGTTTAGTTTCAAGTCCATTCAACATCCTGATGTTCCCAAATGGTACAAGCAGGTAGTTCTGCCCATGATGAGGGCACAAGGGAATAAAAGTATGCCTTGCTGTCAGCAGAGAAAAGCTGTGAAATAACAGCACTCAGACAGTTCAAACTGGGGAGATGGCTTCATATTTAGAGTTACACGGTGTGCTCACTAAAATCTAATGCCGACTGTGAGGCAGAGCCTGTATGAAACAAACTCAGTGTTTGTTCCACATTCATTTATCAAGGACTCGCCCATCCACTGCTGGATGAATGTGACACTTAGACAAAAAAAAAAATCATCTTCTCTCCCTCAGTAACATCCAGTACCTGCTTTTTAACATCAGCTGTTTGTTTCCAATAAGTCATTTTCCAAGTATACTTGAGTTTTAGACAGTCAGACAAAACAAGACACCAAAGTTAGAGAAAACAGCCTGTTTTAACTCTCCGTATGTGTTTTTGCAGTAGAGATTTTGGCATGAGTGGTATGCTAAACATTCACACTCATGTCCGGGCTTCTGGTTTTTCCCAAAACCTTTCCCAGCCTCAGCAAGCCCCTTCAAAACAAACTCCACATTTAAATCAATGGTCCCCACGACACACACACACACACACACAAACAAAGAGTTGAGTTCAGTCACTGAATCATAAAAACCTTTCCTCTGCACCTCTTAGTGTCACCGCTCATCTCGTCTAAAGAGCCTTTCAGAATGAGAATAACAATGCCAACTCTCGCAGTGTGTTCTGGTTTGGTGCCAGGCGCTAACCCGCGTTGAATACAGCCGCCATTCAGTCCATTCACTGGTCTTTTTTTTTCTGGCGCTCACATGCTAACAGCCTTAAATGCCCCTCGACGAGGTGTGAGTGTGTGTTTCTTTGTGGAATATGTGAACATCGGTTCGATCAGTATGCTGAGCTGCAGCTTGGCAAAGAGCGGACAAATGATACACGGACACACACACAGGTTAGTGAAGGGGGACAAGCGTGAGAGAGCAGGACACCTGATGCAATCTCAATTTGCTGTTCACTCTCTAAGGTCCTTGTGCATTAATGCATTAGTCCCACCCATGACTGTCAGTGTGTGTGTGTGTGTGTGTGTGTGTATGTGTGCTCTGAGTGCTGGGGGGTGAGGGGCAGAATGGATAAGTGCATGAGGGATGAGAGAACGTCTAGGAAGACACAGGAACCTCTTAAATGACCACTACGACCTGCAAGGCGAGGGTCATGTGACTGACGAGGGTTAGCTGAGCTAATCTTATAGTAAGTTTACTGCCACCGTTTGCTGTGAATTAAGGCTGCACGATATGTCTTGTGACAAACAGATATTAAAGTGTATTCAGTTCTTGACTGACGGTTATGAACACTAACTGTACTTGGCATCCTCTCTCCTGTCTACAAATTACTGCCAGTAGACTGACATGCCTTGTTTTTTGTTTTTAGGCACCAGCTCCTATCTAGCAGTCACTTTTCATCTGCACTCATCTTTCTTCAACCATGCAGAGCAGTACAGCAGTACTAGTCTAATAAACCTCACTCAAATGCATGAAGATTCTAACCAATCAGATGATGCCTAACAGCAAGGGCTCGGTCTGATTGGCCAGAGAGTGAACAGCATGGTGCGCATCAGACAAAATAGCCCCTACAAACATGTAATTTAATATATTGTTATTATATTCAATGTGCAGTATCACAGATGTGTTTATTGTGCAGACTAACACTGCAATGACAAGTAAAAAAATATTGTGCAGTCCTACTATCTGACATCGTGAAGAGAGCTGGAAGAAATCTTTTGGGAAATTTAAAGGTCCCACAAAAACTGAAATAACATGGAAGGGATCCTTAAATGTAGTTAGGACTCTACCCGACTCAGAATTCTGTGTCGAATCTAATTTGGCTTTTCGATACTAATGTTCGACTATCTGTTCCTTTTTTTCCCCACACAGAGTTAAAGAGTTTGAACAGATGTTAATGGTTACAATGCGGTTACTAATGTGTGCTAACTACGCTAACAACGAATTGTAAATGTGCAACATTTTTTGCCGACACTATACAGCAAACAACAGCCAGAGACTGTACTTTATAAAGTTGCTGTGAGCTGTAAATTCACCTCGGAGCCTGACCAGTCAAAGCCTCTCTTCCTCCAGGCAGCTGCCTCCATCTCACTCAGACTCACCCCAGGTCTGGGTACCGGAGAGCGGCGTGGAAGTGAGGAGCGCTCACTCTACAGCTAAATCTGGGGACTGCAATGTCCACAGAAGTACAATGCACTCTGACTGAAAACAAATAACCACTGCTTGACTTGAGGAATCTCAGTCGACTGAGGGGTCTGTGACCGATAATTCAATCTTCATCTTTCAGGAGTCAGACCTAAATGTAGTCTTCCAAGATCTAAACAGCTAAAAGCCCTGGTTTGGATGAATATTCATGAAGGATGTAATGTCATATTTTGGAGGGAAGTTGGCTCGTTACAATCTTACAAAACTAAATAGTAGTGAAAGAATAAAGACACAACAGGTCGATTAACAAGTTTTACGATTCACCCTTTGCTGTGTGGAGTTTCACTAATTTTCTAATTATGTTTTGCTCTTCTTTATGGTTTACTTTCGGTGACAGTGCAAGCACACAAGCCAGCAAGGCTCCCAAAAATTTGCACTTTGCAGGTCGTCTTGGGCGGACACTGGACACACAACGGCACCATCACACAACTTTCTTTCTTCAGCACCTAAACAATCACAGATTCAAACATTTGCCAAAGAAACACATAAAATGACTATAATTTTGCCATCTTCCAGATCTTTCTTTCATGTTTGAGAGTTTGTTTTCTGGTGACTCAGAAGTCTGAATTGTTTTTTCCAAACATTTCTCCCACCGAGGTCACCTCCTGTTTTCTCCTCAATGGCAGTATGACTCACTGTCTTCTTCTATTGTTTCTTCTGTCCTCCCCCCTGCTCTACCTCTCACTCTCATTGTTTTCTTTCATACAATCGTATATTGATTGTAAAACATTTTCTCTTTCCATGAAGCACATTGATGACTTAGGTTCTCATTGATTTCTTTTATCAGCAGCTACTTTTTTCTTTTATGAAGTTTGCAGCAAAGAAAGAGTAGATGGAGACGAGGAGACGCAGGTGAGCGAGAGATGAATGCAATGACTCATTATCAGGACTATGTGTGATATACTATTTATTCAGTGTATGTACACAGACTCTGCTACATCTCTTAATTCTTAGCTCTAACAATCACATCAATCATTTCAGCTTCTTCAAGTGTTGCTGCACAAATCGCACTTTGCTCACTATGCCCACCTCACTCTCCTCCTTTATACAGGAGTCTCAACCAAACTCACAGACACACATACCCTCTGCATGTGTGTGTGTTTGTGCCTATTTAATGAGTGTTCATGAGTGTGTATTTATGTGTTTAAAAAAAACAGCGTCAGCTCCTAGTGCATGTTAAGAAAAGGAGCCTAATTCTTAATGTCTTTATAAATTAGCCTCACCATGGCAACAGCAGACAAAATGGGATGAAGTGCGTTACGTAAAACAACGGTTATGAGCCAACTGCCAAGAAGTAGGACACACGCCCTCGTGTTACAGGGCCGAGGCTTTTAAAGCACCAATCCTTCATTTGGAAAAAAGCTGTTTTTATATTCAGATCTTTTACAGATGCTGCTTTAAATGTCATCAAAAGCCTCCTTAAACTGCTTTTCAATGTCCCTTCCTTTCTAATTTTGTCTCTTTGTATGTTAACGTGGCGAGAAGTGCAGATAAAAATAGGAAGCAATTAAAGCATAAGGCAGCCCGGAGATGGGGAGAGATGTGACAGGAGAATAAAAAGATGCAGCAGTCTGGGTGCAAGATACAAACAATCAGGCCTCTGTTGAAACAGAACAAAACCAAGGGATTACAGTGATGACATACTGTTTACATATGACTGGAAATGCTAACATGTTCCAACACACCCTGCAGGTTGCAAGCGCGTGCCTGAAAGCTGTGCAGTTATTCCTTGTGCTGCGCTGAGTCCATATCTGTGTGAACTGGTTCAGGGAGGAGGGGAAGTGCTGGTGCCGCTCCAAACTGGGCTAAAACTGGCTGCAGGCTGCCATCACTGAGCCAAAACACACTACATTGTTTCGTTCTGTCTTTTTGTTTTCCTGTAATCCTGTTCATAACTGAAAACAAGCATGAGGGTATCTGACAGAGCTTCTATTTTCTATTTTTATAGACCTCACAAGTGTCTCAAACTGCATCAAAAAGAAACTAAGGTACCTTCACTTTAGTCTACTTAGCATGCTCATATTAAACTAGAGAACCACTGCATGTAAATCCAAAGTTTCTCTCAAATATTAAAACAAGTTAAGATTTAAGACCTCCAGCAAGACATCCTGAAACTTCAACTCTTTCCAGATTACAGACTGTCTACATAATTCCATGCATGCATAGAGTGCATAAGATTAATTTTGAGATGAAAGGCAGCATGTTTTAATCCCACTCTGATCTCCTGTCCCACTAACCTGTTGACCATTTTGCAAAGAACGTGTTTTAAATCCAAAGTTCCCTGCAGGTAGAGCGTGTGACACTGACAAATCTGCCTGCAGAGCACACACAGGCGCGTAATCACAAGCACAGTTATGTTTATGAAAGGTGACACCAGAACGGTGCACATGCACATGTGAATCTACAGTCCTATACAGCAGTAAGATCGTGATATTGCTTCTTAACCGACTTCAGGATTTGGCCATTTATAGCTACTTTTACAAGTTAAAATGACTGGAGGTGAAGAGAGGCTCATTATCCTCGGTGCTCAAGAGAAGTGCAGGTTACTCCTGACGAGGGAGTGCTTATTCATCCTGACTGAAAGGCTTCTCAAAAAGATGTGCTAAAAGGACAAATAAAGGTGGTGGCGATGAAACACTTTTAATAATAAGGATGGTTCACAGAGTAGTCAGCTCACTGCCTGCAACACACTTTGACTGAGAAGGGATCAAACCTGGAGAAATTTTGATGTGTATATTCATGAAGTTAAAGCTGCTGTTATCAATATGTTTACATTAGTAATGGATTAAATGACAATGTATGCCTGTAGTGACAAACCCAGACGCCCAAGTCTGCAGTTCTCCTCAGCTCTACCGAACATTTTAGCGTCTTTCAGCTCATCGTTTTGACTTTCAGACCCACAACTTTAATGTTTTAGATCCCACTTATCGGTGTGTGTGTTTTTTTGTTTGTTTTTTTGCCGCTCTACAAATCTACCTGCTCAGTGTGCACACGGACACAGTTAGTGACTGAACAGGTGAGCACAGTGAAGCACTTAGCAGCTAAAGAGCCAAATACTTCCCTCAATAGTTAGCTGCTGCTGCGGTAGTGTGAGCTCCACGGCTGAGACTCTTGTGGGTTCGACTGGCCACACTAACACTGTGAGAGGGCTAACTGTTAGCATCACATGGCTAACGTTACATTGCAGTTATCAACGCAGCTGTTTCAGTGGTGGTGTCGCTGTGAGTTTGTTAGGACTGTTAAATGGCTTGGTGTTGGATGATAGCTGCTGCTGCTGCTGTGTTAGCTCGTGCTTACCAGGCAGAAATTGAACTGACCATTTGCCGGGAGGGGAGCGGCTCCCGAAATGACAGCAAAAGAAAGTTGCTGGAGCAGGGAGTCCAGGATCAGACTGTAGCGCAAAAACGATCAAATGCAGGTATGGTTTGACTGGATACGTTCCGAAACGCTTGGGTTGTTTCGGTTGATGTACCTTAAAGGTATCAAGGAACCAATACCCAGCCGGAATGATAATAAAAGTATAATAATAATAATATGTCCGACGTGTGTTTACAGTTTGTTTTTGCTGCTGCCAAGTGGCCCAAAAAAATCTGTTACTGCAGGTTCAGGGGTTTGTTCATTTTTGGTTAAAACATGAAACCCAGAAAACAACCCACCTTCAGTCACCTGACCCTCTGGTTACCAGCATCCAAAACATGCATTCCCACACAAACAGAAGAGGATGTTGTAAAAAACTTGACCAGTTGACACACCCAGACACAGAGGAAGATGTTGTAAATAACTTGACCAGTTGACAGTTAGGAATTCACCAAAAGCTTTGAACCTGAGAAGAGCGACCCAGTTACGGCTGCAGTCACCTACACTGTGTCACATGTAGGGTGATAAATAACATTTTTACACGCTGACTAAAAATGAAGAGTCACCAGTTGAGGTTTCGGCAATACCATCACACAGACAAAACACACAAGAGAGACAATGGGCAGTACAGAAATTTCAACACATCCTGTGTGATGCAGGTATGCGGCGATGATCATGATACCTCAGGTACCAAAAGAATCAATAGCTTGGTCAATAGTCATCTCCGCAGATGTGAACAATGCTTCTCTGTGAGTCACTTTGAATGGCCACAATGGGGGAAAATTCCTGAAGGGACACAAGCGTTTGACAAAAACAACAAACTGACATGTAGCAAAGACAAAGAAACAGATGACTCATCTTTACAAGCTAGCTTGCGCGACCAACCCCAAACAACTGAATCTGTCAGAAGATCTGACTGCTGCATATCAAGAAACTGGAACCATGTACTAATGAAGACAAAAGCACACTGCTCCATTCGGAAATGTGACGATTTATCAAGAAGTTAGTTAAGCCATAAACAGATAAGAGAACAGTTTGACATATTTGCTTTCTTACCAAAACTTAGATTGCTATGATCGATACCCCTCTCATGTCTCTACAGTTAGCTTAGCTTAGCATAAAGACTGGGAACAGGGGGAAACAGCTAGCCTGGTTGTGACAAAAGGTAACAAAATTCACCTTCCAGCACATTAACATGTTATATCTCAATTGTTTTCACGTCCCTGTGGCTTCATATTTACCATAGAGACGCACAGAGCTGCAACGATTAATCAATTAATTGTCAACTATTAAATTAATCACCAACTAATCTGATAATTGGTTGAAAAAGTAAAGTCAAAATTCTCTGATTTCAGCTTCTTAAATGTGAATATTTTATGTTTTCTTTACTTCTATAAGAAAGTAAACTCAATATCTTAAGGTTGTGGACAAACAAGACATCTGAGGACATCATCTTGGGCTTTGGGAAACATTGATTTTTACCATTTTCTGATGTCTCATATACCAAACAACTAATTGATTAATCAAAAAAAAAAAAAAAAAAATCAACATTGAAAATAATTGTTACTTGCAGCTCTAGAAACACTAAAGAGTTAACATTTTTCTATCCAAACCTTGGCCAGACTGGAAATGATACATTTCTCCAGATTACAGTTTGAAATTGAAATTTGTTTTTGTTCATGTATTCACCCTGTGTATCAGGACCTTATCCAAAACTAATCAAGCTGCCTGAAATCCTGACCCACATAATCCAAATCTTCAGATCTCAGACATATTCCCATGGCGAATGATTTACCAAAACACAACCAAAGCTTTATCGGGTCATCATTAAACTATAAATAACATCAACAAGAGTCAGCTGACGTTCACTTCAGTCATCTGATGTGGTTTATTAGCAGACAGATTGGGAACTAGATCTGTTGCAGAGAGGACGCGACTGTTGTGTGAGTGCCAAAGTGTGGGAATCGAACAGGGTCTGTGCAGTGTGTGTGAGAGAGAGCGAGAAAGGAGGCCAGCGCCAGCTTCATCACATGAAAGTCGAGACAGGTCAGAGACGTTGCCAACGAGCGGCGGAAATACACACTCATGCAAACATTAAATCTGAATCTAATTTTCAGATTTGGATTTTAGAGGACAGATAAGCATTTTAGGCCACTGTTGGAATTATGTGTAAACTCAATTAGTACACGTTATTAGTATTCTTAATATTTGTCTTTGAAGACCTCATGTTTAACAAGAACCATAGCTTGTTTCTGACCACCTCTGACATTTCCCCCTGCATTTGAAGGCAACGTCTGCTCTTCACAAACCACTGTGTGTATGCAAAGGTACATTCACATTTCCCCACATATCGTTTAGTTGCCATTAAAGTCACTCAGTTATAATTATAGGTCATCAGTGTCCTGGTGGGGCAGTGCATGCAGGACAAATTAAGGCCAGGATATGAAGTGGCATTTAAATGTACAGATGAGCAGATTAACTGAGGCACGTCTGGACTGAAGTTACATTCAGGCAGCTGCTGCTGACATTTCAGCTGCGGAGAGCAGCGTGTAATCACTTGTGAGAACTGTAAACCATACCAGTAAATGCTGTATCCAGATTAATGGACTCAAAGATTATTTTTATGACATTTAATACATTATTAGACAGTATAGTAGAAAGCAGCAGCAGCAGCAGCAGCTGAGAGACAAGAGCTTTAGGATACGAGCACATGATGTGTCTGCTGCTGACCTGAGTGTCAACACACTGACAACAAAGTCATTAAATGTTGCAGCCAAATAAGGTAGTGCCATGACAACATCATCACCAGAAACTCTGATAACGCTGCACATTCACAGCCGTCCCGTCACCAGGATGATCCACTCAATATCAATGCTGCTTTGCAGGGATTATAAACAAACAATAAAGCGACAGCAGTATCAGACACAGCCTGTCAATCAAACGCACTGATGTCCAGATTTCACTTTATATTTGAAAGCCTGCGGACTAGATTGTTCCTATATAGATTTGTCTAACTGACTCCAGATGGTGACACCATAACACAGCACGCAGCTTCTGAACACAGCATTTTTAACCTGCTGGGAGACGTGAATCTCATTTTTCAAAAGCCTTTGCTGCTGAGCTTATATGACCTTAACAGGCTGGAGGTAGAGCCCATCATGCTTCATCAAGATGTCATGTCAATCTCTATTTGAACAGCAACATAAAGCAACATTATGCATCTTTTTTTAACAGCTCCAACATCATTTAGATGATACACTGACTTGTAATAGGGAGAATGGCGCCTCTTTCATTGCCAGTCTGCACCCTGAACGCCTGTTCTTGCACTATGTAACTTTGTTGAGCCGGTACCATCTCCCAGGAGAAGTGCATAATGCTTTGCAACACTAACACAGCTGTAAGAAGGAGCTAGCTGGGTTTTTTCTTTTTTATTGAAACCTTTAGTCCCACACATCATATACTGTTAAAAAGGTATTAGGGAGTACTACTGCATATGTGAAAAAAGGCCTTTTGTGGCTCAAAGGGAGCTACATCAAGTCTGGTAAATTTCCTTAAGTGATGTCACATGAGTCAGCATCTGTTGGAGCTGAAAACTACAAGTTTGTAGATGGAAAAAATCTGTTAGTGAGCTCATCAGACTTCTGTAGCCCGCTCCTCATCTCTGCTTGAGGCTTTATAAGTCGCTATTATAACATGTCAGAATCTCCAGCTGGGCTCTGAGTTGCATTGTGGGTAATGTAGGCATCAGGTTTGGACAAGGAAGAAAACAGATATCTCTGATTCTGCTGCATCGATTGTGATTTTTTTTTTTACTGTTAATTGTCCATAATATCAGCTTTTACCATCACACAGTAGAGTTAGAGTCTCACAGGCTTGACTGAACAAGTTGAGGAGCTCATTTGTTCCTCAGGCTGTCGACCTATCAATTCAGAGTATAGCCTCTAAGTAGCCTGGGTCAAACACTGAATGTAATCAGTAATGAGTGATACGTTGCACTGCATCCAATTTTCGTAATGTCTGTTGTGATTTGTAGCGTTTGTTGTATGATTTTGTTGCTTGGTTAAATGTTGTTTTGTATTTCTGTGTAGTTATTTAAAACAGTAGATGTCCTGGGACACAGAACACGTAATTCTTTCTGACAATAAAGCAAAATCAAATCTAATCAAAATCAAATCATTGTGAGTCCTCCTTTGGCTGCACTGAGAATATTTTTGCAATGTCACATTGTCAGCAGCCGTGTTCCCGTTAAATTGTCAAGCGAATTCAAAGTAACTTTTGAAATGCACAAAAAAAACCCAACATAAAATGAATGAAAAGTATTTCCATCTATTGGTTTGAGCGAATGAACGAGATGCTGCAAAGCATAGTTCCATTAGAAGCTGACATTACAGGCTACACTTTACACACAGCTGTAATCCACCAGTAAAAAGGGTAGAAGCAGAGATTGCTAACAGGAAACAAAATAAGTTGCTGCGGCCATCTAACCCATCAATGATGAAAAAGGAATCTGGGCAAGTTTTATAGTTCTTTCATGTCCACTAACATTGGCCATGTTTTATACGGTCTGAAGACAAAGACAAATGCATGCAATAATTTTAATGCACGGGAAGACGCCAACAGTGGAAACAGCTGATCAGTCATGTGAGTTAAATGCCCACCACCACAGAATTTATTCAGCAAATGCATTTCCATATCCCATTTATCACATCAACTCTTATTCAACAAAGGATAAAAAACACCTCAAGACAAGTTTTATCGAATTTTGCCGATTTTTTCCAGCCTTTCTAACACAAAATTTCAAAAAGTGCATAAAAATTATGTTTAGAGAAACATGGCTTATGTAGAAAATGCAGTGAACATCACTTATAGCTATTCAAGTACTACAAGGTAAACTTTCTTTCAAGGAAGAAACAAGGTCCTCTCATCTCACTCTCTCTTTTTCTGTCTCTTCTCTTCACAGTGTGCCATGTGCAGCATTATGTGGCTGTCCAACTGATATATGAGCATCCACAGCATTGGAGCCAGCATGAGAACCAGTTTCCCATTTGCTGCTCTTCTTTGATTTGTCCATTACATGTGACCCTGATGAAAAGTGACCACCTATGCTGCAGGAATGCAGTTACCGTACAAACAGGATTTCGCCGGTTATTTTAGCTCCATTTGTTATTTTTAGCAGGAAAAGAAGGACAACATTCTTTTCACTGATAGCTGCTACTGTGATAACACAAGCCCAGAGTGTTGTAGAGCTGTGTGTGAATTAGCCGACCATGGGAAAACAGCCAGCTATTGTCACAGTTCATGACGGGAAGGTGAGCTCCTGGGCTTCAGGACACAGCTGACATGGACTACTGCACCACTGACCATCTCTGAATTCACGATAAAGCAATTAAAGCTGCAACTGTTTATGATTTTTCTGTGACAGCAGCCAAAAAACGTACTATGGCCCACATCCATGATCCACGTGCTTCATGTCTTTTGTTTCTCATGCTTTGTGATTATATCCATTTCATAGTACAGCCTTAAACGCACACAATCCCTCGCCAGCAATGCATTTAACTCTGTAGGTGTGATTTACAAACAGAAGTCACGGAGGATTTCTGTCCCACTCATTCCTCCTGCAGCCCTGACTAAGCCATTACCATAATGTTAACAACAGAATAACAATTTGCCGAGCAGCTGGGAAAAGATACGGCAGAAGCAGGAAAGGAAAAATGAAAGAAAAAGAAACACTTCCACATGTTCCTGAAATGAGCGCTCTCTGGCAGAGAAATACACTGGAGGGGATAATTGTTCCTCCTCTCCCCGAACTGTGTTTTCACAGTTAAATATTTCAACTAACTGTGGAGCTTTTCAGGCTGTTTGAGGTAAAGATGCAGCAGGGAGCCGGGCACTGAGGAGATATTAAGCGCATTTTGAAGCTCTGCAAGCACGGCCACTTGTGAAACATTAGACTGGAAATTAAACACATTATACATCGAAGTTGCGCACAGACATGAGCACCGCCACTACTTAAAAGTTCAAGCAATTAGCGTTGATTATTTCGCTCATGGAAGTAGGCGTAGTTCGACAGAGAGTCAGGATGTGAAAAGAGAAACGGCAAAAACAAACAGCGACAGTACACAGGGTCGGAAAAACAACGGCACAAACGAGGATGATTCAGACACTGATGGAGATATCAAGCAAGTCTGTACATCTGTGGACGATGCTACAGATATGCTGTAGTCCGTTGGCGCCCTTTAAAAAGCAGATCATGATGTGAACTCTTTCACCCGCCTGCTCAGCCTCTCTGCACACACACAGCTGTTTACATACAGCACATACACCGGTAGCAAACATCTGGTCCTGCTGAGTTCTCCTGTATGGATTACAGCCATTCTTTAGTCTTGTTCTTTTATGGCCTGTCAGCTTTTTATCCGCAGTGTAAGATCGAGGCTGAGCAGAAAAGATGAATGTGAGAGAGGGGAGGACACTGCAGAAAAGGTCAAGAGACACTCGAAAACACACACAGTGTTCCCAGTGAGCTGTAGACAAGTAGGTGTAAGTGTTTAGGTACGTGCAGCTGAGAGCCTAATAAAACACACAAAAAGATAAACTGCTCATCTGCAGGATATCTGGGGCTCAGATGATTCGTGTGCAACATAATCCAAGCGTTCAGTAGCCGAACAAATAATTTTGCGCTCCAAAAGTCTTTTATCTACAGGTGTATTCCCTGTATCTAATAATGTGAAAGGTGGAGATGGATCTCCATTTTCCTTTCGGTTTAGAGGCCCTACAAATTCGAAATGGCATTTTTAATATACAACTTTGACCTTTTCTTTATAACACAGGTAAAGAAAGTCATAAAAAAATTCAATCTTCCAGTCTGATCTGACATTTAGGCTGCATTCACACCAAATAAGGTGTTGCGGCGATTAGCTGCAGAGGTGTGCAGCAATGTGGGAGTGTCATTTGTCTCCATTGTGTTCCTCCTGGGGCTAGCATTTAGCATTTAACATCTACTTTAATAACTAGGCCTATCGAAACAGACTGACTATACGTAAAACAAGACGTTACACTTTTGGTCACACAAGCTTCTAACATTTGCGAGCCATGCTGATTGTAGCACAAGTGGAAATACTAATCTAGAGTGCTTCTCAAAGTCAAGGATCCTTCTTTTTGCTGCAGGATGCTGCGCTTTTTTGTTTGTTTGGTCAGCATCCCCTGCGGTCCCAGTCGCTGCAGCCTAGATGCACTACTCACAGTCAAATGAATGGGACTGATGTTTTTGCCGCAACGTCTGATTTGGTGTGAATGGAGCCTTAGCGATCCCACAACATCGTGCAGTACCACATCTAGGGCTGCGTCTAATTATTATTTTCATTATAGATTAAAAAGTTGATCATTTTTATCAATGCCAAATGCCCATCACAAGTTCACAAACCAAAGGTGTTGTCAACCATTTCACATTGATTAATGTAACAGCTAAAAAACAGAAAGTGGCAGGGAACAGCGCTTAACACCTGCATTTAAGAAGCTGAAACCTAAAAATGTTTTGCATTGAACAACTTAAAGGATTAGTCCATGGATTTAATATTGATCCTAACACTATTTTGGGAACTTCTGAGAGACAGATTAAAAAACAAAGGTCCAAATCGAAGCCGCATTGGCAAGATATCCTGACGTTTAGTTTGGGTCCAGCTCCAAAAGCCCTAGATCCACAGTTCTCATAATGTAAGTTGATTTGTCATTGCACCCAACCGGCAGTCTCTGTTATCCAACCCACATGTAGTTCTGTGCCCCTTTAAAACAATTAATCAGTTATTAACACTTAGGTTGACAAATTTTCTGGCATTTGACTTACACATGCAGCACTGACCATATCCTCTGCAATCCAACAGTGACATTTTTGGGTTATGATGGTCCCCAAAACATTAACATCACAGTGGACAGCTGCGACCTTTAGGGACATACTTTGTTGCAGCGGGAGAAGCGCAGTTCAAAGAGAGAATGTCATCCTGGCAACGACTGGCCTGACGATGAAGGAGCGGTGTCATTCCCCCTCCCTTTCCTCCTCCTCAATTCATCTGTCATCACACAGCTGTGTGTCACGGCCACTCCAAGGCAGCTGGGTAATGGGAACACCCACATCCCTGTGCCTCTGAAAACTCAACTTTGTGGCAGAAGAAACCAGTCTGAAAGGTGCAAAAAGTTGCAAAGGTGTCGCAGACTAAATGTGATCACAGCCCTGACATTCAGTGCTTTGTATTCTGTGTGAGATAAATAGTGAAAAACAAAATGTGCACAAACAGAGAGGAGGAGGAACAGTGAGAGGCCACAGAGATAACAACCAAACAAGCAGCGGCAGAGGAGACAGGAGGCTGGGATGAAAAATGCAGCACTGATTGTTGCTGAAAGATCCATCACGATGTTGACAGCACATGTACGGCGTATTACAAGTGACTATGAGGAAAACTGTCAGGACTGCTCATGCTGGATGTGTCACACGGCAAAGTTGTATCTGCGTGTTGCTCTCATGCTGGCAAACAAAGAAACAGACATAAAAACAACACGACACACAGACGTCAACCAATAGTGTCTCTTCCAGCTGCTGGACGCTGCAGAGGGAGCGCACCAAATACCAAAACAGACAGATTATCAGCTTAAGACCCTAAAACGCTTATGGCAAACATAACGCGGCCACAGCTCCCAGCTGCCCCGTCCAGAGGTGTGTGTGTGTCGGTGTGTGTGTGCCAGTGTGTCAAATATCATGTATCGCACATGACGTCTAGTGTAAAGCATGTGCCATGTAGCGCATATGTGTCCCCTCATAGCATGGTCGCACAGTTGGAGGAGAGGATTAATGGGGAACACCTCCCCACACACACACACACACACGAAGAATGCTGATCTGCTCAGAGACAACAGGGGAGGGGGGTGAGGATGGGTTCAAACCCCCTTCCATAAATTCTCCGTCTGTATCCGGGAGAGTAGAGGAAGGAGGGGTGGACAGATGGGAAGGGACTGTAAGAATCAGAGGAGGGTGGAGGAAGGGAGGGAGGGAGGGAGGGAAAGTGATGGAAAAAATAAATTAATAAAAGATGGAAAACCCAAGGGTGGACCAGCAACTGCTCACATTGACATACGCCTCTCACACACACACACACACACACACACTCTGAGCTGAGCACTCATTAGTCCATTAGCAGCACATAATTGTTCCGGTTATCATTTTTCATACATCACTGCCTCTCAGTCACGCGGTCAAAAAGCCCACACTAACACATGTACACACTTAGCACAAACATGCATTTGTAAGCAGCACCGCTTCCGACACCAACCAAAATAAGCTCTGCTGTCTCTCAGGACGGCTCAGTAACTATTCTATAGGCTACTGCAACTTCGCTCGCTGATACACAGCTGAGAGCACTGGTTGTATAAGAAGCAGAGGGCCTGTGAGGACAGCTGAGCGAGATTTATTTTTCCATTCTTTCATTTCATCTCACACCTAAAAAAAACAAGATAAGATCCCGCAGCCACACCGGCAGCTCTGTGGGGCTGAGGCTTGGAGCTGAAAGCTAAGGTCAGCATTTGGGCTGGGTATTGTTTAAAAAAATAACGCTACCAGTAAAAAAAACCAGCACACTTAAAGTGATACCGCTTCCAATACAATACCAGATACCCTTCATGTGAATGGAAGCAATCAGGTGTATACTGTAGCCACACTTTTGAACGGTTTGGTGGCATCTCTCAGAAAAACACATATGTAGCTCATATTTGTACAATGCAGTCGGCCGTCATTTTACAAGTTTGTGTTTGTGGTCGCACCCCTTCTGCTACGTAGGCAACATGGCGACCACTGAGGGTGAGAAGTGTCCGATGTTCCACACTCAAACTTTTCGACCGTTTTGAGTTCACCGTCTGGGTACTCAAGGTACACTGCATTTCGTCATACTTCTCAGTGTGACACAGCTAGGCTATGCACTTAAATCAGCAAGTATACTGTAAATATAGACGTATCTGATTTGGGACACCGCAAAAGTACAGCTGAGGCTGATGGGAATGACGTTAGTTTTGCAGGTTTTGGCGCTTGATGAACAGTCACAGGGGGTCACCAAAGACACCAGTTCTTTCTCTGGGGACGGTGAATGTCTGTACAAAATGTTATGTCCATCCAATAGTTATTTAAGTCTGGACCAACATTCCCATGTCACCAGCATGGCTAAAAAAAATTCTTCTCCTCTCCAGCTTTAATTTCTTAAAGTCCTCTCTTTTCTCTACATCCTCCGTTCCCGTCTCACCCCCCCTCCCCAGCGATACCGCCTCCCACCTCCACTCCTCATTCCTCCACTGTCCCAGTCAACCCTCCACTCCCTGCCTCTGCCCCTCCCTCCACATACCACTTAACCTCAACGCAACAATCACAACCCACCGATGTAACACCAAAAATTCCCCAACACACATAAAATACCTCCCACCCTCGAGAAGGAAACTGTGATTACAGAGTAGGACTTGTCAGGACAGGCGAGGAAGGCCAGACCCCCATCTTGAGACCAGATAACCTCTGACTCAGAGCAGACGGGACGGCCTCTTTATCAGATTCTGGTGTCACTGAACCACAATCTAAATGGAGGTTTGTCACTGTTAAGTCTGCATGTGATGAATCACTTCGCCCAAACAGACTTGCTCCGAACAAAGAGGTGTGAAAAGTTGAGAACTAAGTCAGTTTCTAAAATAATACCATTTTTTTGCGCACTGTGACAGACATATCAAAACAACTGTCTTCTATATCTGTGAACAGAATGACCCAATTCCCCCAAAGGAACATTAAAGTTACATCAGAGAACCAGAACAAAATCAACTTCTTGCCGGTTATATCAAAGCAGCTTCCCAGACGCAGACTGGGGGTCGAGTTAAATTTGGAAGTCTGGATCATGGAAACTCAGCAGGAGATTTGACTTCATTATTTAGGTAACTTTTATCATTTAACTCTCACAGTGCATCCAGAGCATCGAAAAATCTCCAAGTGAAATAATTTCTCTCTCTGTCCTAACGGAGCACTTTAACTTTCTGCAGCCTACACGCCTTATTAAACAACTATCAGCTGTGAAAACTTTAAGGAGGCACTCCTCCTGTAAGAATTCAAGGTCTGTGTTTTCCCCCCAAAAACCACACATATGCACATAGATGGAAAGACATATGTATGTGCGTGCAACATGTGCTGCACAAAGCCACCCACACACCCACACACACACACACACACAGAGGGAAGCAATATTCCCAAGAAGTGCAAGTGGGTGTTCCTGAGGAAAGGAAAAGGTCAAGTGTGCTGCGTGTGAGACGTCAATAGACTTTAAAGCACTGAAGTCGTCAGCATGGCCGCTGGCACAACGCACCTACGGGTTATATTTCCGCTCCTTCTTTTAGTTTATATGGCCTTGATAATCTGCTTCTGTGGAATTAGTTGTGTGAGGCGGCTAATGAGGTTACTCTAGAGCGGTGGCGCTATAAAGGAAAAGTGAGAGGATCATCTGGAAACCATGATTGTATCAAATGTCAAATCAATCCATCAGTGCCACCCAAGTTTAATGGAGACAGCCTACTTGGATCTTCGTCAGGTCCAAAAAAAATCCAAGTAGGATCAAAATGGAGTGGCATGGAGTAAGTGTGCAGCCAGGCGTTACTTTTTTTACCCGATGTGAGCTGTCTATACGTATGTGATGCAGGTTTAATTATTCTCCCTCAAATCAATCCATCCTGCAGATGTTGACATATTACTGAATGACTGAAAACTCTGACTTGCTGGTGGTGCAAGAGACAAATTCAGAGGATCGCCAAAGTAGAAGTTCATCCTCTTGTAAACATGGATATCTGCGCAAAATTTCATGGCAATCAATCCAAAACTTCTTGAGATATTTCAGTCTGGACCGAAGTGGTGGACCGATGCTACAAGGATAGCTAAAAAGTTTATGAAATATGTTCCCTTCAAACTCTCTAAACTATGAGTCTTAACAAGATAGTAGCCGAGGGATGGGAATCAAGAACGTGTTGCAAACTATCCAATTCATCAAAATTGTGTGCCTCCAAGCTTATCAATTCCTTTTATCAATGCTGGCATGTTTTTCTGACAGTTGAGCATCACAAAACAATGATGTCAAACTCATTCATCTACACTGCTGGAAACATGCAACAAAAAGAAGTCATGACAGAGAGGCAGAAACTGTCCAACGTAAAGCAAGTAAGGTAGAAACAGCAGCAATATGCCACGCAACATGGGCTTAAATCCCAGGAATGCCATGTATTTGACACTCATGCATGCATGACCACTGCTTCCCAACCGAGCAGCTCGTCACTTACAGAAGGTGAATATAATAACATTAGCGCCATGCCACGAGTTTTTCTTTGACTAAAAGAACCTACATGAAAGCAAATGCTGAGCTGTGTTTATATTCTCTCACGTCATCTACACTGTGTTCAGACTCAGAGGTTATAAAACTGATGCGCTGACACTGAAACCTGTGCAGGCCTTCACTGAAAACTGATCAGGAATCAATGAGGGAATTGATAAAGACTCGGACCGATAAGAAAAATCGATAACGGCATTGGCATCAATAAAATCTTATCACTTTCCATCCCTACAAGACAGTTTCTGGCCTCAAATTTAATTATAGTTGATCACGTTAACTACATCATACAATATCATCAAGGAAAAGTTCCTGTTTAATTCAAGGTTTAGTCAAATGGCCGACTAAATAATAAGGTGGAGGTCAACATTGTTGCTGTAAAGTAAAAAGTGAGTGACTGCAATGCCTGTATTGATGATCACCTGCTGGGTGATTTTGCAGCCAGTTTTGACTCCAGTTGGTGGAAATGAGTCAACTATCAGTCCGTCAGTTAATCTTGGAAGTTAAAATTTGTGGGAAAGCAATGGTGCCAAACTTCATCAGGCTCCAGCATCAAAAATGTGATGATTTTCTTTGTCTTTTATGATAGAAAACAAAATCTCTTTGGCGACATCTGAAGCTGTCCTCTTGGACTCTTTTTTTTTTTTAATGTTTTCTGGCATTTTATTGACAATGAATTAAGAAAACAGTTTGATCAGTAATGAAAATAATCTAAGTTACTCGTCAGGTGATGCTGAGATTCCCTAAAATCACATTCAGTTCACGTCAACATTTGCAGTGTTTTGTTTTAGCAGATTGAGGGAAACACCCAACAAAACAACTAAGCGTCTGAATTTCCTCCAAACCACACAGTCATAATTCCTTTAATGAGGCTTCGGAGAGAAAGAGGAGGAAATGAGTGCATATGTGTGTGTGTGCTTGTCCCTGCATGAGTGAGACAGAGAAAGTGAAAGATGGAGAGAGAGTGAAAAGAAGGAGGGAGAGGAAAAAAGGCAGAGACTGAGGGAGCAGATGCAGGGAATGAAAAGCCGGCTGGGCTAAAGTAGAGAGAAGGTGAGGGGAGTCTGGGAACAGACGCTGGTCTTGCATCCCTGCAGCCCGCCTCGGCTTGGCACAAACACGCTACCCCCTCGTCTCCAGCCCCCTTCAAACAGCTTAGCCATGGCCCAAACAGGCTGGCAGGGAAGCAAAGCACTTCCACTTAACCATATCAAAGTCAGCCTGGCGCTGCACTGAAAGAGCATTTAGCCCTGAAGAAAAATGTCTTTTTTCCCCCTCACAAACAGCATGAGCAGCCGCGGGGAGAAGCCTCGCTGCAAGCTGCATTTGGGCTGAAAATTTTTCTGCTGTTTTGTTTTTTAATTCCGAGTGCATTGGAACCGGCTGAGAACTGAGGACTTGTGAGAGCCTGACAAATTGTTGCTTTTGATCAACTTGGAGGGCCTGAGGAGATAACGTCAGCTCAGCTGGCAGGCTTTTAAAAACGGAGGGGATTTTAAAATATCAAGGAATTCACACTTGTCTCTTGGTAGGTAGGGTGTTTTTAAAGCCGAGGCAGCAGGAGGAAAAACGTGATTTGCAGACCATCTGGCAGGTAGAAAGCTTCTAACAACTGGAGATGTGTCCTGCATGCAGTCAAGGCTGCTCACTTTGCAATCACACAGTTTTTTTCTGCTGCTGCTGCTGCTCTGGTTCAGCTGGCAGATCCACTGTGGGTGGTATCAGCGTACAAAACATGACAAAGGACTGATGCCCTCTGACCTCCAGCCTCAACAAACCTGGAGGAGCATTTTTAAAATCACTGACCTGGTTTTCTCTCTGCACAAGTGTGTGTTTGCACTCATCAGGAAAGTACACACCCACATGCGCAGATACACACACTGGCAACAAGATTTACCCCAATTTAAACTCTTCACGTGCCTCCAGGAAACACAAAGCGACCTCAAGGGCAGAGATTACTCACAACACATCATCTGTCAAAATGAGTGACTCACTAAAGACATATTTAGAGGGTTGTGGATGCTCCAAATCTCTGCTCATCACAGTTTTGCTCTTTTGGAGTTAAATTTCTTCATTTATATTCGCAAATTTAAGTATTAACACAACTATATTTCCAAAAACGCATCCACCAAAACGACATAAATTAATGCTACAGGGAGATCCTGTGCACAGTCCAGAGGTTTATGTCAAGAAAACTCGATTTATAAATGAAAATATCGGTCATCTATGTGGGATTATTCTCCAATGAGCTGCATCTCATCGCTGTGATCCACTAACCTACTGCCCCGGAGAACAAGCTTCCCCCCTCGGTGGGGAGAAAGGAGCTGTTTTCTGAATGAACAATCGACCGTCTTAAGCCTGAATGAAGTTTCACCGGACGATGCTTTAAACTCACCTCTGCAAAACTTCACGAGTGGCTCCTCAGTGGCGTCTCTGCGCGTCTACCTGCGCCTCTCCATCCATGCGTAAATAAAAAGAAAAAGTGCGCTTTCAACGCAGATGCTGTGCTGCAGCTCGGGGTGTAGATTAAAAGAAAGAATCTCCAGCAGGAATGAACCAGCCGCCCGGATGAGCGATGGATGGTCTGCGTTTGTTCCCCCAGATGAGACTCGACGCAGCGGCCGTCCAGAGCAAACACTGAGCCCCCTCACACACATTCCAGTTTGTGTTTGCTGCGCTCCTCCTGAACAACGGAGAGCCAATCAGAGGCGGAGGATGTCACGGGGAGGGCGGGGCCAGACTGTTTTGTGCCCAAACGCTCCCTTGTGTGCGTGTGATGGGGTTGCACGCGCGTGTGGGTATAGGTGCGCGCGCCCTGGAAGCATGAATCAAGCTGGGAGTATGGTCTGTCTGTTTCTCTTTGTCTGTCTGTCTGTCTCTTAAAATCAAGTCAGAGGAGCTGTATTGGTGTGAATTTTGGCACAGCAACACTGCAAAAGATAGATTACATTATTACAGATAAGCAAAGTATGAAAACAGAAGAGAATTAAGAGCTTATCTCTTTCTCTCTTCCTCTGTCTCTGAAAAGCATCGGTTGAGGTTCAGGAGGTCACAACCCCACACCAACCAGTCTGGTAGTGTTATTCAACTGCAAGAGAATTTCACTGGTCTCTGGGTTCACGATCAAGCCTCCATGTCTGCTGTGTGCACGGTATCTAATGGTAACCAGGGGGCCACAAGGTACAGAATTCACACAGGGTCGGGAGGTGAGCGATGGTTAACAGGGGCTCAGCATCAAATTCTTTGCTCCTGGGTTAATCCGGCAATCAATTTTGAATATTCCTACTTTTTCCTTTCATACATAATTTTATTTTTGTTTTAACTTTAAGTCATAGGCTATGATAATCAGTTGGATAAAGATATGTTTGTGCTGTCACTGTGTTGTGTGCACAGCTAATACAGAACTTAAAGGGACGGCTCACCCCAAAATCAAAAATTCATATTTTTCCTCTTACCTGTAGTGCTGTTTATCAACCTTGGTTGTTTTGGTGTGAGTTGCTGAGTGTTGGAGATATCGGCTGTAGAGATGTCTGCCTTCTCTTGAATATAATGGAACTAGATGGCACTCAGCTTGTGGTGCTTAAAGTGGCACAAAAAAAAAACAGTCGAAAAACTCAACAGTAATGTCTCTTTCCAGAAATCATGACTCAGTANGCTGAGTGTTGGAGATATCGGCCGTAGAGATGTCTGCCTTCTCTTGGATATAATGGAACTAGATGGCACTCAGCTTGTGGTGCTTAAAGTGGCAAAAAAAAAAACAGTCGAAAAACTCAACAGTAATGTCTCTTTCCAGAAATCATGACTCAGTATAATCCACAGACCTTGTTGTGAGCAGTTTCATGTAGGAAGTGTTCTCCTTGTGTCAAACTACACTCACCAGCTGCACTGAAGGAAGTGTGCAAGAGGCTCATAACAGCGCGAGATGCAAACATTAATGGCACCCTCCATCTGAGCTGTAACTTCACCTAGCTCAGAGGTTTGAGGTGAGCTAGCAGTTGATGCAGTGGTGGAGGAAGTATTCAGATCCTTTACTTGAGTAAAAGTACTACACTATAAAAATACTCTGATACTAATAAAAGTTGTGCATTGAAAATGTTACTAAAGTAAAAGTGCAATCAGATAAATGTATTCAAGTTACATAGTTATCAAAATAGTTACTAACTAATTATAGAATTAATCGACTAATTATTTCAGCTGCACTTTGTGTGCAAAAATCTAAATTTATCAAATATTTTTGTGGAGTAAAAAGTACAATATTCCCATATGAAGTGTAGTGGAGTAGAAATGGGAAGTGACATGAGATCAAAATACTCAAGTAAAGTAAAAGTAGCTTAAATTTGTACTTAGGTACAGTACTTGAGTAAATGAACGTAGTTAATTTCTACCAATCAGTAGATGCTTCTGTGGGTGATACAGGTGGTGGGTGTAGTTCAGTAGACAGAAAATGTCCTACATGAAACTGCTCACAACAAGGTCTGTGGATTATTTTGAGTAACCAGGTCATGATTTCTGTAAAGAGACATTGCTGTTGAGTTTAAAAAAAAATAAAAATTCTTGTCGCTCAGTGCCATCTAGTTCCATTATATTGGAGAGAAGGCAGACATCTCTACAGCCAAAATCTCAAACACTCTGCATCTCACACCAAAACAATCTAGGCTGATAACAAGTGCTACAGGTAAGAGGAAAAATATGTGTTTTTCATTTTGGGGTGAACTGTCCCTTTAAGGGCCATAGGGACCTTTAAAACCGTGTAATGTGTAACTAATTGACGATTACAGTGTAAACTGCACTTCAGGGACCTAAAAAAAAATCCCCAAATCCCCACATTTTGAGTCAGAAATATGACTGATATGACCTCTCTGCAGTGCTGCATACACAAACGGTACATTGTCGTCTGTGTTGTATTGCTGAAGGCATTAGCTGGTCCTTAACTTTCTCTCTTTGCACACCAGTCCGGCCTGCAGGCGAATCCATGCCTGAGCACCAGATTTAACCAGCTGTCACCTTATGAACTGTCTCAAACATTTCTCTTTGCCCCTGCACTCTGGACAGCAGCAGCGCCATTTTTGGGAGAGAAAGCTGATACTTTTGCAGCTTTGTGGGTTTAAATTTAGACCTTTCATGTTCTCTTGGACGTTAAACCCAGCTTCTGCAGAGGATCAGTCCAACCCGCCTCATTCTGCAGCGTTTAACTAGCACTGAAGAAGTTTTATTTGTCCTCGTAAATGTATTGACAGATTGTGAAAATGATGGTGTGATTATCTGTGATTACACAGCTTAACAACACGGGCTTTTTAAAATTACCTTTCCAATCCGTTCGCCTCAAGTGGATTTAGAGCGATTGCTTTCTCCTGAACAAAATGAATGACATGGAAGGGAACCATATAAAACACAAACAGCTCCATCTTTAGGAGCTACAAGCAGCATGAAACACGCAGGTGCTGCTGTTTGACGGATGAGGGAAAACATATTTCTGTGGGACAACTTGGTTTCATGTAGAGCGGCTCGTCTTGAGGTGCTCCTGCCAGCATAATTGCCCTCCATAAGTGGATATGCTGTTCCGCTGAGTCCATACAAATCCAATTCAGCTCGCCTTTCCAAGAAGCAAAGGGAGCAGAAAATGGCTTGTCCCTTTTAATCCATCAGTTTGGTATTTAGTAGAGGAAGGGATTTCATAATGACTCGTTCATATGATTCATCTTACAGGGAAGGTTCGGGGATTTTTCACCTCTAGTCTTTCTTCTTAGTGTGAGTACGGATTTGGCAAGAAATTGAAGTTTGTGGTTTCAATTTAAGGGAAATCATCTTAGTTGTAAAACAAACAGCGATGAGAAAGCTTTCCTCAGAGGATTGTTGGTTGGGAATCGATGGGAAAAGACGGCAAAGAAAACAAAAGCTATGTAAACTGGCAGAAATTGCTTTAAAGGGATAGTGCACCCAAAAATGAAAATTCAGCCACTCTTTAGAGTCCTCACATCCCTTGCGGAGATCCCAGGGGAGAGTGGGTAGCAACACAACTCCACCTAATGGAGGCTTACGGCGCCCCAGATTCAAACGTCCAAAAACACACGCACACGTGAGCGCAGTGTACAGAGAAGCAGTTAGAGCTACAGGCTACAGTGAGGCTAACAATAGAGTTCAAATGACGTTTTTTTTTTTTTCCAAACAACTTTTTATGTCGGGGCTTCAGGACACATGGATCACTACGGACGAGCAGTATGGAGATATTTTTTGGTTTCAGTTATGTGTTTTTGGATGTTTGAATCTGGGGCGCCGTAAGCCTCCATTAGGTGGAGTTGTGTTGCTACCCCCTCTCCCCTGGGATCTCAGCAATTGTTGTGAGGACTCTAAAACTTCACCTGAGCCTTCATCGGCATATGGGTGAGTAGATAATGGCTGAATTTTCATTTTTGGGTGCACTATCCCTTTAATGCTGGGAAATTAGCTGTTGTGAGATACTAGCTATGGCAGACAAAATGTAAAGGCAAAGACAGACTTAAATCAAAGCAGCTAAACAACAGCGCCCTCTGCCTCACAGCCCTTTAGAGGAATAGTTCGACATTTTATAAAACATGCTTATTCGCTTTCCTCCTGAGAGTTAGATGAAAAGATTAAAGCTGTGTTCACATTACGAGTGACTACAAAACAGCGTGACCAGCTACATTATCTCCAAGTCGCCACTGACAAATTCCTCAAACACTCATTAACGTAGTTATGATGTCACAGTGTCAGGTCGTCAGGGGCTTGTGTGTGTCTGCTACAAAGCACCTCGACTGAATGTCATCTAAAGTCTGTATTTGGACACAAAGATTTCAGTGCTGTTGATCAATGTCTGAGCCTCATTTTAACAGCCAGCAGAGGCTGAGATGCAGCTGCTGGACAGAGATCTGTTTGAAGACCAATAACAAAAAACCCAAAATGCATATTTTGATTTAAAAAAAATACCTTAGATAAAATGTGTTTTTTAATCAGATGGAAGGATTTTGCAACTAAAGTTAAATTAATAAAGATATAATGGGTTAAAGTGTGATTTGCAGTGCCTGCCCCATAACCCCAATAGATCTTGCACCAAAGTCTGGCTCCTCGCACGCTGTCACTGTCGCCATGACCATTATTCTTTTATAATTTCTTTGCAAGATTCCAGGAAGTCATTGTGCAAGGCCAAGAATGTGTACAGATTAAACAAACAAGACATTAAGTGTTAAGAAGTTAGATTTAGAGGTGCTGGGAGGTGGACAGATCCAGACTAGCCGTTTCCCCTTGTTTCCAGTTTTAATGCTAAGCTAAGCTAATCAGCTGCTGGCTGTAGCCTTATATATAACAGAAAGACGTGAAAAGTGATATCGACCTGTATCTTCTTAAGGGTGTAAACATGCCAGATTTTTTGCACCCTCAAATCCACTGTTTTCGATATAGACGTGCGACAGGCGTGCTCGAAAGCCAGAGCGACGTCGTCACAGCATGCAAGCATTCCCAAACACCTATTTTTCAGGGCATGATAGCTGTGCTCTGAGATTAAAAGAGTTCAACTTTTGGAAGGCAGCAGCGCGCACCATGTCATGTGGCAAGGAACGACCAATTACAGCCAGCAGATATCTATCTCTTCTTCTGTTAATATCAGTCTGTAGTAAATATGGAGGAAAGGTTGATGATTTTAATGCAGGGCTACCCCGAGCTTTACATCTGCTCCATTACGATGTTTTAGGCCTAAAACACACTACAAAACAATGACTGTAAGTAGATCAGCTCTGCACTCAGGATTTCTGGTAAGTAGGCTATGATACAGTGCTTGTTATGGTCGCTTAGCAACCTCAGTCGCAACCTCCACACTCTTGAAAGTTGGCACAGAGTAGGCACAAGAGTAACACCCAGGGCCGACCTCATGTTTTCCAGGCGGTTAAAGATGAGCAATGTGTACAGGTCCTTATCTTAGCTCTCTGTAAGACAGCTAGTAAACATATTTCCCAAAACATCTATTAAAGGTCCAGATTGTAGGATTTAGTGGCATCTAGCTGTGAGGTTGCAGAACTGAAATTTCTTCCATGTACGAAACATGTAAGAGAACTATGGCAGCCGATGCAAAAACCTGAATGTCTATCTGGAGACAGTGTATGATTTGACTCACTGCCAAATTTATTCAGTCACACACCTCAACCGAAATGACCTCATATCAGTCCTTTCCTGTCCCAGTTTCTTTCTCCAACTGTGACTCTGATTGGTCCACTGTTAAATGGTCTCTGGGGAGTCAAACTTTCTGAAAAATGTAAAAGTAAAACCACTCAGCCGGCATCCTACTTTCCTCTGTACATGTTATTATGAAATGCTGGGTAGAACACATTCAGGGAACTCTGTAGGGTTTCCAAAAGCCTTTAGCTAGCATTAACACACACACACACACACGCACACACACGCACACACACACACACACATGCGCACACACCCAGACACACCCCTCTCTCTTCCTCCTAGACTCTCAGCTGCTGAACAGCTCAGCCTGTAATTATAGCTGTCATCAACAGCCCCTGACTAGCGGCTATATTTACAGAAGAACCAGCGTGCACAAACACATTCTCCACACATACACACTCACACGCACACAAAGAGAAGACCAAACACATTTACACCTGCAACCACACGTGCACACAAATACATAACCAGCTATTTATAGCAGTTGCCAATCAATATCACAGCAACAGGTAATTTAGCATCGAGCTAATCTGCAGCACCAGCTCTAATCCTCTCAAGAATTTTCTCAGGAAGCAGAAATTTCACTCAGGCTCACACAAAGTTTTACGAACAAAGTAACACTGTATTTTCATTAACTTAAGATCATAGCCTTAATGTCAGCAACTTTGACTGTCCAGCTTTCTCCCCTGTTTATAGGCCAGAGATATGCTTACAAAAATCACACTGAAAGATAGAGAAAATGACTTTAGCGTCTTGTAGAGTAAATATCTTATTGTAATATAACAACAATATGCTTTGCAAAGTCTATATTCTTGTCGTTACAGATAATTTTCCCTAAAATGCTGTGGATAAAATGATTCATACTTCCCTTAAAATGTGTTTTTTTTTAAGGCTGAAATACACTTATTTTGATCGAATTGTTCACTTTGTGTCTATTCATGACCCTCAGTAACACCCACTATGATCTGTTTAAAGCTCTCTCACTATATTAATCATAACTGTATTACTGGATACAAAAACTGTATGTACCCAGGTATGTATGCCCATTCATACACAGAAGGTATGAATGAAACCAACCCCCACTGACCTCGCAGCAGAGATGTTCCTTTCCTTCCGCACCAGCCACAGCTGCTGTTGGTCACCACCATTGATCTCCTGCTCCGCATGTAGCGCCGCATCGAAACAACCTTCTGTCCCTCACTCTACCACCAATTGCTCTCTGCTTCATTCAGTTAAAAATACATGTCCATAATCTTTATCCTACTCGTTTTCTTTACCTTTTTTCTCTAAACATTTCCTTCGTGTCTGCCCGACAACGTCTGACTGCTAAACCAGGATGAGTCAGGAAGGCCACATGACTGGAGGGCAGAGAGGTCAAGGCAAAGGGATGTACAGGCACAGCTGACGATGTGTGTCAGAGTGAGAGTGTGTGGCACTAAAAATGTCAGAGGAAAATGCTGCCTCGTCTGCGGTTACTTGCCCTGTTGAGGTTGACTCATTGTTGGACTTCCCTCGTTGTAAATGCTGAACTTGAATTTTGATAGAATTCTGACATCATCAACTCAACTTTGGCGTCTATTTACATAAAGAAACACACAGTATACTGTATGTGTGTGTGCAGATCTGAATACACAGCTGTGCCTACTGTATTAGTTTCTAAATTAAAAGCTACTATATGACTGTACAAAGTTACACATCATACTGTCTGTACGCTGCCCTGTGGCACGGCTCCATGATGTGGCTCCTTTGGTCTGTAATTACAGGTTGCTCGTTGCAGGTAAAGCCTCTGCCCTGAGGGGCTTGAGACACGTCATAGGTCTGCAGACTGCAGGTGTGTGCCAACAATATCATCTCACCAGCCGCTATGTACAGTGACCTCACAAAGCAAAGACATGTGTGTGACTTTTTCAGTTCTTTCCTTCCTAACAGTTTTTTAAGTTAGTTTCTGACTACTTATATATTTTAAAGCTAAACGAATTATTATGTTTTTATACCAACATTGGATCAAATTACTATATGTGAAAGGGGTCGCTCATAGTGACAAACCCACAGAGAATTATTAGGCTACTCAGTGGCACTGATTATTTTGGTTATCAGGCGTGCAAGCTCTACTTTGATCAGCTCTGTTTTCAGCAGGCAGCCATATTTAGCAATAAAAGTTAAACGTGTAGCAGCTAAAGAGACTGATATTTTCCTTTGGAGTTGGTGGGGACCAAATCAGAGCTAAAAAGGAGACTGAATATTGGATTTTTATTCATCAAATGGTGGTGATGCATAAACAAGTAAGTCAACCATTAACAAGTCCAAATGGGATTTCTTTCTTCTTCTTTCATTCATTCATTTTCCATAACCGCTTATCCTGTTGAGGGTCGCGGGGGGCTATCTCAGCTGACATTGGGCGAGAGGTGGGGTACACCCCGGACGGGCGCCAGATGATCATAGGGCTGACACATAGAGACATACAACCATTCACACTCACATTCACACCTACGGACAATTTAGAGTTACCAATTAACCTGCATGTCTTTGGACTGTGGGAGGAAGCCAGAGTACCTGGAGAAAACCCACGCTGACACGGGGAGAACATGCAAACTCTGCACAGCCAAAGTGCTAACCACTTCTTCATCCTCCAAGTGGTAAAAAAAAACTTTGCTCACTTTACATATAAGTAGATGAACTTCTGTTAATAATGATTTGGCATCACTGTATCTCCTAAAACTGAAATAAAGAGCAGAACTTGTCTCAATCCCAGGGTGTCAAAAAAATGCTGCTTGGACAGTGGTCCCCGGCATCAGATACGAACACAATGCACTCTTTAGTGTCTGTATAAGAAGCTAAGGGCTGTCAACCAACTCCAATATAAACCCATCTGTGTCATTATTAGACGTTCAGAACAACAGACTTGGTATAAAGAGCGATGTATTCCTTGCAGGTAGAAGGGGAGGGGGATGGGCTCAACAAGCACAGGACTTTGATCCAGTGGACTGGTGTTCATGTCCCGTGTGAAACTAAAAGTCAATGTGGAGTTATTTTGTCATGTGGGTTTACTGACAGCCTGATGTCAACCACGATCTTTTCCTAACCCTTACCTCATAGTTGGTGCCTAAGTCTAACTCAGGGCTTCTGCCCGAGCGTCAAAATATGAATAGTGGGATGAAATCATATTAGTATAAGCATCAAGTTTTACACGGGCAACCATCAGTTATGAGGTTTCATAATTTACAAAAGAAACTGTGATACACTTGTGAGCAGCTGCTCAACAAGGGCAAAACTTGATCTCCAAATTTCCACTAGGTTACCCCTCTGTGAAGAGTCATGGGTGGTCCGTTACATTCATGTTTTAAACAGGATTACCTCATTGTGAGACAGGTTCCAAACCACTGAATGTAAACGCTGCACGCCCAGTGCTGGCCGCAGCACAGATTGTCATGGTAACCACATGGGAACTGAAAAGGAAAGGTTAGCAGTACAGTGAAACTGCCATCTTAGATATAAGCCACATGTAAACATCTGTGACCAAAAAACTGCGACAAGTGTATACTTAGGCTGAGACAAAGAAAGAAAGATTTCTCCTCTTACATCATCCGTCTTACTGAATGTTGCACCATTAAAAATTTACCTTAGGTCCCAAAATGCAAAGAATGTTTTTGTCTCTTTTAGCCGCCCCTTTAATTCTTTCTCTCCTCTCTCAGTAAAAAACAGAAAATAATAATAGTTTGAGTCTTTTGGCAAAAGTAGGTCAGTGAAGCCAACTGTCAGAAGCAGGAAGAGGGAGATGCAGAGCCTTAATATTCCAGCTACAGTAGGTCCCCTCAGGTCAGAGCTATTCCCAACACAGAGCAGACACTGATGCACAAAATACAGTACTGTCACGTTCTTCAGTGTGTTGTATTGCTGTGGACAGAGATGACATCTGTGGCCAGACAGTGGAGGTGTATGTGTGGGTGGACAGTCAGTGTGTGTATGTTGAGGACGGAAGACAATGCTTGTGTGTGTGCGAGGTTATGGAGGAGTGGGTCAGTGCATGTACGTGTGTACGTGTGCGTGTGTGTTTTATAGTAGGGCAAGTAGATCAAGTCAGTTTTAGATCATTCTCCAACCTCCAGCAGTGACCTCTTTGGCTCTAACTCCGCCCCCCCCCTGTCCTATATGTCCACTGCAGCACAGATATGCACTTCCACTGAATCATATTATCACCCACACAATTTGACAAAAAAGTTGACAGGCAGCAGTGAACACTGATCGAATTATGTTCTGGTCAGACGCTCCAGGACCAAAACCACTGCTCTGCTGCAGGGAGAGTTAGCTATAATCATGGCATCCACTGGAACTGTACTACAATTACACAATTATTTGAACTACTCCAGACCGAATCACTGTGACGTCAAAGCATATTTTAGCCTCGTAAAAAGACTTAAAAAAAAAATCTGCATCAGTTTTAGTGTACACTGTATTTTGAATATTTACAGTGCTTTACCTCACATACTAACCAATCAAAGCAGCGGTAAACCAGCAACTCCAGTGATCTGCGAAGTAAAATGACTGTTTTTGTCAATGGAGTCTGGTGGCTTTGAGATAACAGCTTCAATTCTGCATCAGAAATCCCTGTCTGATCACCAGTTGAGCTGTGAAAATAGTCTATATATATAGCATACACTTAAACCAATACTGAGTTTTATAGATGGGTCTTTTATAGGTGGCTAAAAACTAACACGCTGAGGCAACATCCGCTCAGTGTCGTTTCATTTCATGTACGTGACGCTGAGGTTTTTCACTTGGAATTTATTGGGACGATCCCTGTGATTCGGTCTACCATATACTGCTTGGTGACCAACCTCTTATTTGAAATACTTTTACATTACAGGGAACTTGAAATTTTCATTTGACAGTTAAGATTAGTGTTAAACCAATTCACTGGCTAACATGAACAGACATACCAAACTGACTTCAAAGAACTAACAGCAATGAAAGCCTACTGTTGCATCGCCTCAAGTTGCCTTTGTCTTTGCCAAAGAGTTGCACACATAAACATACTGCAAAGGCTACAGCCAATGGCCAACCAGCACGTATGTTGTGCCCCTACGTGAGAGGAAATAACTCTCCACACCAGCAGATGGCAGTACTCTATATTCACCATTAAAAAAGGGAAACCAGAAGACTGTCTTGAAGCTAGTTAGCACATTATAACACAATCCAATGCTGAAAGAACAAAGCATATTGACTGTGCGCCAGTGAACAATAACACATCACGAAATGTTTCTGCTTCTCAATGGCTAAAGAAAAATAATCTTACCTAATATAGCAACTTGTTTTGGTCTCACTCCCTTTTGACTTTAGCTGTTTGTTTACTTTCCTCACTTCCTGTTTCTCTTCTGGAGCTCTGAGCTGAACCGCCAATCAGAGTGATTCCATTCACCAATGGGATCTGCCGTCGTCAATTAAACATGCTGAATCGGCTGAAAAAAGCAGATGATGGGGGCTGAGGAGGGGCAACGGTGGGGGACACACTGCATCGACAAGGGCGACATTGACCGACGGCCAGCCGTGGGCTTGATGTGTCAGGGCCTTAACCGACATTTAACTGACATCTAACTGACACATTTGATCATTTCATTAAGTCGTACGATGACATGCTCATGCTAAAGAAACTGAAAGTCAGAGGTTTGTACATTACAGCCACACAATCACATCTGTATTAATGTAATGGAGCCATACTATAATTAAATCACAACTTTGAGCTTTGAGATGTTATCATATTATCATGCTGGTGACATGAAATCTATCTCACTGCTACAGTACAAGCTTTCAACTCTTACCCAGAGGGTGAAACAGGGGATGCACCCACCCCCACCGCACACACACACACTCACACAAGACATTAGCAGGATACACAGAGCTCATGGAGAAGGCTGTAAGACTAGAAGCCAGGTCAGATTTCACACATCCATTTCTCTCTCAGTCTGTTGTCTGTACTTGTCTTGCGAGGCAAACCCCAGGAAACTGATCCTCCTCTGAGCCCACACGGTGCCCACCAGAGCTCAGGATCACAGGGAGGTGATTTATCTGCACAGAGAACCATCTGACAGCTTAGTATTTCTACAGAGAGATACAAGAAACAACTGGGAAAGCAGTCTGACAAAGAATTAGAGGGAAAAGAGACTTTAATTCACCACCTCTGCATTACTGGGCCCATGGAGCACTAGAGATTTCGACCAGCTGACTGGACTACTTCTAGTTTAGCCCTCTGCTAACTTGAACGGGGATAAAATAATGAAATCACACAGCTGTTCTAGACTTTCCAAACGTTATCAGACCAAATGGATCAAATCCTGATTGTGAAACAAGTCTTTTGTGGAAGTTTTGATGCTCCAAAAAAAATGGATCAACTTCTCTTTCGCCATGTAAGGCTATGGGAAAAAGTCTTTTCGGGGCACATGTCAACACCTTATGATGCACTTCCTTGGTGCCAGTCGTAAACAAAGACCTGGTAATAAAGCTATTAGCAAGAGGTGACAAAACTAACTCTTCAGATAATTAATGTAGGTGGCTCAGTTTTAGCCTACATAGTTTTTTCTTTGTGTTAGTGTCTTTCGTTTCTTAGATTACCACAGGAATGTTGCCCTTCTACTACAACCATGTATTTCAAGAAAAGCTCCTGTTCTGAGGAAATGTTTGTTTGTGGCATGCCTCCTTTAGAGTCAGCCTGCGTGTGGTGTCATGCCTTTAACCTACATACTTTGCTCCCTCCTCAGATCTCAGGTGTTGTTTACCTGAGAGCATTAGAGAAACCCCCCCCCCACAGGCAAAATCTAAAGCGACGGCTTAAGGAGCACAGGTGGAAACACACCATTCAAGATTCAACCCCATTCAGGTGAAATGTCACCTCACTCCACCCCTCAGAATTTATCTAATGAGTACTTACACTACATCTTGGTAGTTGAGAAACTCTCAAAAAACTCTCAACTGTGTAGGGACATTGGCTAAATGAAAATCTCAGTGATTGACATGTCATTGTGCCAGAAGGAGGTTTCAAAAAAACAAACTAAAAAAACAAACAAACAATAGCAGCTGAGCACAGCAATTAGTGGTTTGTCATGTAAGTGGTAGTCAGGGGGAGGAATGGAGACGCATCCTATTGCACAAGAACAATATGACACATTCCTGCATCAGAGCGGTGAAACTCTTCACTAAGTCACAACCACATTAAATGTCTTTAGTTTAACACACATGGAACTGCAAAGCACAAACATGCATGATCAAAAGTGACATGTCAAAGGAAGAGTTATTTCCTGTGTGGTTGTTGAGCGTAAATATAATTCAGGGTGCTGCGTGGTCTCGTCCTGTGATGTTACTGACTGAACCATTTCCAGGCTCCTGACTTGTGACTGAAGGCAGCTCTGTCATGCTTTCTGACCTGACCCAGTTAGTCAAACACAGGTTTATTTAGACACCAAACAGTAAGGCTTCATTCCAGCCATGGCACCATCAATCTCATACTAAACTGTATTTTTACTGCCATTAAAACCCTAAAACTGCGGCTTCCCTCCGGGACACACTTCTCTCTTGTACTTTGTTTTCGCTCGCTGTTTGCTGCTGCGCTGCCAGCCACATGAGGAGAGTAGCAGAGCAAAATCAGGCCCTTTAAATTACTCATAAGGAGGAAGAGGAAGTTAAAGAGGCCATTGTGTTTATTTTGGTCTCAATGAAGCTGCTGTGCACTTCTACTGATATCGTTCAGCGCAGCCATTTCTTTTCTGAGAAATGTTTCAAGATGTGCATGTGTGGTAGAGTGTGATAACAAGGGAAGAAAGCGGAGTTGTGTTTGTGTTAACGTGTGTGTAAAACCACTTAATGGCTCTGCCTTTAGGTTCTGTGAGATATGAATGGAACTGTTAAGGTCAGGTGGGTGCTGGTGCAGATGTGATTTTGCAGGAGCTTGGGGGTAATCATCGGGGGCGAGCCGAGGCTTTGTTTGTAGTACTATACCGCCGTCAAAGAGCATGAAACCCTTCGAGTTGCATGCTACTAAGAGCTGTTTGTTTTTCAACAGAAAATTATCATTTTAATTAAAGTTGGGACGATTCTATGACCTTTGAGCTTGTGAGGGAAAATGCTGAATACAATAACACTAAAGGTGAGTAATCCAGACACACATCACTCTGCCTACTACTTACTGACTACCTCAGTATACTCATGTATACACATGTATATGTATGCAGGAACCACATTTCTAAACACAAAGGGTACCACCCGGTCAGCATGTGCCGCAAATTTCATGTCTTAACCAACCTGCCAACTCTGAGTCCCTTCTCATGTCTCTGCAAAGTGACTGCCTTTTGCCTCGACTTTAAAAGAGGACGTAGGATGAAGCTAAAAACACATTGTTCCCACTGAGTAAAGCCAACTGAGGCTTTTTGCTAATTCATACGACCTGAACTGGACTCGCTGAAAGTGTGAGTGAGGAGGAGAGGTGGGAAGAGGGAGGGAGAAAGTGCGCTTGTGGCTGCGTATCTGCTCTGCTCAGGCACTCTGACATCTCTCCTGCCGGGCTTAAAGTAGTGCTCCTTTAGTCATAATTCAGTTTGCAGCACAGCAGCAAAAGAGCAACGAGCTGGAGTAATGATGCCGTGACACAACCCACTGTCTCTGAATGGGAATGAATAACCTAATCACCAGCATAAATGGTGGCATTGTACCTTTCTGCAAACCACGGATATGCAACATTTGTACATTTCATATGTGGTGGATATGTTGAAACTTTATGTTTCTTTATGTTTCAACAATGCTGTGATTAACATGTGGTTATAAAAATCACTTGGTTAGGGTTAGAAAAATATTGTGTTTTGGCTTTAAACACCCAGTTTTAGTGCCACAATCGCAGCTGAAAATGCTGCTGCTGTCTTCCTAGAAACTAACCGTTTTTTGTGTATGTGTTTGTTTGTTGGTCTGCAGCTGTCTCACCCTTGTCTCATCATCCCCTCCACCCCCTGATGACAAAGTCGGCTAAATCAGAATTTAGAGACATTGACATTATGTTTGAAACGTTTAAATGTAACATATTCATGGTTTGCAGAAACGTAACGCAACATTTTCTTACGGCGACTGGGCTGAAATGAATATAAACTGTCTCTTGCCTTTATCCTTTACTTAATGTGACCCCTTATGTGGTTCAGACCCTCAGGCTGGGAACCACCACATGACCGTTGCAAAATCACACATCCCACACTTCAAGCTGAGTTCATTCAACACCAATTTCTAATTTTGTGGGTAGCTCAAACTCAAAGATTTGCAAACCCACTACTAATGATGAAACTAATGATTTAGAAAGAAAATAGGCCAGTGGTCATAAATTTGCATTCAGCAGCAATAAGAATGAAATGCTTGAATATTCAACACAAAACACAGTGTAATTTCCGTCGCTAACCCAAAGAGCTAATTAGAACAGAAAATATAAGCGATCCACATTCTGCATCCTTCAGCTGTGTCTCTGAATAAACACACTGATGCCTGCTAGCCAACCTCCTCATGAATCTGTGCGCTGGGATTGGCTGGTTTGTTGCAGAGAGTCATCTGGCTGTGCACCTCCTGGCTGTGTTGTTCAAAGGGAACGTCACATTACCATCGGTGTATCTCAGTCAGAAGTGGGTCAGTGGAGGCATTAACATACATTACACACCAAATGATGCAATATGTGGGAATATCCTCCTGCTCGCTGTCCACTCATCGTCAGTGGAGCCGCTGCAGAGCACTTAGAGCCTGTATGGAGCTGAAATAAACGTAATAAAATATATAAATGCACCAGTGTGCTCTCTGAGCATGTGTGTGGGTCGCAAAATTCATTTAAAATAATGTATTCAACCATTTTGCAACAGGTGAGTATGAGAGAGAGTTGGATGAGAAGATCAGTACCACATGCCTGCTAATTAAATGCTGCAGCCAGCAGCCTGTTAGCTTAGCTTAGCATTATAGGACTGAAAACAGGGGGAAACAGCTGGCCTGGCTCTGTCAACAGATAACAAAATCTGCCCACCAGCACCTTTTAAAGTGCAATAAAAACCACATTACATCTTGTTTGTTTAATCTGTACAAAAACTGAAGTATGAAATAACAGTTTATAGTTTTACAGGAGGGTTATGTGCTCCACCATTTTGGCTCTGAAGAAGTTGCTGTAAAAAATCTGGGCGTGCCAAGTTAGAGAGAAGTGAGCATACCAGGCCTCCATAGCCCGCTCCTCATTTCTGCTTGACGCTAGCGGCTTGATGCTACATTAGCGGCTACTAGCATAACCCTTCAGAGTAACTTGAAATATGAGTTCCCAACTGGGAAAATTCACACAAACGTTACCTCAAGGTGGAACAACAACTTTTGGTACACGAGCTGAAAGAAACATGGCGGATGAAAGTAGATGTCGGTTGAAGGTAATAAACTTTAATAATTCACATATTATATGTCAATATTTTGCTCACATGTAATTTGTAATGTGATATTAGTTAGAAAAGTTATTGTTGTAGGGGATGCACTGGTGCAGCAACAAGTCCGGGACAAAATCACTCGCAAATCACTTTAATATAAAACGTGTAGTTTAAATGCTCTGAGCAATAAAATACAACACATCTCTGTAGCATCCATGTTGTTTGCACATTATGTCTTAAAGCTCATGAACGCAACAAAGTCAGAAGAACGACTTCTAACTGCCTATTGTGAGCCCAGCAATGTTATAAAAGTGCAATGCTAAATTGGTGGAGCTCTACATTAGTGCATTATACTGTTTTACACACAGAGTGACATGATAAGTGCTGAGCCAATCTGTGAAGCATCATTATCCATAATGCTTTTGCCACAGCCCTGGTCAGATTATTTTTCTGTTCATTGTTTTCTGCAAAAACATTGAACAGTAGTAATTTATTATACAACCTGACAATGAATATACAACCTCTACCCATGAACAATCATCAGTCAGTCTGTCGTAACTCCACCGCTCATCACTCTTCCAGGACCCAAGTGAACGTAGGTTATGATTACAGCTGGTTTAAAAATGAAAAAAAAAAACACTCACAAAGTGCATGTTGAAAAGATTTTCTTGTGGTGCATAATGCTTGCTTAAAAACATCTGCCTGTTACACAAGAACGCCCACACTGCTGAGGGCACGGCTGCTTTCGGCTTTCTAAAAAGGGTAAAAGTTGAAAAATCAATAAACAAACTGCACAGAGCTCCTGCAAAAGGGGAACTATGTACGAGATGGAAAGCATGAAGTTCTCATTAGTCAAGGATTCATTACACTAATTTTTACCATCAATGCAGCTACTGAATATGACTTTGAACAGTAGCATGTAAGTACAAGTCATCTTTTGTTCCTTTTAATAATCAGTATTTGGTGTCAACCTTTTAGTTTGTATCAGAGCCTACTCAACCACGCAGCAAACAACCCCACCCACACAGCTGAAGAGATCCCTCTGGGCCACACTTCAACCACCACTTTTGCCCTCGTCTTAACCCCGATCACAACCACAAGTCCCAAACCAACAAGTCTGACCTCACTGTGATCCTCGAACAGCCGTTTCAGCCCTGCAGCCCACCTGTAAGCCCACGCCTGCTCTCACACTCTACAGCTGACCCTTGGCAAGCCTTACCGTCCTCGTAGAAGACATCCTCCGCTTCTTCGCGCATCATCTCATCCAGGTCATCCTCCGCAATGTCTGTCATAGCCATCACTATTCCTCTGCTTCTTCTTCTTCTTCTTCTTCTCCTCCTCGTCTCCCTCGGCTGACTAATCGGAGCTTCAGAGAGAGTGACTGGGCTGTAAAATTGAATCAACGCCGGCTCGGCCTCTTCGCTTCAGGCGACAGTCCGATCACCGGCGGGCTTCTCGCTCGAGTAGAGGACTGGGACTGAGCTGAGATGCAGCTCCCTGCACGAGGATGTGTGTGTGAGTGTGTAAGTGCCAGGTGAAGTGTGTGTGTGTGGGAGAGAGAGGACTCCCAGCGACCTTGACTAAGTTTCAGCAACACTGCTGATTTCATAATATCCTGTGCAAAGCTGAAGTGAGAGTGTGCTGTTTGGAGAGCACTTGTATGAGTAAGTGTGCGCATGTGTGTGTGTCTGTGTATGTGTGTGTGTGTGTGTACAGTATGGGGAGGGTCAGTGGTGTGTGTATGTGTGTGTGTGTGCCCATAAGCACAGTATGGCGCTCAACAGTGACTCAGCTTGAGCAGCTGGTGATTAACAGGAATAATTAGATTTTTTATTTTAAGCCAACATGGACATGCAAGAAAGGTGTGAAAGTGTGTGTGCTTGTGTGTACGTGACATGCAGTGTGAGATGTGGCTCTGCTTGTCATTCCTTCACAGCTCACTAGGAATTATGGGACCACACTGATTGCTCTCTATTTTTTCACTTGGCCCACATCGAGGGGGCCTCAGCAGAGCTGATAACGTCTGCTGGCGTCTGTTGCTGCTGAAAGTCTCCATGGCGCCGTGCACAAACACACACCTGCTCTAAATAAGACCGATTCAGACACTGTGGGAGGTCCAGTTTATACCTCTCTGATAATCATTGTTTTTTAAATTAGAGACTTTTGCATTGATAATTACATTTGAGTCACAGAGCTACAGTCAGCATCTGTGTTTTAAAACGTGAGCCAACTTCAGAACAACTCCACAGGTTGCAAAACGCCACGTGCTGAAGATATTACCAGAATCCTCAAAGACTCGTCTGTCCAGCTGGAATGACAAATATTCCACCTGCTTCACAACAAGTTTCCTCCAAGCCCACAGGAACGGAGCTGGGCTTTGGAGCCGATTTAACAGTGAGGCCAAACCGTGGAATTACAATTCTGGGTCCATCACATGTGCCATGGGGCCCAAAAAAGACAGCTTGCCATAGAGTTACACTGTGAAAAAGACGTCTATAAATCAGCAGATCTTTTGGTATTTTAACTTCCCAGTACAAACATTTAAGTACCCCGCATTTCAATAATTCTGTCCTTAAAGTTATAACATTCACAGCGGCTGAGTCTAGAAATATTATGAACTGTCATTCATGTGAGAGAGTCGGAGGCAGAGCAGTTGGGAGGCAGGGTTAAAGGAAATGGCAGTGCACTGCTTGATCTATGGGCCCATGGATGGGGAAGATCTGGGTTATTTTACATGCATATGTAAAGCTTTGGCTTCACGTGCAACTGAGCAACTTTCAGCAAAACAAAAATGGTATGTGGCATGTGAGCAAGTGTCATTAATGTGAGCTATGTATATTATTTGTGTTTTTGAACAGTTGTTCATTCTTGACCTGGAAAACAGTAGTGGAGAAGAAAAACAAGCCTTTCAGAAATCTGGAAATGGATTCAAAATTGTGATAATTCTTGTCAAGCGACCTACAAGATTTCTAAAGATTGGCTTATATTTCAAACAGTAATTATTGTGGCTTCCGAATAAGTTAAAAAATATGGCCCACAGCTGCCATGACGGGGGTACGATAAACTCGTCTATGGTTTAATTTTACTCACTGAATGATGATCCGGGTGCTTCGGTTGGTTTAACGGTTCATTGATTTGCAGTCCCCAAAAAAACATTCCCCACATAAACAGGCCTTTACAAAAACAAAGTTCAAATCAATGGGGAATTCAACGACTTCATCAAGCAATAAAAAACTAAGATTAACCAAATAGGCAGCGGTTAAAGACTGTGACCGCGTGGCGTCTGCCATGCTCCCCACTCACTTTAGCACACCTGCATTTAATTGAAGGTTCCCAAGGTGCCAGATCAGATAGTGCGTTAAAGTAACTCAAAAACTAGGACTTGCTAGAAATGGCTCTAACAGTTATTATCAATGTTAAAAAATGTAAAAACTGTGAATAATTGAGAAGCAAACTGTTGCTGTGTTGCTCGCTGAGAATTAAGTGGAAACACACAACTTGTCAACTTGACCCCCATCGTGTTTCCAACTGGTATTATTTTTGCCATCACTGTGGCAAACACAACTTCCTCAGAGCTTAGCAACTGCCAACAACACAGGACACACTGCCCCGCTGTTCGCCATTGGCGCTACTGGTGAAAGTAACTGCAAGGAACTGACATCTGGGGACAGCTACCGATACCAGCGAAAACAAAAGCTTTGTCCTCTTCCTGTTTTGATCATGCAATGGTTGACGCACTTCCTCTATGCCGTAAATCGGGCCCTCATTTTCCCTGGAGCTCGTTCCCTGGTGGCATCAACATTTACTTTATAATAATAAGTAAAGCAGAAACTTGTCTGTTTCCAATTTCCAAAGCAAGACTAAGGAGTCTACATTCATGCTAGCAGCTCTGTAAAGCTGTACTGAGGCACAGTGTTACATCAAGCTATATGCTAAAATGCTCACAACGACAATGCTAAGAAAGTGATGTTTAGCAGGTAAAATATTTACTATGTTCATCCTCAGTGTTGAGTGTGTTAGCATGCTAACATTTGCTGATTTGCAGATTTATATCATAAACCAAATGAATGAAATTTCATGACAATCTGTCCAATACTAATATCAGTCTGGACCAAAATGATGGGCCATCTGACACTGCCATCCCTCGAGCCGTGCTGCTAGCTTAGCTAAAAATGCTGTTGTAACAGTGTTGCATATATCTTGGACATACAATGACCTCAGCTTCAGCAACTGTAGCTCACTCACTGACACATTTACATGGATACCGAAAGCAAACTGGGTGAACTTAACTAACCCCAAACTCTTGTCACGTGTCATGACAAACTTTCCAGCAGTGCATGGGCAGGGTGGCTCAACTTTGAAAGAGTTTTCATCCAGCTTTTTAAGAATTTTGCTCGATCCCCAGGAGGCCCCTTACCAGTGCCTCTCATGCATTTCATGTCCAGTCCCAAATTACTGGTAGCATGCAGTCTTGTCTGTTTCTGACCTTTAATTTATTCTTAGATGAAAAAAGAATAAGTAAAAAAACAGCCAGACGCAGAATTTCTTCCTCTGTCTCACACAGTGCCTCCATCTGTCCTCACTCTGCAGTTTCTCTGACTCACAACCCATTTACACAAACCAATTCCCAACCAAAATAGAAACTAGGCCTGAAGTCAATTCATTATCACTTTTCCTTTAGACTTCCTCTCCCCTGCCACCTCCTCCCTTCAAGGCCAAAGCTCAAGGGAGCAAACCTGGAGACAAACTCATTTTCACTGAGGCTGGTCCAGACAATTCAGATACATCACATCTATCAGGAGGTGGGATGGATGTTGGGTCTGAATACATATGAAGAACGTGTACTGTGGACTGAAAGTTATATTGTGTAAGCTGTGTTAACAGTGATGTCTACAAAACAAATGTAGAGGATGAGAGGATTTCTTATTTGTCTGAGCTCATTGAGGTGGAGGATGTGAAAGATACTGTAGACCACAGGTGTTTTATGTGTTTGTACATGTGTGTTCATATTATTCTGCAGCTTCTGCTGTACTTTGATGAGCTTTCAAAGGAATACTTCACCCACAAAATGATCATTTGTATATCAATAACTCACCTCGTGTTACATTGAATTTGTGAAGAAACTTAATTTCATGCCTCCTCAGTGGAGGAAGAATCCAAAAACAGAGAATATTCTTAATGAATTTCAGAAGAAGCGGGTCTGCATTTAACAACAGCAAAACTATATCAACACATCTGTTTACAAACTCTCACAGCAGTAAAATCCAAGTCTCATTTATCCAGTCTTGTGCTCAGTACTTCCCAAACGCAAGCATTTTCACTAAAACCTGACTATTTCAAACACTCCCACAGAAAAAGACTCATGCACGGACGAGTAGCACACATGAGCGATCACATGCATTTGAACTCTGCTCAATGGAATACAGGAGATGAGTTGAAACGCACACGCTCGCCTATGCATGTTACTCGCATGTGGAATGTTTTAAATAATAAGGGTTTGGTTAATGTGCATGTGTTTGGGAAGTACTGATCATGTGAGCTACTCAATAGTTTCTGAGACTGTTTATGCAGAAGCATTTACTTCAAATGATCAAACCCTTTTTTATTTTTGGAGTTTTGGATTCTTCGCTCACTGTGGAAGCATGCAAGAAAAACACACAAATTCAAATTCAACATGGCCCACTTTTTACTCCAACTCATAAAGAATCTTCTGTTTTTGGATTCTTTGTTCACAGTGGAGGTGTGCGAGAAAAAGTTTCTTTGTTTTCCGAATTCAACATAACACAGGGTAAGTAATTAATTTACAAATGATCATTTTGTGGCTGCAGTATTCCTCTAAAGGCTTCTTTATACTGCCTTTACGTACAAAAATAGAAACGTCTGTTTCAAACATTCCCTGAATCCTTTATGTTGGCATGGATACATCCAATAAATGGCACTAGAGGGAAGAGTCATAGTGTCACACAACAACAAATAAGGTGATGGTGAAGCAGGTCATAATATTTTACCTTTGCGTTGCAGACAGCCATTGTATACATCCTGACATGTGGACAGAGATTTCTTTTCACTAATTTTATTATGTTTTACTATGTATTTTTATTATATATTAACACCATTATTCAAATTTTGTCATCATCTCCTACAATTGTATCTCACTTGAACTACGCTACCCTGCTTCCACCATCTCCATTAGTACTGTTTCATTTTGTCCATGTTCGTAAACTTTCAGAAACATGCACAAATACAGCTGAAATGAACGCAGAGTTCAGACAGAAGGCTGTGATTCAGTCAGTTCATAGACTCAGAGGTAAAGACTTGTGCATGTGCTAGACACCTCTAGTCTGTTCTGTGAGTGGTGCAAGAGTCTCTTGGTATTACAGAAGGAGAAACATGCAAACTAATTCACTAACTCTTTTAATCAATTCCTCCTTTAAGTTATTTATAATGCAAACATGCCCAAAATACACTGGTTCCAGTTTCTCCAGCGTGAGGATTCGCTGCTGGCTGATACCTTGAAATTGTGATGTAGATGTTTCAGTATTTTTCTGACAGTTAACTAAATGATTGAAAAAAATAGTTGTAAGTTGTTTTTAGTTGCAGCCCTAATGAAACCGATTAAGTCTTTCGGACTGGGTGGGACACAACAGTTTGAAAACACCCTGATGACAGTATGGAAAACAGCTTTCACAGCTCTGACTGATCCAAAAATGAGAAGTGGCCGAGAGAATACTATCTTAAAATCAGTGGAGGAACCACTTTAAGAAGCTATTGAGGAAACCATGCAGGTACAAACTTCCTGGTCAAAGTGAGGGAGCAACTTTCCCAGCAGCAACAGGAAATTACAGAAAGTGGTGAAATAAACTGCATAAGAGAACAATCTAGAACCTGTGGTATGCAGGAGAACAACATGAACATGAGAACTCAGAATTTAGATTTAAAATAGGGCTGCATGATATGCAAAAAAATATATATTGCAATTATTTTCAACAGATATTACGATTTCTAGATGAGTCACAATTGTAATGGGAGTCTTAATTTTTGCATTTCGGCTTTACAAATAATATCAGCACCTGCAATTTGGATATTGCACTTGGCCTTACTGTGATTTATATTTTGAATAATTGTGCAGCCCTAAGTTAGACGTTATGACTGTCAAACAACACAGCCAGAGCTGTGTCTGACTGGGCGATGGGGGTGGTGGTTAACAGTTATATTTAATGTTCTCAAACCAATATGGTGTTTCACAGCAGACAGCAGGAACATTTTGACTTTGTGCTCTGATCCGAGACACATGATGCGGGTAATGGAGAATCACTGGTCATGCAGGCAAGTAAACAGAAAGCGCACTCACATACAGAAGCCTCACACATGCAAAGCAAAGCCCACTGTCTTATGCAGATACGTCCCACTCCCATCTGTTCGCTGCCATCGTCGTCACATGTTCTGGTGACTGCATTATCATTTATGCCTAAATTTTTTCTGAGATTAAACCCAGAGTTATTCACAGCAGAAAATGACGCATGCAGTTATAAAAACTGACAGACATTTCAACAACTTCTTTCCCCCTCTGAGCAGCAGCTTCTAATTATGAGCTACTTTACAGTCAGCGGTGGCAGAAAACGGGGTCACATTTGGGCTGCGTTTGCCCTGCTGCATTTCAATGACTGGGTACATTGTTGTCACCAGCAGAGAAAACCCCCTGCTTCGGGAAATGCAAACGCATGCTGCTGGGATGCAAACACACAATGCCACAGGCACACACACACACACACGTCCATATAATAATTCTCAACAATGCCACCAAAACACTGCACAGACAAACACACAAGAACACACACACACTCACGTACACACACACAGTTGTTACTCCGGCTTTGCAAAGAGTAACACAATCAGACCCGCTCGGTACAATAGTGTTGTTTGAATGGGGTCAAACAATGGAGCTCTTTGGCATCTGAATCGAGCCAGATGATGAGTATCCCAGGAGGCTGAATAGGCGGCTTCAGCCTCCTACACACTCGCTCCTCTGGCCCTGATAATATGCATCAGTGCGCCGCCTGTTACTGTGGACTAAAATATCTGTTATTAGCATGGAAGCAGCAACTCATTAACATCCAGGCTAATTTTACGGTGCTAGCTAATTTGTAAGTATGCAGCATTTTGCACAGATGCTACGATGGCCATGAAAATACTAGAAACTAGAGAAAGTAATCAGCATCAGATGGCTGTATTCATACAATAATGACCTAAACATTTAGGTGTGACAACATTATTTACTGTTAACACTTCTGGGGTGGCTGAAGACTCCAAAAACCACAACATCCCAACATACAGCAAAGCACAACAAACATTTGAGTTTTGCAGAAAGAAAAGAGCACTTCAGCTTCTGCATATTTTTTTAATCTTTCCTTGATTTATATTTGAGAACATATGTTAAATTTGAGGTTTGTATATGAGTTTGTCAGATCGATCGTCTGTTGTTGTTTTTTTTAAAGATTTTTTTTGGGCTTTTTAGCCTTTAATGGATAGGACAGACAAGTGTGAAGGGGGGAGAGAGAGAGGGAGTGACATGCAGCAAAGGGCCATAGGCTGGAGTCGAACCTGGGCCGCTGCAGCAACAGCCTTGTACATGGGGCGCCTGCTCTACCACTAAGCCACCGACGCCCCAGATCGATCACCTGGTTTAAAAAAGAGTTAGGTTTACTTGCTTGTGTCTAAACTGACTCATGCATGAAAATGATTAATGCTCACAGCGGGTTAATTATGCTATCTGTTGCTCCTCAGGGCTCCAGCTTTCACTGAGGTCACTGAGTTCATGTCCTGGATTTTTTCTGGAAATGTGGGTGTTTTAGCAACGTGGGGAGCTTTTAAATTTAATGTACAATTTAAAAATAACACTTGTTGAATATGCAATAGGCAGGTGCCAGTATGTTTCTGTTATTTTATTTTAGCACTCAATCACCAGGATTTTTTTTTCTAGCAGTTTAGCTGAACCTTAAAAATTTTTTTTATTTTTATTTTTTTTTTAGAAAATGTAGTTAACAAATTAAATTGAAGATTTTCTTTATTTTAAGTTGGACACTTTATTTTGTCTGCTGCACTCGTGAGTAAACAGACCAGAAGACTGTTTTTAAAGATTTTCAAAATGTAAATTTAAGACAATGCATGATACTTGCAGATAGAATAATAAAATATTAGATATATACATATATTAAAATATTAAGGACTGCAGAAAGCAACACATAAAGAGGGAACAAAACTACATAAGAACACAATGAAAGTATGAATGAAGAGTGGAAAATACACCCATCACACAACAGGATATTGTTGCGACACAAAAAGCCAATTCATAAATCCTGTGGAAACTGGATTTCTGAGTACAGGGAACTTGAGTAAAAGTGTGTTGTAACAGCATGTCGTCCGCAACCCAGGCTGCTCAGAGATATCAGATGCACTGAGGGGTGAGCGGGTGGGGAAGTTTAAGGTGAAGACAGATGGGCAAACTTCTAGGAAAAGTTCTTGATGTCAGCATGACTTCCTCTGCCAAACTATGACAGGTACGGGTCTAAGGTGATGGAAAAAGGACAGAAATATAATGTCTTTTTTGGAGGATGGTGCAGTTCTACTCATCTTTATAAATCCCACAGACTAATGTCAGTGAGAGTCAGAGAGCATGATGGGTGGAAGACGGGTAAAAGAGACCTCTTTGGACATCTCTCCTCTCCTGTCGTTCCCTCCACCCAGGCCTCTTTTTCTCTCCCTCTGAGAAGGATGACAAAATGGGATGACTGTGGAGGGGCGCCTGGTTACCCTGGTTACAATAATGAGGGCATTGCGTGGTAAATCCAATTTGCCATGGCACTCTCTGACTCATCTGAGGTGCACGTATGTGAGTTAGTGTTTGTGTGCGACGCGCTGCAACTCCATGTGTCTGATGGAGGATGACCATAATGTACCTTACTGTAGCCCACTTTGCAAACAGTCATGCACTACATGTAAAGACACGCGGGCTCGGCACATCTCGTCCAAGGTCTGTGCAAACTGTTCCCACATGAAACAATAACAAACTGAAGATCACAGAGTGGATCCGATGAGAAGTCATAGTGCAGAACAGTGGGTCATAATCACAGAAACAACACAAACAGATAAAACCTAAATTATCCAAATTTTAGACCAGAGAATGTGTAAAATGACTAAAACTGCTGCATCAAACATCAATCAGTGTGAAGTGCTGATTGAAATACCAAATGAGTCAGAAGTCTTTACCCAGAAAATTAGTCTGCACAAATAAGAGAACATCAGAAATGAGTTCTGAATTTCAAACTATTTCAGTGCAAACCTCCCAGTTTCTTAGCAGCATCCACACTTACATTATTCAGGCAAACACCACCTGGACAAACACGCAGCCTGTAATTGTTTGAATATATTGCCTGGTTTAGTTTGCAGTAGGAAGAGAGAGAAAGAGATGAAAGAAAACAGCCAAAGTTATGTTAATAAAAGCAGGAGAACAACTGGGAGATATACCTACTGTACGCATACTGATATCTTTTCATCTTTATATGGTCATATGTCCTGACTCTGCGGTACATTATGTTACAGATAAATCCCAGCAGACGCCTCCTTGTCAGTGTGAAGCCTAAAACTCCTTTTGTGCTCTCACCAATTTCTATTTTTGCGCTCTCTCCCTGTCTCTCCCTGTCGCTATTGTATTTTGTCTTTCTCCGTTCCACAATTGGATCCTTTTCTCTCGCTCATTTACTCTTTGCCTGTCTGTCTCCGTCCCAGAGTGCCCAGAGGGCATTAGACAATGGCAGCAATACAGCCGATGCTACGCCAGCTGTGCAGACTGGCACCACAGAGATGGCTGTGCCCATGTTGTGCCCTGCTGCTGCCGGCTACACCTGAAGGGAAGAGATAACAGACAGCTGAAGCACTCGACCAAATGAACCAGCCGACCACGGCCTTTTATCTGTTCAATTGTCTCTGACCCTCCATATATATAAAAAACACAAAATGTTGTAGCTGGAAAGTGCCTTTTAATGTTCAGATCAGGTACTGAGGGGATGCATCTGTTGAAAGAGGTGTAACTGGCTGTTCGGTGAACGCCACCCATCAATCCAATGCTGAAGCTGTGTGCACGGGCCTGCGCAGCAGTGAAAGTGATATTGGCATTTAAAGACTTTAGAGGGGGATGTATTTTCTCTTAGCTTTTCAAAACCAAAAACATAACAGCAAAGTGTAAGGAACAACAATGGGTTTTCTGCTCTGGTGAGCAGTAATCATTAGCATGTCTGGCTAACTAGCTTATGCCTGTTTCCCATCGGACAAAACACCCACTACCACCCACTAACATCTGGCTGTTGTATTTTATAGTAAAGGTTACAATCGGCATTCAATTGGTTCAAGTTCAGTCGGCTCAAGTTCTGATCAACAATGATGGAAATACAACACCCAGGTAGTAGCGCAAATTTTTGGCCATTATCTGGCATGATGCAATAACACGTCACCACAGAATTACAGCACAGCTGCAAACAAGCGTCACTTTTAGGGCCAAGGTTCATTGACTTACTACATTAGTTTGTTACAGGTTATTCATTCATTTTGTGTCACCGCTTATCCTGTTGGGGGTCGCTATCCCAGCTGAAATTGGGCGAGAGGCGGAGTACACCCTGGACAGGTTGCCAGGGCTGACACATAGAGACAGACAACCATTCACGCTCACACTTAGTCATCATCCTAAAACCCTTTCTCTTAATGGTTTAAGTGAAACATTCAAGGTTGAAAAATGCGAATAAGTAAGAGGCTAAACAGGGTTATGTTCGAATGAAGATCAGACTTTCCTTCATTCCACTTATTAATATTAGGACTAATGACATCTAACGCTACAGTGCAATAAAATAAAATAAAGGTGTTTCTTTATTTAAATGCCTTATAAATTTATTTGGATGCTGTTTGGACCATGCACCTTTACTCTTTGTCTTTACAATATCATGCAGACACTTTTTACAACATTCTTGTTTTAAAACATGGCAGCTGGAAACTTTTTTTTTTTTTTTTTTTAAATCAGCTGGAGACAGTGTTTTTAACTATACGTTAACCAGACTCATAAAACAGCAAGCTACAGCTGATAAAATCTGCTGACAACAGTTAGCCTAGCATATCACGTGGTAAAAATTATGTTTGTCTGCGATGAGAAGCTGCTTGGGATGAAATCAAGGACACATACTAAGCTACTAAGCAACGTGATCTTATCCCTACCTGTCGCTTGGGTAGAAGCCCTGGGTGTTACTAAAATGATGCTGGGGGCAGCCTTTTGTATTGTATCTTGATTCAGAAGGGGTCAGCAGTAAGAAGGGGCTGGCGGCTAGACTTAGACAACAAAACCATTTCATTATGGTTTGGAAAATATAGTAGATGTTGCTAAAAAACACTCAGCTTTAAGTGTTTTTGCTGGTGCAAACTCTCCTGGGTCAAAGTCTGGTGTACATTAGTAATCATAGTGATGCCAGGGACACTACCCAAGTGGCGTATTTTGATGTTCTGGGAGTAAGACAATGTTGTCTACTTAGAATTTGAGATGTGAATCTTCCACACTTATCATTTCAAACTGCATGTGCAGCAACTCAGAGTTTATGAAAGTAAAAAAGCCATCCAATCACTTTGTTGTGACTGAGCAGGTTTCTTACAGTTAATATCTCCCCACAGCCCTGGGCAGTTCATTATATACTGCATAATCTAGTACTATTTTTGACATGTAAACATGTTCCTGTTGGGGAGATCCAGAAGCCAGATAAAGAGGATTTGCAGCAGGGTGGGGCGACAGTGCGGCAAGAACTCTGAAAACCACAGTTTCCTCTCCCACGCCACCCAGCACATCACTGTGTCCTCCAGCATACACAGAGCCAACACCTGCTGACCACAGAGAGGAGAAGTCAACTTTCAAAACTTCGTGCAACTGATGCAATGTACTCTTAAAGGGCTGTACCTGACGATATGACCACTGTAATTGTTAGAGCTAAACACATGGCAAGATGCAGGGGAGGCATGTTGCACTATGTGGTCAACAGATATGTGCACACAAACATCTGGATTCAACAGATTCACAGAGTGATCAGGCAGAGGTGGGATGCGCTTATAGATTTAAACAAATTCCTCCATGTGAACAGGAAGGGAGGACATCACAGCACCGCTTCTCGGAAGTAGGGTGGAGACGTGGAAGGAAGGTTGGGCAATGGTGTGTAAACAACATTAAGTGCCTATTGCAGCTGTATTTCCCTGACAGTACAACAGAGCGCACAGGTGCCACAGTAGCCACAAAAGGGTGTCACAGTTAGGAAGTGGATGGAGGATTTATTCAGAGTCGGAGGATGACAGAACTGGTCAGTGAAAGTGTTACACATGTAGCCTTTCTGCCCCGATGGTCAGAGGAACAGGGGCAGAGGAAGCTGGGCTGGAAACTGTAGTGACAGCTCATCATCACGCATGAGGGCATCGAGAGAAAAAAAAAAACACTACAGAAGCGCTGTATGTGTGTGGGTGCTTTCCCAACGTCTGGCTTTGTATCAAGTCCCTTCAAAATGATGACATCTGCTGTGACTACACATCTGTCCTCCCTGGAGTAGGAGAATGTACTACTTACTCCAACCTTAAATGACCTACATACATCTACATTTCTGTCAAAGTGCAGTTTGTTCATGAGACTACATTTTATTTTTTGTATAAAACACCATCTAAAGCAGCTAATTCAGATATACCAAACAAATCCTTACATAAAGTAATGATGCATCTTGCTCACATAAAAATAAAGAAATATATGTTGCATACTGATGATGGCCTGATGTCATTATGTTACAAGTAAAATTTAACATTTTTATGAAAATGGTTCAAATGTGATAGCCTATTCCTTAATTTCGATATGGATACCGAAATGATAATTTTTCAAATATCTTACTATATAATGACGAAAACCCTGTCTGTCTGTCTGTTCCACGTTTTTCTCCTCACTGACTTGGTCAATCCATGTGAAATTTGGCACAGTGGTAGAGGGTCATGGGAGGATGCGAATGAAGCAAT
>NC_065527.1:17938363-17968677 GCF_006386435.1 Epinephelus moara
CCTAACCGCCATATGGATTTTTCCTAAACTTGGTAGATATGTAGAACAAGACGCCTCAAGGTGACTGGAGAAGTTTAACTCTAATTGGCAACTGGGTGGCGCTATAACAACAGAAAAATGCTTAAAAATGGCTAAAATGCGACCGATCGCTGTGGCTCCCCCATTTAACCCAATACAACATATAAACACTTTAACTATCTGCCTTTCAACGTGCTACCTCAACTACTAATGTACAGTTTTAGCCCACTAACTATCCCACTACTGGTAATGGTACTACTGTACTTTCAATAAAGCAATCGTACTATCAAATTCACAAAAACTCTGTCTGAATACATTGCTCTTCTTAATGGGTTCAGTTGACTGCATTTAATCTACAATTTCCTATGACCTGTATCCCAAACACACACCATGTGAAACTGTATGTGGGCAACTGTGCACTCAATGGGTATGGACTAGCACCTCATATTGATGAATATAAGCACATTTTTTATTTAAAGGGGGGGTTCCAGCAATTCTGTATTGTACTTCCATAATTTGAGAAGTTGCAACAGGCAGCATAAATGGTCAAACTGACATCCTGACTTTTGGTAAAGCTGGGCATTTAAACATGGTGATCTGCAGGCACTGACTTGCTTTCAGAGACAGCCTCAAGTGGCCATTCAAAGTACTGCAACTACATATGAAGTGGGTCCGCTCCCACTGAGTCCGCCATGTTATTTCAAGCGGCCATGATAGTTCCGCTACATTGTTTGACACATGGGAGTAGTTTTGGTTGGTTGTGATCTGCAACCTCACAGCTAGATGCCACAGAATCCTACACACTAGACCTTTAAGTGACTATAAGTTGGACTCAAATTAACCTATGTCAAATAAATAATAAATAAACAAGACTGATCTAATAAAGCATAAAATGCCAGCGCTCAGTATTTGATGATTTTTGGGACTCGATGCTAAAGACACAGCTTGTTGGCCCTCAGAAAGTACTAAGGTTTCACACCACAGCAAATATATGTACATTCTGTTAAAAGAAATAGATTTCAACTGAGAAAGAAAGACCAAGACTCTCCCACAGCATTGGCGAGCCGAATCAAGTCCGTCTTTCCGGTTCATCAGCATTTGAATGTTTCTTCTCATCGCTAAAGCCAGCATGGGTTTAACTAAGGCCAGCATCTTGCACGCAAGAACACACACACAATTATGTCCGTCTGGCATCCTTCTGAGGGGAATGGACACTCAATAAAGCCACATCCTGGCCACCATGAAACCCCAGGAGTTCTACTGCGCAGCACAAAGAAGAAACTGGCAACCCGGTCCAAACCCAGTGACATGGGAACCATGAGCTCATGAGCTAGTGTTGCCATATACTCAGAGGATGCCAAATCTTCTAGCCTTGGCCGTGAGACGCTTACACTTCTGATCCGTCAGCCTTATGCTATTCAGCAAGAACTTCTCATGTGTGATCCTATGAACTGAATGAAGCGATGATAGCATTGTGTTTGAAGACCTGACAGAAACTAAGTGATGATCTGGCAAGTGCACAATAACTCCTGAGACAAGAATGAGGACACACACTGAAAGGAAGAGGAGACAGAGCCAAGAGATATCAAGAAAAGAAAGAGGACACTGGATTGAGTTCTTTTATGTGATAAAAACTTCGTAACATGGAACTAATTCATCCTGCTGTGCTTCAGATTAATTTTGTTGTATTTGCTTTATTTTTATTTTTTATAGCAGTCAGAGTTGAAAGACCTGCTGCAGTGGGATATTAAAAGAAACAACTCCATGAAAAAACAACCTTATATGCTCTTTTTATTTATCCCAGCATATTTTTTCAGCATTTTCCTGGTATCAACAGTGTTTTTCTATCATGAAGCCGTTTCAAGATGTGTTTTCTTTCAAACATTGTACATGTGAGTCATCGTGAGCGTGGCTTATGGAGCACAATAGACAGGAGACAAGGTTAACCTGAACTTGTCTTTAATCATCTCTGGATTGTAACAGTAACAGCAACAGGCTTCTTTGTCGATTTGCTCCTTCTTTTATACAGCGATGTCAGAGGTCAGGCTTGGCTACAGTGCAGCCCTCCGGAGGCTGGCTGCTGTCCTGCTCTATCTTGCTTCAGCAGTGTGGGTGTTGCCTGGTAGGAGACTTGATTCTTTCCAACCACCTGTTTTATGCTCATTTTCTTTTTGTGCATTAAAAATCAAGAGAAAAGCAGAGTTGTTTTTTTTCTCCAAAAAGTTGATATACCAAAAACTTTCTATTTTTTTTTGCTTTTATACTTTACTGTTTTGGTTCACTCTCACCACTCTCATTGTGTCACTTTCACCCTCAGCAGGCAGCTGTTGTAAAAAAAAAGAAAAGAAAAAAAAAGCTTTGGTAAACCTTCCTGTCAAGCACCAAATGGTGGACAGACAGTTAGTGACTGACTTATCACAGCATTCAAGAGCCAGATGTTTCCCTCAGGAGTTGGTTTAGACCAAAATTTGCACTGAAAGAGAGTAAATATTGAACTTGGATTCATCAGTTCATCACAAACATGACTCCAAATGAATGTTGCTCTGTATCTGCTGGATGTATAATTGAGTTACCTATTTGTTAACATGCTAGCCATATCAATTTGAGGGCTTTGTTCCGCTGCCCCGAAGAGACAAACCAGCAGTTATTGCAGCTTTTAACAGTCAGGGGTGATTAAACAAAGAATGCATTACAGCCACAGATGGCACCATGAACTGCGCATTACTTGCAACCTCCGAGGCTGAGAAATGAAGCCAACATGGAGGTGCCAATAACTGCAATTCAATGAAAGGCCACTTGAGGCTGGCACCAAAACAGGGTCAATCCCCACACATTCTTGGAACTAGGGTTGGGATCCGGATCCAGTTCTTTTTTGGTTTGAGACGGGAGCGGGCGGCGGGAGGTCTGAGGCTTCCAGCGAGGGAGAAATATAACAAAATAAGATAAAATAGGAAAACTTGTCTCCCTCTTTTATTTTATTTTCAGCGTTTAATCAAGGCGGAAGCGGGCGGTGGAAGGTCAATCAATCAATCAATCAATCAATCAATTTATTTTATTTATAAAGCCCAATATCACAAATCACAATTTGCCTCACAGGGCTTTACAGCATACGACATCCCTCTGTCCTTATGACCCTCGCAGTGGATAAGGAAAAACTCCCCCAAAAAAAACCCTTTAACGGAGAAAAAAAACGGTAGAAACCTCAGGAAGAGCAACTGAGGAGGGATCCCTCTTCCAGGACGGACAGACGTGCAATAGATGTCGTACAGAACAGATCAGCATAATAAATTAACAGTAATCCGTATGACACAATGAGACGGAGAGAGAGAGAGAGAGAGATGCAGGAGAGACGGTAATGACAGTAGCTTACAACAACATTATTGAAAGTAATAATATTATAATTATAGTTCTGGTTACTGTGGTACAATATGATGAAAGTATATATTAATATCTGGCAGTATACATGTGTGACAATAATCATATGTGTATAATAACAGTAGAAGTATGACTAATGACTAATGATGGCAGCAGCAGCAGCAGGAGGCATCTGGCAGGACTACGGCAGCAGCACCAAAACACATTCTCAAAGCTTTAGTTTGTAGTATCTAGCCATGTGGATAGTTTTGGTTTTATTTGGCCATCTGCCTTAGAGATGTCTCAATTTTTATTTGCTGTTTAGAGGCAGAAATATCACAGATCTCAAATCTGAGCAAATAACCCCCGAAACTATTTGCATGGTTGGATACAAAAGTGTTATATCTGAAAAAATTGTATTAATGTTGTTATTTGATTAAAAAGACAGATTTGATATTTTTTGATGGACTATATTATAATGACAATAGTACATTAAACATGTTTAAGTATATTAAAAATGAAGGCATTTATAGAAGCCTAGCTGTCAAATGGAAATCAGAGCTACAGCAGAAATAAACATGTACAACACGTGCCCCTCTTTGGGAAATGCAGGAAAGTGTTTTATTTTGTTCTCTCCTCCCTCCGCTGTCTCTCACTCTCCCCTTGTCTTTCTCTTTTTCCATTAGTCTTTCTCTCTGTGTTCACAAGCAGCCCACGCAGCAGCCCTGCTTGTTGACTTTATTGTGTGAAATTACAGAGAGAGGGCCAACATGATTCCACGCTCACATGTGCCGTGAAAGCTCGTGAACTGAATATTTTTTTTAGGGTGCGAGAGGAACTGAGAAACGTGCGGATAAGCAGGTAAGAAAGTAGAAAGAGGGACAGCAAAGAGAAGCATGTGAGAGAAATAAAGGAGATGAGAAAAAAGAGGGACAGAGGGAGTCATTTCCAGCTACAGCTGACAACTGGAAAATGAGCCGAGGCAATATGTAATCTCCTCTGATGTAGTTTTACCTCCCAAACGCCGCCTCCTGCATCAGTGGCAGCAGTGGCTACAGTAGTGAGGAGGCGCGTTGCTATGGAGTGGGAAGATTTTCAGAGAGTGAGCACCATTACAAATCTGGTTGGAGAGGAGAGGAGAGGCAGGGGGATAATGAAGATCAGGAGGGAGGGAGGGAGGGAGAGAGAGAGAGAGAGAAAGAGAGAGGGAGGTCGCAGGGCACGAGAACGTTAAGTGAGAGGAGAGGCTGAAGGAGAGATGAGAAAGAAAGCAATAAAGCAAATGTAACAAGGGCAGAGGTGAGGGACAGAGAGGTGCAGAAAAGAGACAGGGTGACATCAACAGAATAAAGCAGAAGAAAGATGTGCAGCCAGACCATACAATCTGCTTAAGTGTTTCCATTGTAACCTCCTCCATTATGGCCCGGCTTCATTTAAAGTAAAGAAATGACGGCCTGACAGACAATTAATGAGACAGTTTCCACCGTGCATGTGGTTTTGCTCATCTCGCCAAAGGAAAAGCAAGTATTTCTCCTTTTCAGCCTCTGCATTATTCATAAAATCAGTCGGATGATCCTTTGAGTAGCACTTTGCCCTCAGCGTGGTGCCAGAAACAGGAAGAATAAAACTGCAATCTTCAGAGGAGGAAGAGAGACGTTTTCATCACATTACACACACACACATGACATTGTTGAGTGGAGTGCAAGTGCAATCTTTTGTGTTTCTTCACTTCCCTCTGAGCTAAGTAGAGGAACATACAGTAATGTGTGTGTGTGGACTGAAATGAAGACAGTATTCAGCATTCAGTCATTAGATTATTAAACTGTGGAGGCCCCCTTCTGGTGGCTACTGGGAACACTAAGATTTTAGTCAGGATGGAAACACAATGGTGACATTTTTGGAATTTTTAGAGTGAGAAATGTAAAAAAAAAAAGTATAATGGATTATTTTAGGTAAGGTAAAGTAAGGTAAAGTAAGGTAAGGTAAAACTCAAATGTCCCAAGGGGGCCATTTGTGATACAGACAGTAGTCATAATTAAAAAAAAACAGACAGTAGTCATACGTAACACACAGAATCCAGAATCACACACTGTCAGGGATAAATCATGGACACTGCTGTCACCGCTGGTTAAGAAAAGCATTAGCGGACAGAACAAAGGCAAAACCTCCGCCCTGATTGAAGCATCTGAAACTCAACACGGAGGGGATGTTGAGAGTCTGAGCTTTAGAGGTGACCCTTTCTTCATACAGATGCCAGAGGTTATTTAAAGTAACACCAGTGAGCTTACAGCACAACTTGACCACTTTTTCCAACAACCAAACCAACAATGTTAAAAGAAAGAACAGACTCAATAAAAGCAGAATAGAACAATTTAATGATTGTTGTATTTACATCAAAACTCCTCAGCTTCCTTAAAAAGAACAGGCGTTGGTTTGCCTTCTTACAGATGATGTCAGTGTTCACGTCAAAAGTCAACTTGTCATCTAAGACAGTGCCCAAATATACTTATACTGCTGCACTACTGCTACCAGCATTGATTACACAAGGAGCAGGAAGGCAGGGCCTCCTTCGAAAATCAGTGAACATCTCCCTGGTTTTAGACCCATTAATGTGGAGGAAAGACTGGTCACACCAGTACAGGGCCATGATCATATCCATGAAGAAGACTTACAATAACAGAGTCATCTGTTTGGCAAGACTAGGAAAATTCATGTGCATCACAAGTCTAGACTGTAACCCAAACAGTACACAAGTCTTAAGAGTCAACTTGCTTCATGCAGGAAAGTGCTGGTGTACTTAATATAACTTTAAGGAGACAATCTCATTTTATTCATGATTTACCCGACTACAGTCTTGTAGTGTCACCATATCAGCATTCAAAAGTAGTGTAGGACATAGAGAACACAGACGATGGATGAAAAGCTAACAGAAGACATATTCATGAAGCCATGTACAGTATGTCTCTCATAACAGTTAATCATCATCAACCATTTGATTCAGGGACAACTGACAGTGCATTGAGCTCTTTTATAGCAGTGCCCTGAAATCACATTCATACGGGCTATAGGATCTGTAATACATGATAACAACCTCTATAAACTGATGGAAAACAGCATTACATAACATAAACAGTAAATGACAAAAAAATTCAAAGCAAATCTGTGGGACTTTGGGGTTCACTGTCTTGCTTAAGGATACTTGGACATGTAGGATGGGATTGAACCACAGTCCCTCCAATTAACAGACACTCAAGGCACAGCCACTGAAAACAGTGAAGCTGGATCTTACATTTGGCACATGCTTTGTTTCGAGGCAGTGTCTATTTTCTTCCATACGCACACTTCAGGAGCAATTAGGAGCTCAGTGTCTTGCTCAAGGACAATTTTGACACATGGAGACAGAAATCAAACCAACAACCCTGCTCCTCTTGCATCATGTTATTGTGCGGTTTGTCTTAGAACCACAGAAAACAACATGATGTAAGATTAGGTAATTTTTTAAATTAAACTTATACAAGTCATTTCTCTCTGTTACCACAACAACAGTGAGATTTAAGGCCAGATATACACATATGCTGCATACTGAGTGACACGCATCAAAACAGAGTGGATAACAATATACACACAGTCCTGTGGGCAATAACAAAGGACGAGTGGGCCGTCAAAGTGAGTCACCTCACTTGCAGATATGAATAGCACAGTGAATTTTAGCGAGTGGTTGCCAAGGCTACTGCAACTTATAACGTGTGAGAGAAAATGTATTTATTAATACATACACAGGTCAACAGGATGGTTTAAAATTAGAAACTTCAGATAAATAACTTTGTGTCGTATTTGTTGAAATTATACTTTGAAAGAAGTACGAGACAGACAGTCTGTGAAAAAAATGTCGTCCCTTCTCTTTGAGATGAGGAGTCTCTAATGCAGCTGTCAGTCATGTCAGTCAATTCATGAACTGCGGTCAAACTGTCAAACTAGGCAGCGCTGATTGAATATGGTTTAACATTCTGTTACTGTGTTCCTATTTCTCACCTCAAATGTTTTCAGAAACATATTTTAGTGTACTGTTTGGCTGTAAAATGAAGAAAAAAAAAGTTTTGCTCAGGCCAGTGGGCGCTCTCTTGTTTTCAACATGGCAACCGCCTAACAAACTCTCATTTTACAGCTAAACAGTACACTAAAATATGTTTCTGCAAACATTTGAAGCAAGAAACAGGCAGATAACAGAATCTTGATTCATATTTGATCAGCGCTGCCCAGTTTGTTCATGAATTGACTGACAGCTGCGTTAGAGACTCCTCGTCTCTGATTGTTTTCGTTCACATGCGGTAATGCCATTAAAAGCACTACAAGGCAACACAGTTGGCGGAGGAATATGACCTTTTCTGTCTTATTTAGTGCTGCCTGGAAATAGTAATAATGCAGTAATGTTTTTTTTAAATAAAAGTTACCAACGAAGGCTTTAAACTCAGAGTGAATACTCAACTCTTTGAACCAGAACTTCCAGAATAAATGATGTGGAAATTGGAAAATAAAAACTCGACTCATTCAAAAGAAAGAGAGTGGGATGACCACCATGAAAGACAAAATAAGTATCAATAAAAATACTCCTGACTACAAATTGTTACTGCAGTTTATCTGCACCAGCACAAAGACAAAGCTTTAAAAATGACAGCAAATGTCACCTTCATAATGTGCATTATAACAGAGTACACAACCCAGAGGAGCATTATTGTTTCCTGTTAACTGGTCATAGTGCCATTAGTGTTCGTGAAAGGTGCCATTAACAGGGTGACTCTTAACTGCATCATCTTTCAACTTGCTTTTTTATTTAAGTTATTATTTAGTCTTTTGTTCAGATATGCTATAAAAATATTAAAACCAACTGTTATAAGCTCAAGGCCTCTACTCTGTGGTGGCTGCTGGTAAAATCCGACACTCTCTGCTCTCTTCTTAATAAATCCTGAGATAATCAGCAGTGGACAAAGCCACTCAAAGACTTCTCCTGAGGAAATAATTAATAACCTTCAAACTCGGTGCCTCTTTGAAGCAGTAGCTTCCAAGTAATGTTGCTGCTGACAGTCAAATTAAAAAGGCTGTATGGGAACATGTTTACCAAGATAATCAATAAGATTATTAGGTGCAAAATTGAGGCAATGTAAAATGATGCTGCATCTTTACGTCTTAACACATTTGTAATAGTGTCTCAAGTAATTTTTGTGAGATGTTTTAGGTTTAGGTAACCTGGTATTTAAAGGGCATGTTTGGTGTTTTTCAACCTGGAACCCTATTTTGTGTTTATATGAGTAATGGAGACCACAGTTTTTCAATTTGTACTGAGAGTAAGACGAGCTGCAACATAACCATCTGGGGCAGTTAAATTTACATCCACTGCAAGTGCCTGTTTTTTTTTACATGTTCATATTTGCAGTCAGTGCTCAAAGCTTTGATCCCAGCCACTGAAACTACTTTAACACATCCTGATTGTACTCTTTGTTGTCTTTATCCACAGACTTGTGAGAGCAGAAGGAAAAGTCTGAGGCCACGAGGTGATTTAAAGAGACTGAGGGATTTTACAGGTAACAGCAGCAGAATGTATCAGTCCTATTTGTTGCTTTCCTATTTCTATTCCAACTACAATGTGTTTCCTCATTAGTAAATTGTTGCTTTCCCGCTTCCTGTGTGGCGGCAGTCTGCTGGCAGTCATCACCTGTGAGAGTGTAATGGGTTTCAATGCCTCCATTAAGCAACATTGATCAAATGCCACCCAGACAAATTGAATTCTTACACAGGACGTGCTCTCTTAAAAGCATCAGCACTGCTAGTCTTCTCCATGTCATGACCACTCAGTCGGTCAACGACTCTCCACACTGCCCTTTCTGCCCCATGCCACCAAACTGAAACAACCCAGTGCTGAGCACACAATTATCAAGCCTATCACATACTCGATGTAGATAAACAACCAAACACAAAGCTTTTATGTTTTGAGAAAAAAGATCCCCAGGGAGAAAACTGAACACTTACTCTCTCTTACTGTCCTCATCTCTGCTTCGAAAACATCCTCATAAAACAGCGCTGAGAGGATGTGGGATGAGGACAAAACGGCACTTTGCTCAAGACACAACTTGTAGCAACTGAATCCTTTCAGCTCAGCAACATTCAGACACTAGCAGCCAGCGTGCACTCAGTTCCAATCGACCCATAGTCTAATGTGCCATGTTGGTATGCACTTAACACTACACACGTTCTTCCTGTGCCTATGATCCGTAGTTCATATTTGTCAGCAAAAATCCTTACAATGTGCAGAATTTGTGACATTACAGTTTGTCACTAACACCGGATCCAAGTATTACACCACTAGACCCACTTGGCAGGACCACATGAGTGCTGTAATCCATTCTCCCGACAATCTGATCCCACACAATCAACCCAGATGCTGTTTCAATTAAACATTCACTGATTAAGTCTGATCGAATAGATTGAAGTGTCAGCTGACCACTATCTTTGCATGTGTGCGAGTCAGGCCTTGCTGATGGTGGGATTTTAGGAAAAAAAGGATCCAAATTAACATCTGAAAATATGTTTTAAAGTGAACTTTGCCACCAAAATGAGCATCTGTATGTCAGTTACTCACATTGTGTTGCAATGAATTCATGAAGAAAACTTCATTTTTCTGGCATGTCTCCTGTAAACGAAGAATCCAAAAATTCTTGATGAACTTAATCAAAGTTAACCACATTTAACATGCGGTATAATCCAAGTCTCATTGATCTAGCTGTATGCTCAGCTTCCCAAACAGACAACCCTTTCTGACGGGGAACTGAACTGAGAGTGAAACTTACCTATGCTCTCTTTAAAGCCAGACTCCATTTACAAAAACAGTAATTTTACCAGACTGGAAAGAGGAGCTGCTGGTCTACCACTGCCTCCATCTGTAGTTCCTCACTATGTTATTGCGTGAATCTGGTCTAACCCCTTAAAACACCAAAGTCATACGATAACACAAACTAACTAACTGATAAGGCAGCAACAGATCAGCAACTCCAATGTTCAGTGACATAAAATCACTATTTTTGTCAATGGAGTCTGGCCTTGAAGAGGGTATTGATAAGTTTCCCCTCTCCTTTCAGTTCCTGGTTAAACAGGGGTTTCTGTTTGGAAAGTACTAAGCAGACGACTGGACAAATGAGGCTTGAATTATACTGCTCGAGTTGTGTAAGAGTTTGTACACGGATGTTTTGATGTAGTTTTGCTGTTGTTAATCACGGCCCCCTTTTTACCCCAGTGCATCAAGAATCTTCTGTTTTTGGATTCTTTGTTCACCGTGGAGGCGTGTGAGAAAGAGATTCTTTGTTTTAGGAATTCAGCGTAACATGAAGTGAGTAATTGATATACACATGGTCATTTGGGGGTGAAGTATTCCTTTCGTCATCAAGAGGTGCTTCAGTAATACTTGAATTAAAATTAGACTTTGACTCTGCCTGATAATATTGCCACTAACCTGGAGTGATGTGTGGTTTGTAAAATCAGCGTTGGTCTAGGAGTGGGTCCAAAGTTTTATGGTTAATGCAAAAGCTAGTAGATGGAGTTTATGTCATGAAAGTACACATAGCCAAGTGTATAATTTTACACTCAAACGGAGACATTTCCCACATGATATCACACCCAACATCAGTCTTATCTGACACCTAGGCCGTTGTGAGGGATGTAAATGTCACCTGCTAGCTGGAAAAATAGAGTACCAGTTCCTGAGTCATAATATTATTTTAAAATAAAAACCTGGAGGATTATGTGGTATATTGTCATGCTTATAATCATCAAGTGCCAACAAAAACAATATAACAGTGTCTCTTATCCACAGCATGAAGCACAGAAGGATTTCACAGCAGCAGCAGCAACATACAGTCTGTAGGAGTCACTATCAACACTTTATCTGACGAGACTGAGATGACTTCACCGGGGGCTTCTCAGGTTCATGACAGCACTTAGATAATTAACAGCAGACCCAGGAGACATCGTGGAAGAAACTCAAATATGAGGACAAAGAAGAGCCACACAAGCACAAGTCAGGACAACAGTCCTCTCATTCAATCCACACACACTTACTGTTGAACTCCCTGCGGCAGACATGAGGCCTCCAGGGTCGGTTTCGTATCCAGTTCAGGCGTCGGGGCAGCTCCATGATGCCAAGCTGGTGCCAGTGTGTAACGGCCACTCACCCATCGAAGAGCAGCTCCCCAGTGCTTCTGCCCATACCCAGGACAGATACTCCCTCCAGAGCATGAGTGTCGCAGAGTATCAACCTCAGCAGCCTGGACCTTTAAAAGCTAATAGTTCACTTTGTCTTCAGTCTGTCCTGCAGACGGGGAGAGAACTGTCACAGTAGCTGTTGTGGTGCTCAGCTGCATTTCCCCTTCGCTGCCTTATCTTTTATGCATGAGTCAGTGGAACCCAACTCCCTCTACTCCTGGGGAGGGACAGAGGCAGGCCTCTCCCCAGGAACAAGCGCCTATCGACGGGCAGCATCTGAAGCGAAGAGTGCACACCCTGCTGAAATGTGATGCCTCTGCACTAAGCCCCGGGGAGGGCAAGGTGGATGGATGGATGGATGGATGGATGGAAGGGAGGTGGGGCTTGACCAGCTACCTGAGGAGGTAAGAAGGAAGCCGGTCAGTCAAAGACAGCATGACATGGGGACAGTGTGTGCGTGTGTATGTAGGCTACATAAAAAAATACACTGCATCAGGTTTTCACAACATCAGCCTATGTTGGCAGTGTAATGAACCTACTCTACACCTAAGCTGAGCTTTAATTCAGTGCCGCCCTGAATACTGACATATGTTGAAAACTACAACACTGAACATTGGTGTTCATGAAGTAAGATTTTAATCACAAACAAGGAGGTATAAATGTAAAATCTATGTGCTGATAGACACCTTGCTTCACCTTGTTGCTGTTGTCCCTGGTTTTATATGAGAAGAGGGAAAGATTGCTGGCTGCTAGGCTAATTTATACAATGTAAAATGCCATAGGCTTGGGCTACTAACATTAGCATGTTGTATTTGTGGGGAAAATGTGTCCAGATAAAGACAAGTGTCTGTCTGTGAATGCTGCGAGTTATAGTGAAGCCAATTTGTGCACTTGTGTTTGAAATTGTCTCTATTAATCATGTTTAATGTGTGTTTTGTGTTTTGAATCAACTAAACTTTACAGCACTTCACAGAAACCTCTGTCGCCAACTAGTGTTTTGGAGGTGTAACTGCAGAGTGACACAGACACTCACTGTCTCAATAGCACTGAGTCCCTCTACTGGTCTTAAACTGCAATAGCACGCAAAAGTTGCTTTTGTGAAACGGGTCACTGAATGGAGAAACAAACACCAACAGAAATAACACAGAAAGAACAGACAAAGCAAAAGCATATGTTATATGTTAAGGGGTCACCACAAACAGTTCTAGGTCATCAATAATATTCATAAGTTTTCCCCTTTCTCTTTCATAAGCTTCAGTGACTTGTGATACAAAGCTAGCTCTCTCTTAAAAGCCACTAACAAACATCTGCATTTGTGAATTAAAAACTTTCCCAGGATAAGTAGAGTGTTTAATAAAAGTTCTGAATTCCCATCCTCCCTTAAAATTCTGAATGTGATGTCACTTTCGGAGGTCACTTGAGGAATATATGTCATTGAACACTTTGAAATTAAGCTCTTTTGCTTTGGGAGGCAAAGGTATTTTAAAAAGTCAATCAATCAATCAATCAATCAGTTTTATTTATAAAGCCCAATATCACAAATCACAATTTGCCTCACAGGGCTTTACAGCATACAACATCCCTCTGTCCTGAGAGAGAGATGCAGGACAGACGGTAATAACAGTAGCTTGAGAGAGATGCAGGACAGACGGTAATAACAGTAGCTTACAACAACATTAATTAAAGTAATAATATTACAGTTCTGGCTACTGTGGTACAATATGTTGAAAGTATATATTAATATCTGGCAGTATACATGTGNTTATCAAAGAGGAAAGTCTTAAGTCTAGTCTTAAATGTGGAGACGGTGTCTGCCTCTCGGACCGTAAGAGGAAGATGATTCCACAGGAGAGGAGCCTGATAGCTGAAGGCTCTGGCTCCTGATCTACTTTTGGAGACTTTAGGGACCACGAGTAACCCTGTGTTCTCCGAGCGCAGAGTTCTGGTGGGATAATATGGCACTATGAGCTCTCTAAGATATGACGGAGCTTGACCATTTAGAGCTTTATAAGTTAACACAATTCTGGATTTTACAGGGAGCCAGTGCAGAGAAGCTGAAACAGGAGAAATATGATCTTGTTTCTTAGTTCCTGTTAGTACACGTGCTGCTACATTCTGAATTAGCTGGAGAGTTTTTAAGGATTTACTAGAGCTACCTGATAATAGAGAGTTACAGTAATCCAGCCTTGAGGTAACAAAAGCATGGACCAGTTTTTACATAGTGTCTTTAAGGATGATTGACAGAAGATTTGAGAGCCTGAATTGTTGCTGAACTGCTGTGTAGGCCTACATAGGGTACATGTGAGGAGGCAATGGATCACTTTATTCGGCAGAGTCCCACTTGAGAAATCCTGTCCCTCGATAATCTGTTAGGGAGGTGAGAATGGGCAACCACATAGGGGAGTGTATTTTTAACCAACTGAAAGAAAGCAGAAGGGATACTTTTAATGACTGTATCATATTGTTTACAGTTGCATTGGAGATTGAATTTGGCACAGAATTCATCAAAGGGTAGGACACTGCTAGTTTCATCACATAGATGCGTTACAGACCATATATTTTTCTCTACCCACTCACTGAAAGACAAGGATCTGTTTTTGGAAAGAATGAATCTACAGTTCCAAATGGGAACATCATGAGGTGTTAAGTTAAGTTTGTCCAGCATCTTCCAATACAGTAATGTCTGTGAGTGAAACAAGGGCAGGTTTTAAGCAGAGAAATCACAGCGCATTAGACAGTCAGTACCACCAATCATTGTGAACACATCCCTGGAGACCGAATACCAGGAACAGTTAGGCTCTTCACCATTTGACCTTTAAAGTTCTGTTAATACAGTCAAAGCCAATGGCATGTAGCCCACCATCCTCATAGTCTTTCACCAAAGCTGCTTTCTTTAAATAGTGGGATTTCCTTTTCCAGATATAATCAAAATTTAACTTGTTGATAGTTTTAATTACTTTGTTGGATATGGAGAGAGAGTAAACTGGATAAATGCATCTTTGCAGTCATCCATCTTGTTCCAGACATTCAAGGATTCACTCAATTGTCTTCTGTAATGTGCGCACCCAGGTATTTGACAGTAGACTTGACAGTAATACCAAATGCCGTCACAAGATGGCATCATGTATGGCTAATATTTCACATTTTTTTCAAATTCAGATTTAGACCAGATGCTCTGGAATAGAGATCAGTAGTCTTGATGGCCTTTGGAACCTGCTCGACCCTTTTTTTTTTTTTTTTTTTAGTTGAAATCCATTTGGCTTTGGATCTGATGCAAGCCCCTTTTTTTTTTACATGTATAAACCTCATCCGGTTTAGTTTATAGTGTGAGTAATTTCCTTTCATCTGTGTCAGAGATAAATAATGACTTTGTTGCAACACAAACTTATTTCTCTGGTCAAGATGGTCTCTTCTAGTTGGGAGGATTGTTTTGATTGTTTACTTAATGAGATGGAGAAGTTTCTTATTCTAAATTTCAGGAAAAAACAGTCTGCAGTGTTTCTCAGCCCTTTATCCTTCCACAAATTAAAGGCTTGGTCAGACTGAGATGGGGTAACTTTATGATTAAAACAAATAGGAGAATATGCAGAGAGGCACACTTTTGATTTGTTTATAAATTCTGATTGAGTTATGCAAGGGGGCGGCAGTAGCTCAGTCCATAGGGACTTGGGTTGGGAACCGGAGGGTTGCCTGCTCAGGTCCCCGTCCGGACCAAAATATGGAGCGTGGACTGGTAGCTGGAGAGGTGCCAGTTCACCTCCTGGGCACTGCCGAGGTGCCCCCGAGCAAGGCACCGAACCCCCCAACCGCTCGAAGCGCCTGTCATGGGCAGCCCACTCTGACATCTCTCCACTTAGTGCATGTATAGGTCCAGTTTGTGCATGAGTGTGTTCGGACCTGTGTGTAATTGACAAACAGAGTGAAAAATTGAATTTCCCCTCGGGGATTAATAAAGTATAATAAAGTATATTAAAAAAAAAGAAAGGAAAAAAAGACAAAACTATCCTCCAGCAAGTCTGGCTTTTTGTTTTGTTTCGTTTTGGGTTGTTTTATTTTGTTTTTGTATGTGGGTCAAGTATGTTTGTCAGTGCGTTTGTAAATATAATGTTTCTTTAGATGGAAATTAACTATAATAAAAAAGAGCTTTCACAGTACACAGTCAGTAGTATAACTGTAGACTGCAGCTGAGGTGGCTGTGTGACAGTACCGACTTCTGCCACATAGTGGTGCTCTATCTCCATGCTACTCCTGCAGTAGTTATCCATACTATTTTATTTAAACACATTCACAGTGGTTGTGTTTGCTTCTTCTTCTTTGAGAATTTCTCAGTGAGTGATTTAAAGTTATTTTGAATGTTTGTTACCCGAGAAAATTGACTGACTCATCTGGTATTTCAGAGATGTTATTACCCTTGACTAAGGCATGTTTTCTTTAATAATCAGCAGTAAAATAAATACAACATATAGCCATCTAAAGTTGTATGTCCATCCCCTAAGCCAACCAATTTTCTCTGCAAAGTAACTTGTAATTACAGGTGCTGTAATGGAGCAACAAGTTTGCACCTTTCTAGTCTTCCAACCATTGAATCCCACCCCCCTCCCCCAGCAAGTTATTTGGTATTTGGCCTTCTGGCTCAGCTCCCTCTTCACTGGTGCATCACTGCAGAAGATGCACCAAACCGCTGATCCATCTCACGTTCCATTCTACCCTCACTAGGAATATTATCTTTTTTTGGCTATGTTGCCTTAAACTCCTTTATAGGCCTGGTTGTTAAATTCTTGGTTTATAATCTTTATCTCAAAAAACAACAACAAAAAAACAGATTTGTCTCCAACTCCGGTGTCCTTGTTGCCTCACTGCTTGGTCTCTAACAAATACACAACACTTTATTATACCACACTGTACATTGTGTAGCCCACACTTTACAAGAATCTGCTCATATGCTGTTGGGTCTGATGTCTGTGGTGACTTTCCTGTTCTGGCACACTGGAAGTGATGCACTTTACATCAACCAGACAGACGTAAAGGGAGGAGAGGGACAAAAGTAATGCACCCTGGCTTTAATCTTGTACTGCATACCTGTATACAGGGTATGATGTAATCATTACAAATCACTGCAGTGCTGCCAATTATTTTATTTGAAAATCTTTAAGTCTATAGCAACCTAATAACAAACACAAAAATGTACCTGGTGCTAAATGAGCAGTGACAGATTGTTTAACTGCAGTTTGACAGGATTTCATCAAGCATTACGAGACCATGACCTCTAGTGGCTGTGAGCTGCCCACTGCAACCAGGGGCTCATGATATCCATGTTTCCAGTTAAGGTAGAGGACGGTGGGTGTGAACAGTCAAAGTCACTCAAACACGCTTTATGTACTCGCCTTTATTCAAATAAAACACCTTCCTGTCTCCGTCTGGGCAACCAAGACTTCCTCCACTGAAAGGTAAATCTTAGCATTTGGCTTGTCTGTATCCAGAAAAGAATAAATAAAAATGGTCAACAAAGCAAGCACTTTAGGACACAGTTGTACAAATACACAAAAATACAACTTTATCTAACACAACCAACCAGCCAACCAAAAAAATAAATCGGTATTTGGTACCCCGATGACACACATCAAATATAAGTTATACTGCAACATTCAAGTCCTGTGATTTCTGAGTATATACGTTCATAACATGAAAATATTTGGAAATACATTTAAAATATTATGTATTTACTGCAGATATATAACGCTTTTCTTTTTAACAATACACACAACTGACTAGTTTGGTTAAAATGACACTGACCCCACAGAAAGCAACATTAAACAGGTATCTGTGTGCTTCCGTTGGCTGGTGTTGTAGAAGTGCTGCTTAAAGACACAATATACGGTCTGATCTAAGGCCTGATTATTCCCAGCTGATGGTTCACTGACCTCCCCTACAACATCTGAAGCTGCTTGACCACCTGATGAACATTTGGCAAACCCTACAGCATCGTGTCAATATAACTGCTTCAGACACTGAACTATGTTACTATATCAAAAATAGACAGGGCCTTTGCAGACCACACTCACAGAAGGCACATACATTTCTTAAAGACTACAGTACAAACATGTCTGACTAGTTTCTACCCACAGCTCAAATATACTATAGCTATTAATTTTCTCATCTAGAAAGCTGAGACACTTTGCTACAGGCTCATGCACTCTGTGAGCATGTGAGCAGAGAGACGGTCCAACTATCAGCCTGTTTAAGACCTTCAGTTAGTGTACACGGTGAATAAATGGTCCAATTTGGTGATATATTCACAAGGCAACATTACATTAAATATCTCATCTGTGATACAAACTCTTAAGACAGAAGTGGAAAGATAAAGACCATAAATATCAGCAACAACGTGTGCACATCAGCGTGGTTGGTCCTGAGGTGTGTTTCTACAAAGACCCCATTCAGGTAGCAACTTAGTTATTAAAACTGGTGATCGTTTTCTCGATTAATCGATTAGTTGCTGTGTCGATCAGTGTTTCTTTAAAGCCTTAAATGACGTCCTCAAATGTCTTGTTTTGTCCACAACTCAAAGATAATCAGTTTAGTGTCATAGAGATGGAAAGACACCACAAAATATTCATATTTAAGAAGCTGGAATCAGAGAATTTTTCCTTTTTTAAAAAAAAAAAGAAAAAAAAAAGACTCAAATTAATTGATTTAATTTAATAGCTGGCAACTAATCGATTAATCGTTACAGCTCTAAATCACACAGTTAATTTTTTTTTTCCTTTTTTGATATCCATAACACTAAATATTCCTCTCACTGGTTTGTATTGGTTTGAAAAGAGAGAACAAGATGACAGCATAACAACATAAAATCTTACAGCTTGTCCCTGGAGGTAAATATAAATCACCACTAGGAGGCACCAGAAATCAAATATAGCCCTGAAGATGCATTTAAAGGATTTAGTGGAAAGAAAAAAACATTTCACATGCATGGACTGAGTTGGATCAAAAGCAGGCTGCACGTTTGAGCAGATTTATGATCGTATCTGCAGTGAGCTGACACATCACGAGCTTGTTCAAACTGCAATAAATAACAGCACATAATCTCTTCTTCCCTCGACACTAGCTAATCATTACAAACCATTTTCATCTGTCCATTTTGGTCCTTCAGTTCAGAAACAGATCAGAGTAAAGCTTTTCTATAAACAAGCTAGTTGTACAACAAAACACAAAATGCAAAGATGTGCAAATTTGCTATAGTTCTCAGAGGTCTGTCGTCTGGCTGCCATATCCATACAGTTGCTGCTTAAACGCTTATTCTAAAAAAACACTACAATAGAACTGTAACACATTTACAAGTACCACATAATGGAAAATTACCTGTCTGATGTTGATGCAAACCAATAAAAACCTTCACACACAAGCAGGGGGACGGCCTTGAGGTCTGTAACTTTCAGCATTTAAACCAGTGGTCAGGACCCACACCATTGGGTTGCAAGATAAATCTGAGGGGTTGTGCGTAATCAGACTTTAAATTTTTAATCACTGAGTCATCTTCTAATCTTAAGGCCCCTAACAATGTTCAAATAAGATGGAAAAAATACAGTTTTCAACCTCTGATTAGGAGTTACAGGCATAATTTTAAAAAGGGTCACAAGCATTAAACCACCCAGGCGACCTTTCACACATTCACATGATCTAAGTAACTTAGTTAAAATGAGAGACGTGACCCAATGCATGTAAGGCATGAACGCTTCTAAATCCACGGTGTATTTTCCGTACCAACCTCCTGCTTGTGTATAAATCACCTCAGGCATTTCGCTGAGTCAATTCCTCGTAGATCATGTTGTTAATTTCCATTTGTCATAGTGTCACACTAAGGCTTTCAGTCAGCTTATGTGTGTGTGTGAGTTGCTGAGTATGGGCGCATGTGTGGAGGAAACTGCACAGCCAGTACCGCATTGTGTAAGAGCATGTGAGTGTGCTCAAGTTTCACTCGCTTAATCTGTACAGTGCTTTCTGTTGGAGGGTTATCACATACACAATTTTAATTTATTCTAAATAAAATCCTGCTCTTTTGCACATGTGGCTCATGTGTGAGAGGAGAGGAGGAGAGGAGGTGTGTTGAGCTCATATCTCCAGTTTGTTCATCCATCTTTAATCAATCAACCTATACTCATCTAAATCCTGATTGTCTGCATCCCACAGCTTCCTTTGTGTTCATTCTTCCTCCGCTTTCCCTCCATACAGCATTTCACACAAGGCCTTTGTTGCTCCATCACTCGATCTTCTCCGGGTCTATATTGTCCAAGTCGATATCAGGCGAGGCCACGCAACACATGCACAGTTTTTGGGTGTACAGAGAGATCTCATCTGCAGTGTCAGAAAAAAAGACAAGGGTTGCAGTCAAGAGAACATCTTTGAAAACACAATACAGTGTTTTAAAACAAACATTTTCATACAAGGTTAATAATATTAGGAGGGAGTATTCTTACCTGCACTACAGAACCCTTTGCACAGGTTTCATACAGTTGTTACAAAATGAAATGCAAGGACTTTCAAGTACTTTTTCAAGCTCTATTTTTCCCCTTTTCAAGGACTTCACTCAAAGCGGATATAATTTAAGAGGAAAATTAAAGAGGAGGAAAACACTGTGTTCAAACAACCTTGAAAAGTATGTTTGTGTCAGTGTGTGGAGTGGATTTATGAAATGGGTTAGGTAAGGAGTTTAGCACTTTTTTAGAGTTTTAGAGCACTTTAAAAGGCGCACACAATGAGGGGTGATGCTGATGGGTTGGTTTATTTATTTATTTATTTATTTATCTGGGCTTAGTTGAGATGTTGTTTATATATTTAATATCTAAGACTGTTGTTTAAGACTTTTGTTCATATTAATGGTTGTAAATAAGTTTGGGCTATTTTCAAGGTATTCTAGTACTTGATTTTTTGTCTGTCAACATTCGAGCACATCACACTCCTTGTACGAACATTGTTTACAGTTCATGGGCTCTACATTAAACTGAACTTTGAGACCCTAATCTCAATCATTCTTCAGCTCTTAACACTAAGACAAGTTGTTTTTACATGTGCCTATGGTATTAGGTCTACGTGTAACTTTCAGTACGTCTAGTAAGCCACTTTCAGAGGTGGTCCATACATCATAACCACATTCACCCACAGGGAAATCTTACATATGAAGCTCAGCGTAACTTCAAGCAGCAAGACTTTCTTTGTGCTTCACAATTCTCTCCATCCGACTGCTTCCTCTAATCAGCTGTCTATGGGTGTTCACTCTTTTGCCACAATCTCTCTCAGCCAGTCAGGATGCCACCGCAAAATTTTATATCTGCCCTCTCCTCTGCTGCTGTCAGCCGTCATTTTAGGCAGAATCTTCGCGCCCTCCTCCACCCGGTTCACTTCCAGCCATCGTATCCAGAGTCCAGGACGAGCTCAACAAAGGGTGATTCCTCTACTCAACCAGATCGTTGCCACTTCTCCATCTTCCTCTCATCTCATCTTCACCACCTCTACTTCCCTATTCGACTATGGATTCATCACCCTCCTTAAATCATACCATCTCTACGGGGTCTAATCGCCAAAGACTTTCCACATTTTTCATTATGTGCACGTGTTAATAAATATTCATCGCTGCAAAGCTAGGAGCGTTTCTGGCGGTCAGTTTCACAGCATGATGTGAGTTAAAATATCCGTAGTGTGTGTGAGCACATCAAACTCAAAGAGGAGAGGAGCAGCAGAGCACTGCACCCATGAATGCCGCCACAATGCGACAGAGACTCAGCATAGCCTTTTACTACAAGACTATTTTGGTACATTTACCCACCAGTGCAGCAGACAGCCTTCTGAGATTTACTCGCCAAATGAAAAAACTCCTGTCCACAGCATCACATAGCTGAGCTTCGGTGGAGGAACCACTGTACCCAAAGTAAGCTGTAATATGCATCTGAATTTAAAAGATAAATGATTACAGTGAAAGACTAGAAAAGCACTCGGAGAGCGTGCAGCATTATCAACCTTTCCTTCCCTTTCCTCAAAATCCGTTCAGAACTTAGTTATTTTCCAGACAAACAGACCAACGCCGACGAAAACATAACCTCCTTGGCGGAGGTAAAAATATTGTTTTCAAAAGCAGCCAAAGACTATTAAAGGAGTACAAGGGTCTCCCAAAACAAACATGACCACAGCTGTGATGTGCACGATAGTATTAGTTGCAGCTTCCTACCGAGCATATCTTTGAGGAAGGCTGGTCTGGAACTGGGCGGCAGATGGATGCAAATGAAGTAGACTGGTACGCCAGACAGTGCCACAGCAATTCCCACCAGAGAGTTAATGGTGTCGCTGTAGAGGGGAACCACTACCAGGAATATGCTGCACAAGCAGTAGAGGATGGGGAAGAACAAAGAGAGCTGCAGGGCGGGGAGAGAAGACGGGCAGAGGAGCATGACAAGGGCAAAGTAAGAAAAAAGGGGAGACAGAAAAGAGGAATGGGGGTAGCAAAAGGTCGGGAGAGAAAAAGCAGAGAGAATAAAACTTGAAACAATTACATTGACAAATATTATTAGTTTAGACCATATTCCTCTGATGATTTAATTGTGGCTCTAATCACCCTTAAATTGCTCAGCCAGTGCACAGTGCAGTTACTTAATGGTTACTGAAAGAATCTAATAAACTGAGTGATCAAATTCAAAACATCATGGGCTATCGTCATAACTCAAAGTCATACTGACTTTGATCATCAAAAATGCTTCAAAGAGAATAGACAGCACATGATCTATGTAACCATTTCTGTTGAGAGGACAGAGAGCAGCTTTTTATGTTTACCATTAATTGAGTGCTGTCAATGATATGATAAGAAATCACATGGGGACTTGTAGGGTTTAAGAGATGTCATAATATGACACCTTTGGCCAAAAGGTGGCTCTGTTTACCCAACATACACCTTTCTAACAGGGTAGATGCAAGGAGTAAAGCACAATGTATTATATTTTTCAGGGTGTTCAGCCAGAAGGCCAGATATATACACCAGTCAGCCACAACATAAAAACCACTGACAAGTGAAGTCAACAATATTGATCATCTTGTTGCAGTGCGATGTTCTGTTGGGAAATATTGGGTTGGCATTCATGTGGATACCACTTGACACGCACCACCCACCTAAACACTGTAAAGTCAAAAGGGCATGAGGTCTTAACTCCAAATTCCCCAGATCCCAATCTGATCAAGAATCAGTGAGACGTGACGGTACTCCAAAGCTCCTGTACCCATGCCTTTAGAGGTCAGAGCCACATCCGATTAACAGTGGGAATGTGACCTGCTGAGACATGGACACAGGACCTCTGGGGGTGTCCTGTGGTGTCCAGCACTGGGGCACTGGCAGCTGATCCTCCGAGTCCTGTGGGTTGCGAGGTGCTACATCCCACAGATGCTTGATTGGACTGGGATCTGGGGAATTTGAAGGCCAGGTCGACACCTTGAGCTCTTTTTCACATTCCTTTGGCCACTCCTGAGCAGTTTTGCATCCTGCTGGGAGGGAGTACTGCCATCAGGGCGTGCTGGTGCCATAAGGGGGTGTACTTGGTCTGTAACAGTTATTGGGTGGGTGGTGTGAACAAAATGATCAATGTTATTCACTTCACCTATCAGTGGTTTTAATATTTTGGCTGATTGGTGTAGTTTCTGTACAGATTTCATGCAAATATAACACATGAATAATCTGAGTTGCAAGCAGGAAATTCTCCGACACCTACTGTATTGATTCAGATCGCTTCCCAGGACCAGGGGCCTCATTTATAAAAGAGTGCTTAAGATTCATACTAAAAATTGACGTGCGCCCAAAAGCTGAAAATGGCATGCGCCAAAAAATAATCTGATTTATAAAACCGTGCGCACACACACGCAATGTTCTCTTTATAAATCACAGACCTCCTGGAGTTGTGCGCACCCAGATCCGCCTCATATTCCGCCCTCTACACACCCTAGTTCAACCATAAATGGTCATGCAAATCACCTCATGAATGCGATCTGCATATAAATAAGCCGGCATGCGAGTGTTCTCTCGTCTCTCGTCACGGCGACAGGTGTGACAAACAAACCAAAAAACGGAATTTCTCCAAGACTGAGCTAGAGACCCTTTAACGGGAGGTGGAGGACTGAAGAAAGGTTTTATTTGGTGGCCACAGCAGCGGGATCACTAATAAAGCAAAAAAAGTGGCAACACATCAGTGCTGCTGATGCTGTCAGCTGTGTCTGTGGGACTGCATGGACAGTGACAGACTGCTGATGCTGTCAGCTGTGTCTGTGGGACTGCATGGACAGTGACAGAACACAAAAAAAAGTGGTCTGATCTAAAGGTGGACCAAATATTTCTACTCCTTTACCAACATGTAGTTAATGTGTTGCTTTTAAATTTGAGGATGTTTGACATTGATGTGTGACATAAAGAATCACATTTATTAAAGGTGGAGGCAAAAAGGAGGATGTGCCAGTGCCATCTTGCGCAATTACGCACGAGGGTCACCGCAGTATTTATATGTGTATGGCAATTAGTCTGATCAGACTCCCGGCCTAAATTACAGCATGAACCAGTGGTATCCCTGTCCCAAAATACAACGTGTAATTTGAAATACAATTCAAAGATGAAAGTGTAATAGGCGAACACGTTTCTTCATGCCAGTTTTGTCATGAACAGCACATGTCTAAGTAGGGCTGATGAAATGAGTGTAACGGTTGTGCTTAATGGCTGTATTTCTAGACATGATAAATGCATTGGAAATATTTAGCTAAATAAAAAAATAAATATATTCCATGCAGTCGCGCCGTCCTCTCCCCCTCCTGCGCTCACAGAGTGGACAATGAGACGTTAGAGGCAGTGCGGATTAAATACGTATTTAGAAAGAATTTCAATTCAGGATTTGAATTAATTTCAATGATAACATGGATCTAAGGTGGATATAGCGTGACATTAAATTTGTGTGAGACATCAATAAAAATCTGACTCCACTTCTCCACCTCGCCGTCTGTGTCGCCACTTCCCAGCGTCTCCAAAATGTGCGCACGCATGACTCGGAGTTTGCTTACAGGTGCGCACATTCTCCCGCCAAGTTTATTTTTATAAATCACAACCTTTGCATGGGAAGTGCCGTACGCCACTTTCAAGCCCTGTTTTGTGCGTAAGCAAGCTTTATAAATGAGGCCCCAGGTTATTAAAACAACACAGCTAACAAATGTGATTCAGAAGCTTCAAGATGTCCCACAGTCACATAAGGCACAATGATGAGTTGTCAAAACTGAATTACCACAGATAAGTCACTTAATGAACATTTCTGAAGCTAGCTAGCTTTCTGTGTCACTGTGGTTACCTGTCTGACATACATTTCCCGTCTGTGCATGTTACATACCGCACTGATGCACAGAAACACGTGTGCCTGGAGGTCTGAGTCACTATGTTCCTTAAACATGCAAATCAGTGCTCATACTGCATTTTTTTTTACCTTAACTGGTCGGTGCAGATCAGGAGCTTTAAAACGAAGGTAGATCTGGCTGGCTATTGACAGGCCGATGAACAACCAGTAGTTGAAACTGAAATAGTTGATCAACTGGAAAACGTCAGGCACAGACAAGTAGAACAAAGACATGCCACCCTGAGAAGAGAGGATCAAAACACACAGAAAAAAAAAACACTGAGTTTAATAACAAGGACACACCAGGGAACAGGCATCCAAATACACAATTTCATCTCAAACCCAAAAGAAATATGAGGTACTGACATTGAAAAGCAGTGCAGGAATTGGGGTGAAACGCTTTATGTGGATCATGCACAGGACATTAGGCAGGTGGCCTTCTCGGGAACCAACAAAGAACAACCTGCAGGGGGAAAAAAACACAGTGCTTATATGTTTTGCTGACATTTTAACATTCAAAACATCATAGGCAGAAATAGAATTTTGGAGAATAGCGAGGTAAAGCTGCACATACTGCATGTACTGACCTGGAGGCAGCAATGATGGAGGAGTTGAGGCCACCGTAGCAGGAAATGGCCACGGATAGAGGGATCAGCCACCGAGCCCAGCCCAGCACCTCATCTGCAAACGTCTGAGGAGACATGCAACAAACCTTAGAAACCTCACACATGAATTTATTGATAAGATCAGTGGCTCTAAACATAAAAACGCAGAATAAGAGTGTTTGCAAATAACAGTAAAACAGCTGATTACTCTGATGACAGTATAGTGCTTTGAAAGCCTTGGCCGTGCTGCATCACTGAAGTTCACTCTTGAGTGTAATATTGTGATAATACAAAAATTACTGACAAAATAAAGGACACAGTCAAAATGTATTCACTTTCTGCTTGTGTTATCTCTGTTTCCATGGAAATACATGGAGTCTGACTAATAACTGGAAACAATCAGTCACGTCAGTTGACTCCTATGTAATGAAACTTTGTTTACTACCACAGCAAGTAGGTCGACCCTTAGAAACTACCGAGCAACAGAGATGATTTCTAGTCTCTGTTGAGTCAGCCTGCCAACTTGAGCCAACCTTAATGCTTCGTAGTGTTTGTAGGTTACCCAAACTGAATAGGTACCACACACATAAATACAAAAACTGTCAGCCCAATCTTGTTGTAACCAAGGTATATTGAAAAAAAAACACATTTTCAATGGACAGATTTAGCCACTATGTCTGCAAACATCACACGGAAGCTATTTTTAAGATATCGCTGTGTCATCAAGTCACTGGCACAGCTAATGTGATCCAAACAATCCCAGTAACAGTTAACTCCAGAGTGTAGTCAAGTCCAAAAGTCAAAATTTATTGAAGAAATATAGATCAAACCATTTCAAAAACTAACAACCATGTTCTTATCTAAAAAAATATTCATCTTCAGTCAGTCCATATTTGCATGGTGTTTAGCCTTTCACTGCAGTCACATAACCGTTTGCTCTCTAACTTGCTGCACACAAGAAAGACAGCGAGCTGTAATAACAGGACGGTCGAGCAGCAGCAGTCTGACCCTCAACTCAACTCAACTTTATTTATATAGCCCTTTAAAACAGCCACAGCTGAAACAAAGTGCTGTACATAAATAGACAAGGCAACACAGGGACATAAAACAATTAACAGGAAATAAATACTAAAATAATTGTTTATTGTTTTTAAAACACTTTAAAAACAATAAAACAATTTAGAAACAATAAAACAATAAATAAAACAAACCATAAAACACTAAAACAGAAGCAGAGTCTCATGCGGAGTTGAAAGCCAAGGAATAAAAATGGGTTTTTAGACGAGTTTTAAAAATGGACAGTGAGGAGGCTCGTCTAATGTGGAGGGGTAGCTCGTTCCACAATTTAGGAGCGGCAACGGAAAAAGCTCTGTCCCCTCTGAGCTTCCATTTGGACCTCAGTACCTCCAGGAGCAGCAGATCAGCTGACCTGAGGCACCGAGCAGGAGCGTAGGGGTGAAGAAGCTCAGAGAGGTAAGGTGGGGCCAGCCCATTTAAAGATTTAAAAACTAATAAAAGAATCTTAAAATGGACTCTAAAGTGCACAGGCAGCCAGTGGAGGGAGGCCAGGATGGGAGTTATATGCTCCCTCTTACGTACTCCAGTTAACAGGCGTGCAGCTGCGTTTTGCTCCAACTGGAGACGTGCAAGGGAGGACTGGCTGATAAAGTGCATTACAGTAATCCAGCCGAGATGTAATAAAGGCATGGATTACTGTTTCAAAGTGCTGTTGTGCAAGGAAAGGTTTCACCTTAGCCAGTTGTCTAATTTGAAAAAAACTGGACTTCACTACAGAGCTAATTTGCCGATCCAATTTAAAATCACTGTCCATCTTAAAACCCAAGTTTGAGACTGTTGGCTTTAAAAAACCTGCCAAAGGGCCAAAGTCAACAGCGGGGGTTCACAAAGGCCACTGGGACCAAACACCATCACTTCTGTTTTTTTCTCATTAAAATTTAAAAAGTTCAAGGCCATCCAGTCTTTGATGTCTTCAAGACATGCCAGAAGTGGTGTGAGTGAGAAGGCATTTTTCTTTTTAGCGACACATATATCTGACTATCGTCCGCATAAAAGTGGAAAGAGATGCCATGCTTTCTCAGGATGGATCCCAGGGGCAGTAAATACAAAGAAAAAAGCAGGGGCCCTAAAATCGACCCCTGTGGAACCCCGTACGGCAGTGGAGCAGAACTGGATTTTGAGTTTCCAAGGCTTACACTCACGCTTCTGTCAGCCAGATAAGATTTGAACCACTCCAGTGCGGTACCACAGATGCCCACTAGGTGGGGTAACCGAGCCACTAAGGTATTGTGGTCCACGTGTCAAAAGCTGCTGTTAGGTCCAATAAAACAAGAATTACATGGTCACCAGAGTCATTTGCCAGGAGGATGTCATTAAAAACTCTTACTAAAGTTGACTCGGTGCTATGCAGAGTTTTAAAGCCTGATTGAAAGATCTCCAGGACATTATGCTCATCTAAAAACGATTTTAGCTGAGCATGAACAACTTTTTCTAAGATTTTGGAGATAAAAGGCAGCTTAGAGATGGGCCTAAAATTGGCCAGCACACTGCCATCAAGGCCAGGTTTCTTAAGTAGGGGCTGGACCACTGCATGTTTCAGACTCGGGGGAACAACACCAGAGGACAGACTGCTGTTGATGATGGCCAGAACCGACTGTCCTATACTAGGGAAAACTACTTTGAAGAAACCAGGAGGGACAACGTCACAGGGAGAACCTGATGGCTTAATATGGCCAATCAGATCTTCTAAAAATGATAGGGACACAGGTTCAAACTTATCAAGAGCTGCAGAACAAGGAACAGGGACAGAGGGGTCAGATGCAGGGGCTGAGATGAGAGCCCTTGCAGTAGCAACCTTATCAATAAAAAAAAGCAGGAAGCTATTGCACATTTCAGGAGATGCCTCCAAGCTGACAGGCTGTGGGGCATTAAGAACAGTGTCAATGGTTTTAAATAACACACGCGGGTTATGACACCACCATAAATGATTTTCATTTCAAGAAGATTGATTCAAATCAAAGTCAAAAACAACAAAACAATGTGTTTGTATCAGTATGGTGACCTACAGGTTTCTGAATCATCTCTGAGCTAAAATGTTGCCATGGAAATGGCATACTTTGATAAGAGCTACTCAGCTGTCTACAAATGATAAGAAGACAGAGCTCGACTCCCCAGGTGCCAGAGTGCCAAAAGCACAACTCAGCAATGATATATCATATTAACACAATTAATGACTAAAAGTTGATGAACACTTTGGTGCAAATTAAAGTAATGTCTCTGAAAACTCTGCTTTTTAAGTCAGGATTCTTGATGAGGAAGTGCTTTAAAATGTTTGTGCCAAACAGGGTCTAAGTTCAAATACTAAGAACATTCAGTGCAGTGCTGAGCTGTAAAGTCTAAGTAGTGCCCTGTGCCCAGTTAGACAAGGTTTGACACCATCACTCTCTCCAAAATCTGACATATCCAGTTATTAGTAAAACATTTGTTGTTTCTCTCAGCTTGCGTTCAAGACAGCACAAAGTTTAGAACTTGTTTGAACGTTAGTAAACCATTAGAATCAATACTCTAATAAACAATTAACAAATACCAGTACAACTCTTCCTCCTCCAATGCACTAATCACATCATCAACTTCCCCATGTTCCTGTGTGGGGCGCTAACCTCTTTAGCTAAACGAGGTTCCTGTCATCATCTGGACTCCTACAGTCACAGATAACCAAACACGAGTACCGCAGCAGACGCTAGTGTGGCTGCCAGCCAGACTGAAAGAGATGACAGCAGAAGACAGGAAGGAAAGATCAAAACCTGCTGCCCCTACGAGGCTGAGCAGATGCTGTCAATTTGGATAAGTCCTCTAATGTACTAATAGAGTTTATGGGCAGACATTAGTATGCACACGCTTGGACTGTCGGATTCGCTTATTGCTCATATACAGCTTCTTTAGTGTACAAAGAGAATGCATTAAAATTACTCACCACAGCAACAGCTTCACTGCTAAGCACTTTATCTGCATCCATGACGACGTAGTAAGCTATGTTGGTCAGGATGTAGATCACAGTGACAACAGGCATGGAGATAGCGATGGACAAGGGCAGATTCCTGAAAATGAGAAAAGTCAAAGCTCTTAGTTGTATCTTAAATATTTACTGAAGAGAACTGTGAAATAAAATCCTTGCAAAACACATGTGGTACTAAAAACAATTCATTTGTAGCTGTGATGCATTTCTACTGAGTAAAATGAGGCCATGATAACTTATGGAAGTCACAAGATTACTTAGTTTTAAGTCAGATTTATGCAGTACTAGATTCACAGTGGGTAAAGTTATGTGGTGAATTAAAACCTGCTATCAATTGTGATGAAAAGCAATCATGCTTAGCGTTAAATCTTCTGAAATACCAGACCCCATACCTCTCTGGGTTTTTGATCTCCTCTGTAATGAAGTTGAGTGTGTCCCAGCCAGAGTAGGAATAGAGAGCTGAATAGAGGGCCAGGGCCATGTCACCAGGGTTCAGCTTGGAGCCTTTGAACGAGTCCTCAAAGTTCTGGTCAAAACCTACACAGGGTTAACAATACACGTCTCTTTTTTATTTTGTCTTGTCACCCCAAAATACATGCAGGGTTCCTACACATTTGGAATTTCACTTCTCGGCGTTGTTGTTTTTTTTTTTTT
>NC_065527.1:17968709-17975907 GCF_006386435.1 Epinephelus moara
GCTACTTAGCTCTCTCTCTACTCTACCAGTAGACTACCACATCCACCTGTTGCACAAAACACACACAGCAGTGTTTCCCCTAGGATGGAGTTGTAGCAGCGGAGGTGAAGCACACGCATGAAAAATAATTTTCACATGCGTGAAACTTTTTTGTATGCTTGCAAAGCACAGCCTGCTAGAATGTTTCTATGTATCTACTGGCACCAGAAGGGCTCTTTAGGACTAAGTACATACAGTACATGTGTGCACAGTAATGAGCAGGTGAAATGTCTGTCTAGCTTTCATATGAGGTCTCTCAAGATTTAGGAACATACAATTTTATTGAATATAATAAAGTAAAAAGTCACTTGACATGCTGCTGTTTTGTGCTATGACCTATTTAAGTGTTGGAAGTTGTTATTTACGTGACAACACCTGAACGCAACACAAGCTCAGCTTGAGTGCCGTGCTGAGCTGCTGTGCGAGCAGCGTGTTTGTCTGTGCGTAACAGCAGTCTGTTGATGATTTACACAGTGTCCATTTCAATAACTTTGTCAGCTGACAAACTGCACCGGGCTCGGGGTCAGGTTTGGTCAGGAAAATGCAGCCTGAGCCGCTCTAGCGTGATCACCTGTGTGTGGCGGAACTCCGCCGTACGCGATACAGAGAGCAGAGGAGAATTGTTAATGCGTGACCATGTAGAGACAGAAATGACACGATGACATAACACCATAAATAGTTGGCCTATATTGTTATGTTATTATATGAAGCGTCCGTCGCGCAAAATAATATGACTTTAGTTTATGAAGAGGTAAGACAGAGCTCTCTCCTCTCCTCTACATAGTGCAGCATGTAGCGGACTGGACATACCACTTGTCAATCAGGTAAAAGGGGCGGTATGTTTTCTGATGTTTGCTCTCACACAAACTGTGCCTGGCCCGGCATAAAACACGACCCGGATTGATTAAATTATTTTTGGAAATACCTAATTTTCTATTTTACAAAACAGTATTTTAGAACAGTGGTAATAGTCTGGAAACATAAATATTTTTCCATACTTTATTTTTCATTTCCATACTTTTTAATACCTGGAAATTGATTAAATTTACTTCCATACTTTCCATACTTGCGTAGGAACCCTGTACATGTTAAAACAAAGTAAGTGTGCAGTGTGCATCTCCCCCCTCCACCCACTACTGAAATTTAATCTCTTGTGTGTCCACCTTGGCTCAGCAGTGAATTGTGCACAGCCTTTCAGACACAAGGGGCTCCATTAGTCTACTTCTAAACAAACGTAATATTATGTAAATCACACTGTAATAAAGTTTATCACTAATGCAGTACAGGTTGAATCTAACACTGTGGGTCTTTCAACACAGGCTGCTGATGTAGGCTTCTTTATAATTTGCCAGAAAGTCGCAGTGAGAGTTCAACAGAAAGGCATGTAATCACAGTGGTTTAAGCTCATACACCGCACAAACCTGTAAAACCAGAAACTGACCAAATTCTAGCCTAAAGCAGATTTACTTCAAAACTGGAGCAGTGGTGCAGCAGGGACAATATTTACCTCTGTACTGCTTTGAAGAAAAAGAAGTTTACATTGGCTAATTTTAACTATTGACATGATTCTGTTAACTGATTCAGTGAAACTGATTTAATCATAAACCGTGCAGCAGTGATAAATCCCTTCAATTTTTAGTCAAGTTAAAGCAGTAGTGTTGGAATAATACAGAGTTGACAGGATACCCTACCTTGTCCCAGTTTAACCAGGCCAGTAATGATGATAACAATGAGAGCGAGGACCTTAGCTACGGTGGAGACGACCTGAAGAATAGCGCCCCATTTCACTTTCATACAGTTCACAAAAGTCAGCGCACCTGAAAGAGACAAAGAGGAAGACAGCAGCAGTTAACCAATATCGCATAACAACTACAGAGTTTATATTAAATGCTGAACAAAAGTAGAGAAAGGTATTCAAAGCATGGATTCAAATTTAAAATCAAGAATGTCTGGAGAACATATTTATTGATTTATTTAATTTCTATAACAAACTCAATGAAAAGAGGACTTGGATGTACAAAACATATACAGAGTATTTGTGTATAAGTGGGATGGGGTCGTGAGTAAATTCATTTATCAAGTTGAAAATCTGCTCTACACTGTTTATATACGGTAAAAGCACAAACCCTACTGGTTCATTGGCACCCTGACTACTTCTGAAGCCCAACTCAGTCACACTTGGCACACAGATCATATCTAAACAAAACCAACAGGTTTTAGGTCGAACAGCTATATTTAATAGCTCAGGGTTCAACGCTAAGGTGTTTTTTCACTTGCCCCGGGCAATCGGGCAATCCTTATTGTTGAGCCCTGTAGCTGTAATTCTTTTTCAATTCCCTTCATCTAGAAGCATCAAAAAGCTTTAGGGTTGCCATTCACTAAGCACAGGAGACTTCCAGCAGAGTTGTGAGGAAATCAACAGGTATTAAGTGTAGTTACACACATATCCCTTTAAGTGCAATGGAAACAAAAACTACCTGATTAAATGCAGCATGCATGGTCTAACATCTCGTGCTGCAGCTAACGATAACTACAGAAACTACTTAAACACAGTGTTTACTTTAAATACATGGAGCTGATCCCTTTCAGCTATTGTGGCAGCATTTCGTGACCTCTTCCTCAAACATTCAGCAGTTTGCAAATGGCTTAACAGTAGTCACATGGGAGGATGATATAAACTAACAGCTAAGAGAAAGCCTCAAATTAAATAAAGCTAGTACTGCAAACACAACAGGGTGTGAAACAAAAGCCAATTTTGCAACCCAAGCCTAACAAATTAACCATGACTGGATTTATTTGAACCTGTGGTTTTCATGACCTCTTAAAACACCGGCCGTAGCAGACTTGACAGTAATATGACAGTGAACGGTGCAATTACAGTTACATTGCATATATCTGGTGCACTGAGCCTTTCGAAGTGATGCTGTTGGTTAAAATTTCACCTGAAGATCAGTATTTTGTTCATACTGTGTGGATAAAGAAAGGCAGTCCTAATTCTCTGAAAACAAACCTTCCAACCACAGTAGCAGTCCTCTCAATATGGACGATACAGATGTCAAACATATATCTACACACACAAAGCCTCACCCAGGTCCCTTTTGTCCTTTCAACAGTAATCTAAAAGCATACAACAGATTAAGAGGAGCATGTAAGTGTGTTTAGTATAAGTCAAGCCTTACATATGATGACAGCAGCGAGGAGACGGACGGCAGCATAGGGGGATGGACAGGTAGGGTAGAAGGGCTGGACCAGGTAGTTGGAGAAGGTCAGCGCTATCACTGCCTGACAAGCTGGCTCAACTATCAGCAACGACGTCCACAGTCTACAGAATAGATAAGTCTTAGTTATGAGGCATAAATAAAACATATTGTTGTTACACTTATGTAAAATAACAATGAATAGCAGACTTAAGACTGTACATCTCACATTACATTATACAGTGCATTAACAGGGCAATATTTAATCATGCGTTTGTTGGTGAATTGAACTGCAGCCAGTTTAAAGCCATTTAAGAATACCAGGCTTGAGCTTGGCCTGTTCTACCTGTTTGGTGGATTTAAAAGAAAGGACATGTGGTAGAACACCAACTATTGAGTTACGCTTGTGTCTTAAAATGAGTTAAAAGATTACATCTGAAGGCTGAAAGAGTAAAACAACAACATACCGAATAAAAGCCAAGAAACCTCCAAAGGCCTCCAGGATGTAGGCATAGGAGGCTCCGGATTTACGGATGGTAGTACCCAGCTCAGCATAGCATAGCGCTCCAACAACAGAAAATACCCCTCCAATGGCCCATACGATCAGGGACAAGCCAAATGAGCCTGTGTACATGAGAACTCCCTGCAGAACAATGAGAGCACACACTATCAAATGACAAAAAAAAGTAAAGCATGTGAGAATTTATATTACACATCAGAGTTGTCTCACTTCTTGTGGGTTCAAAATAAATAATTTTCATGTTGTTTAGGTTGCTGTGAAAGCTGCCGTTTAAACTCAGACCAAACAATTGCACCAAGACTAAAAAACAAACCTTAACATCACTCAATAAATACTGATTTCAGACTCTGAAATGTTTGAATAACAGTGTGCGTCTTACAATCACAGGGCAAGAAACTATATTTTGTCTACACGAAAATAAATGTAATCACCGCAAATATATTCATTGGGCTATCAAAGACTCTTACCTTAGGTGATACGAAGATACCGGAGCCTATCATATTCCCCACAATGAGACAGACCCCGTGGAGGAGGGAAATCTCCTGCTTTAGCCGTACACCACTGTCCTGAGACGCTGAGTCTACCTCAGCAACCATTGTGAAGGATTTACAGCCGTCAGCCTCAGCTCGGAGAAGGTAACAGGGAGGTGACAGAGAGGACGGACTGATTCCTGGTAGCACCAGAAACTGAGACGAGGTAAAAGAATAGAACAATAAAATGATTGGAGGGGTGTTGACCGAGACAAGAGGAAGGGAGGTGGGAGTGTCACTTGAAGGCTGAGACCATGCCTGTCTCAATCGGCCAGCATTGAATCTGAGGAGTAATTCTCTACTGGGATGATCTGTAAGAAAAGCAAGAAACACAGTGTCACAGAGTCCTTTACACATCTCTGTAGTTTTGCTGAGGGGAGACGAGTAGGTGATCCTGACTCAGTGTGCGATTGGTTTACTGTTTCTTGCCTTATGGACACTTTGGCTCCAACAGGGCAAGGCAAGGCAAGGTAATTTTAATTGTACAGCATATTTCATACACCGGGGCAATTCAATGTGCTTCATGGGGTTTTAATAAAGGGTAATAAAAAATAGAACAAAGGTGAAAGATTTACAGTTTTAAAAGTGCAAGGTAAGTGAAAATAAAAATAAATAAAAGAGTCCACTGCAGTGTGTGCTGGTCAGCTGGTCTCATTTGTTAATGTTACTGTTGACCGGTGCTCCGCTTCGTGAACGTCAGTCTCGGTGTGATGGCGTAGAAAGTATTCACAACATACTTTCTGTTCGTCTTGCAAATGCAATTATTTAGAAATTAAATTAAAAACATGATTCCAACCACTGCCTTCTTTGAAGATGAATTACGAGTTAACTCTTGTGTGTTCGTGCTGTAGACTGCCTGGGTGCTGCACTGCCCCCACAGTTGAGTTTTGCTTGTTTCTTTCTGTCAACATTATGTTATTAACAAACATTTAGATGATCAATTATTGACATTTGTAAGTTCATGACAAATCATCCCTGTAGAACTGATTATTTCCCCCACCCCCAGTAGCAACTAGTTTGGGGGATATTGGAACCAGAGGGCTGGTTAACCTGTCAACAGTAGCAAACAGGATGTTGATGATCTCAGAGCAAAATGACTGCCTAGCAGTTTTCGAGCTCTGGCGATAAATATGTATTTTTTCTTTATAGATTTCAAAGAGAATCTGGAGGTTTGATATGCGCCATATTTGCTTTTCCTTTTGCTAAAATACCGTAGTTTGTTTACATAACATAGTGCATGTTTATTAGATTCAATGAGGACGGAGAGGGTCTGATGTTACGCTATGCGATGTGATAGTCAGATGCACGTTTGCTCTAAGGACACAGCGTAGTTATGTTCCAATCAGGAGCGGCTACTAATGTAGGTGAGACCAAATGTGATAGTTCAGTTCATAAGGAGCGGCATTCACAACATGACACTACCCTGACAAACTGCTCCAAACTTAACCGTAACTAACCAAACTTGTCTTTCTTGGAAGAAGCTGTAAAAATAAGGTGTAGCTGTCTTAAAGGTAGGGTTTGGAGAATTTTCCAGTTGCTGTTTGTAAACACACATTCCAATTTGGCCCATCCCATCACGCTCAACTCTCCCGGGTGTACAGAGCCCGGAGGTACGGAAGAAGGCTTCACAAAAAAAGTTCAGGCAACGCTCGTGCTGGTGTCCAATCGGACACGCTCGGGCACGGCACCTGCGCTCTCTCACTGGCTGGGGAAATCTCCGCCCAGAAGCGGTCCGAGCTCTCAAAAACATCAAAATACAGTTAAAGGGCAGGAGCTCTGCAAACAGAGTCACCAACACACGAGTAGAAGCCCATAGGTGATGATTAAGCAGGATTTCATTTGTATATGTCTATATTTTGTTTTGTTTGAAAATCCTCCAGATCCTACCTTTAACAAAAATACAAAAAACAAAACTTTTGTATGTATATGCTTTGTATTTTCAATCCAAAGACAACAGAATTTACACCTGCTGTTAGCATATGATCTGCATCTATATACATTATCTAAATAATGACATTCGACACAGACTTTTGTATTTATACCTGGTATTAGCATTTTTCTGATTTGCCAAAACACACATCACATCCCAGGGGCCTGTACTATGAAGCAAGTTCAACATAACCAGGATATCTTTTAATTATCTGGCTTCACTAAGCTGGTTATCGCGTAGCTCAGTCACCTCTGCATTTTACTCCCAGCCACGAGCACTGCATTACTGCAGCAAAAATCATCGTGATGTGTTTAGTGTCATAAACAGTGCCTCTGTTTGTTAGGAGCTCTGTTGTTGAAACAGAAAATCTTGAACAATTGAATGACTCTACTGACCTATAAAAGTGTGTGTTGACAGGATGTAAATCGATCCTTTGAAGTTAACCCGTTCCGGAGCAGCAAAAAGTAAACCAGCTTCATAGGACTGAAAACTCAAGGATAACTTTGAAGATACCTCAACAGCCCCAAATCCTGCTCTGTAGTACAGGCCTCAGGTGTAAGACAGAAATTTAGTTGTATGGATTTTTTTTTCCTTTGCTAAGAATGAGGTTGTCTGTAGCTCTGTATCTTGCTTGAGAAAGCAGAAAGAGGAAGAATTTATCAGTTGTTTTGGTAAGAATGCGGCCAAACTGCACAGACTGAAGTTACAGAGCCAGTTAAATGCTAGGACAGCCGCCCAAGATGTTGTCTGTTAAACTAAAGCAGGTATACAGTGGTGTGAAAAAGTGTTTGCCCCCTTCCTGATTTCTTACTTTTTTGCATGTTTTCCACACTTAAATGTTTCAGATCATCAAACAAATTTAAACTTTAGTCAAAGATAACACAAGTAAACACAAAATGCAGTTTTTAAATGAAGGGTTTTATTAATGAGGAAGAAAAAAATCCAAAGCTACATGGCCCTGTGTGAAAAAGTGTTTGCCCCC
>NC_065527.1:17976768-18002196 GCF_006386435.1 Epinephelus moara
GGGGGCAAACACTTTTTCACACAGGGCCATGTAGCTTTGGATTTTTTTCTTCCTCATTAATAAAACCCTTCATTTAAAAACTGCATTTTGTGTTTACTTGTGTTATCTTTGACTAATGTTTAAATTTGTTTGATGATCTGAAACATTTAAGTGTGGAAAACATGCAAAAAAGTAAGAAATCAGGAAGGGGGCAAACACTTTTTCACACCACTGTATGTGTGTCAAATGAGCATACGTGCAGTCAGCTATAGTATACGCCCACATATAGCACCCAACCACCCACACATGCTCCCCCTCATATTTGAAACCCAAACATAGAAACAATCACACTAACTGAAGTTAGTTGAAGTTAACAACACCCCCTGATGAACAGGAAAATAACTAAGACTTAAAATACTGCCCCACAGAAACATGGCTTTTTAGCAGTTCTGCACACTATGAAATTCTAAATGTGCACAAGATGTACAGCTTCGGGCTCCAATTCAAGAGATCAGTGAGAGTGTGAGTAGGGAGTTATTGACTGAGTTCAGTGTAAGAGGGTAATCATCTTATGGAGTTCAAGAGTCTGATGGCTTGAGGGATGCACAGCAGGTTTCTAATATCAATACACTATACGGACATGTGATATATTTTCCATGGCTGGCTTGGCCCGGTCTAACACAAAAGAGAGTGGGACTATTTAACATCCAAACCAGTCTGACTAAATTCATGTTTCACAACCAGATAGACCAAAATGCCCTGGAAACAATGCAAACAATATCTTAAACTATAATTCATTAGGGCTGCATATTTTTTCCCCATGTATTATTCATTTAAATGTGTAGCTGCAATGACACTATGTGTGGAGGGCGTACTCTGGAGCAGTAAAAAAACAGGGCTTCAAATTCACTAATGAACTGCCTGGACTATCTGCTTTCCAAACAAATAAATTCTATCTGATTGCAAAGTTATCTTTGTGCTCCATTCGTCATAGAGTAGTATGATTGTGAAATGTTCATACACCATCCAGCCGTTTCTGAAGTGTTAGAGGGGAATTTTTACAAACTAGAGTGGCACTTCTCGCCAAATTTTGGGGAAGATTTGATTTTGATGATTTGATTGATGTTAAAACGCCACAGTGGTATAACTTTCACTCACATCAAGCACTGTATATGAATCAACTGCCAGAAAACAGACTCTAATTTACACACTAAAGTCCATTATACATAAGTATGTGCTCACTGTTTAAATTGCTCCTGAAACCTCTCAGCCTTCACATGTGCATCAATATTAAAGGGGCCAGACTGGACCCTTTGGCGAGCCAGGTCTGGCCCCTAGGCCGTGTGTTTGACAGCCCTGTTAGAGTCACATATCAAGTAAAAACATCTAGTTGCAGCTTCACAACTTCTAGTATTTGATTGCTTTTCCCTATTTTGTGTTGTTTTTGGCAAAAGGTAGGACTTCAGCAAAAAAAGACCTTAAAGCAAAACATGACTTCTTTGCCAAACACTAGTGAAAACACAGTAGTAAAAGGTCTGTGAGGAAAAAGCGCCATGTGTCCCTTGACTTGACCAATAAGGTTGCATCTGCTCTGCATGCTTAAGGCAATATGGCTGCTGCAGTTAAGTGAGTGTCTTCACAAGCTAAAAAAGGACATCTCTGGAGGAAAGGAGGATACTCTGCACATTCACACAACTACATGTGCGGTTTTATATACCCCGTGCTCATGAGAAAAACAAGTTTAACTAACCGCACTGAGTTATTAAACTTTACTGTTGACGCTATAGTTAATACAAACAAAGGAGGTAGCTTCCTCTTGTGTGTCTGACCCAAGTTGAGAAACTGAGCAAACTACAGTCGGACGGCAGACACGATGGGGACTGTGAAAGGTGGACAATCCTCACAGGTGGACACGTGTCACGGCGTTAACTCACCTGTATTTTTAATCCCACACCAATCAACCTAGTTGTGAACCAAAACAGTTTGCTCTGACACATCAAAATAACCGCTTACTGTTAATGATTACCATTAGCGGCGGATGGATTGATCGCGTTGTTAGCACTGACCGGACATCACTAATAAAAGAGGATAACGTTAGTGAGGGATCAATGAATCCGTGTTTCACTACGTTACCGTTATTTCACTGGCTTATACAAACACTATTCATCCTAAATTCGCTATGTGGCGGCTCTGTGATGTGTCATACAGCTAACATGGCTAGCTAAGTTCCCCAACTGATGCAACATACTTGATGCTATAGATGCTAACACTATATATACTTATGATGTTAGCTAGTTAACGTTAGTCCGAGTGCAAACGTTCAGCCTAAACGCCTTTTTTGAGCGTCGGACAGACTTTGAAAGTGAATATAATGACTGTAACGTTACTCAAATAAAAAATATAACAGAACAAGTTACCTCTGCTGTGCCGCCTTTTAGTCCGATGGAGCAACTCATGTGCCGTGTTTCAGATTTGAAGGACCAACTTTAGCTGTTTAACGTCACCTCCCAGTCAGTCAGCATCTGTAGCTAGCTCCTCCTAATCACCAACCGCCAAGAGATGTGCTGCAACACCTACTGACGGACAGAGGGGGAGCAAGGCGGCTTTGACAGATAATTATACAGCCGGTGAAAACATCAGTGTTTCTCAAAATATCCTTGTTGTATCTATAAGCAATGACACAGACTGTGGAGCGTCTTCCATCACTCCACGAACAGTAACGAACACGTCACGCAGACATACAGTAAATACCAACGGGTGAGCGCATTGATCTGTAGCTGAGCAGTGATGCGGTCACTCAGGTGCCAGGAGGGTCTTCTTTTTTGTCCTGTAGAGTGAAGTCAGGTATTTCTGGACACTTTTTTATTACATTACCAAGACAACCACCTTAAACTCTAAATTCTAGGCTACCTTAAGTGTTACTTTATCACTTGCTATGGTTCTCTGCTTGACTATATTCCTATAAATAATGTTGGACTTTCAAACAGATGGAGAACTCCCATGACATGTTTGGGTGAAATCAGACAGCTGGTAAGGTCAAATGGGACAGTCATATTTATGTTTATGTTATGTGCCAGATTTAGCCATACAGGCTAATGCAGTCATCTGCAGTCCCTGGCAGGTTGATGATGTAAGTGTATATAAGAAAATGACATTAAATTAACACACAAAAGCACAGAAGCACATTAGCACAGATAAAAACGGATTGAATGCATCTCCATAGAAGGGCACATGAGCACAGAGCAAGCATATAACCGTAGACATAAGCACTAATGTGGTTAAATCCATTTACCAGTTCAGTCATTACATCATTAATGTTACCTATGACTTCATCAAAAAATATCTCCCAACTTCTCTGCCATGCTCTCCCTGTTCTTTTGCTGCCTGTCTCCTCAGTGCCATATTGTCTACAATGGGCATGTTTGTGTGTGCGCTTGTGTGTGCGTGTAACAATTATGGCTAATTCTGAGGTGACAAAAATACTAGAAATGCCTGTAATATGACAGGGTGGTATACAGTAGCATATCTAGTGATTTATGGCACCTGGTAACCCAAAAACAATCTGGTTTCACCTTAGAAAAATGTCCCTTTTTAGCTTAATTTTTCCCCATTTTACCTGAATGCATTGATGACTCACTCAAAACTATTTCCCATAAAATCACAAGTGTATTGTGAAAACATTTTAATAATAAGTCAACCATTTTTGGTGTCATACTCTTATTGATTTAGCTGCAGTTCTCAAAGAAAAGTAACATCCCACGTGGCTTCCCTTGCAAGTTCTGGGACCTGTGGATTTTTTGGCTCTTCACTCTGCCCATACTGGTTGTTTCATGTAAAGCACACTTGTAGCAACACTGCAACAGCATGTTTGGTTACTAGCTGCTACTATTAAAGAGCCCAAGGCATAAAACCTTGTTGGACCCATATTACCTGATGTCTCAGATTACCTGACTCCACCCTACCTCAGTTATTTTTTATGTACCTGTCAGTGTTCATAGCATATCTACACCATCATTACAAACCACAACTAAAAACTCTGCTCTAGTTAATCAGTGACCATTCATGAGTTCATGCATACTCTTGACATTCTCGCATAGTTTTAAATAAACAGTGCCAACTGTATTGTTATCTATGTAAACACATGCCTTTTGATAAGGGACATGCCGTTGGAGCTGAACTGGGTGGAACTTTTAACCACAGTCTAAAATGCATGGATTCAGTTTTCAGTAAAACTAACATAAACTTACAAATAACTGCAAGAAAATCTGAATTAAAGTGGACATATCTTGCTGATTGTCTGTCTGAATGAAGCTTTGTCTGCAGAGTAGCTTTACAATGAATGATACATGTTGTAGAGCTCTGCTGCCACCTAGTGACTGTTGTTGTAATGATCCACCCACTTATTTGGCAGGTCATGATTTTAGCATCAGTATTCTATGCAGTTACAAAGAGGCAATAACTGGTATCATTTGGCCTTTTAAATATTTGAATGACTTATATTTGAGATGAGTGAGGCTGTGGGTGTCGTCACACAGGCTATATGAAAACTGTAGTTCTGCTCCAGCCTGATTCTCCCAGCATCACTTCACATCACTGCATTTTTTGCCTTGCAGGACCTCATACAGAAATCTTAAGAAAAAGCAATGTTTCTTTAATTCTATTTTTTTTTAAGTCTACTGAATCTAAATCTTACTCTGTCAAGGGTTATTATTCCTCTATCAGCACCATGGACAGAGACTGGTGCAGCTCATCACCACAGAAACAAAGAGGGGAAACACCCACACTGCTGAGGGCCTGAACTCTCCTGTACAAGGGGACATTGGATTTGTCAGGCCTTTGGTAAGGAGAGGCGCGTCAGGGGAGTGTGGTAGCTAATATGCTCTAGAAGGCACATAAACGCTCATTACTGACTCAGAGTCAAGCCAATCAGATTATAGGATGTGGCTTCCTGTCAGTCATTTCACAATAAAGCCTTTTAAAAGCCTTGTGCTTTTTAACGTAGGTTTGGGTGTGTTGTGGGAAATTACACAGTTCGTTAGAAGCTCTATTGATCCAGATACCACAGAGAAGAGCTATATAAATGTACCATAGGTAAATCTGTGCAAGTGTAAGGACGCTAAGCTTGATGTGCCTAAGGGTAGGCTATGATAACTACTCTTAACCACTTTAAAAAGAATGTTACAACGTGCTTTACAGTAAAAATAAGGTTATAATAATAATAATAATAATAATAATAATAATAACAATAATAAAATGGTTGGGTCAAGTTGGATCAAGGTTCTGATTAAGAGGACACTGCTAAATCTCCCTCTGGATACCTTGAGGGAAAAAACCTTAACTCAACATAATCCAGCCTCACCAAGATAAAAGTCTTTTCTCCCTGAACATTTGGTGAAAACTAATTATTACCATGAACCTTAAAGTGTGTTTTCCTTCCCTGCATGCCCCCTGTGCAACAACAGGTCTGCAGCTCACAGTTACTGTAATAATCAATTAATCTGTTGATTATCTTTTTGATCAGCCTAATCGTTTGGTCAGTCAGAAAACTAATTAAAAAATAAATAAATAAATAATAATAATAATTTTTCACAGCTTAAGATTCAACCAAATGCCCAAAACCCAAAGATATACATTTTACTATCACATATGACTTCAAAAAACACATAAAACAAAAATAAATCCACAGGAGAAGCCGGATACCAGAAATTTTTTATATTTTTGCATTAAAAATGTTAAATAAATAAATTAGTAATAACAACAACAACAACAATAATAATAATCAATAAACAAATAATCAATAAATAAACCCGTATAAGAAAAACGAAATAAATCTGGAAATATAAAGAAAAATAAATAAAATAATGAATAAGGAAAGCAATATGGAAAAGCAAAAGGGAAAAGAATAAATAAAATAAATGGATAAAAAATGATAGATAAAAATAAAAAAATAGAGTAATTTATATGCAAAAGGTAAATAGCTATACATTATAAATACATAAATAAATATATACAGATAAATAATAAAAAATAAATAAATGTGAAAACAGATTCAAATAGGCCTACTCATAAATTTTATTTGAGATTTTGTTATTTGTCTTTATAGTTCCACATTTATATATCAATAAATAAAGATCAATAAAGTTCTATCTATCTATCTATCTATCTATCTATCTATCTATCTATCTATTGATCGATCTATCGATCTATCTTCATACTTACACATTTATTACACTCTCACCATACAGAATGATTGAAACATAAAAATAGTTGCAGATACATTTTCTGTAAATTGACGAATTGACTCATCACATTGAACATGTTTATACCTTTTATTTTGAAGGCTACGTGTGCACACTTCCGGTTGTGTGGTAGTTATTTCCCGCGGACTTGACGCAGCTGAGAACAGACCACCAGGCGCACCGGCAGTCCCTGTCTCTGCTGACTCAGTGCCTTACCAGCAGTCCCTTCAGCCCGAGATACCGCATCCAGCAACCGACGCACACTCCTCCGATCAACCCGCCCCGGCACCTTCACCGTACAGAAATGGCCAAGACCGCAATCGGTGAGTTTTTGCACTTGGTATTTTAATCCTGAGATTTCAGCGGCTTCGCAGGTTTGAGGATGCTGAGGCTGTGGCGACACCCATGGCACAAAAGGATGCTGAGGGTTGATGAGAGGGAGCGGCCAAACTCCTCTGCAAGTCACTCCTTAAAAATGAAGTTGCAGGATTGAGGCAGCATTTTGATGTTTTTATATATTTGTCTCACGGATCATTTTCCTGCCTATTGCTTGATGTGAAATCAAAATTAACGCCGATCAATATGAGCGAGTTTGGGGTTCAGTTTGCCATATCTGTGACGCATATTTTTTAATCACTTTAAAGCAAGCAAATTAAAAAGCACGAATCCACATCAGCATAAGAAAGGCGGTTTGTTTTTGCCTTTCCTCACACAGCAGCATTTTGTCGCTGCCTGCCTGCCGCACCTGACTCACAGCCGTGCAGCATAATGCAGCGCCAGCGACCCCACCCAACATCTCCGGTCGCTTCAAAGCGAGACAGCCGCTCTCTCTCCAGGGTGTGAAACATTTCACCGTGACAAATCTCCTTATAAAAAAACTGGGCCATCCTATGTAGCTGTAGAGTAAAGCCTGCTCAAGCAATTTTGTGGGTGACCGCTAAAGGCATGAATGAGAGATGGAGGGGGAGAGAAAAGAGCATCCTTTGGCTGAATTGCTTTGCAGTCGAGGGAAGAATTTACGACTGGCGATGAAAATGAATGTCGTCTGAAGAATATCAGACCCCGATCCTATTAGGGAGGTTATAGATTGTAAAGGTGGCCCATTATGTGCTATAGCTGTATTATTATTGAGGCTTTAGTGTCATGTGACAATATTCTGTAGATATAAAATTAGATTGCATGTTATGGCAGGTGGGGCCTTGTATTTGGCTGGATTTGATTATGTGGACAGTGTGAGGCCTATAAACACCGAATATGACCTGCAGGCTTTATAAAAAGACAACTATAATCATATCTAACACTAAGGAAAGTGCTGGAATTAGGGGTGTGTATATGTGTGACCAGTCCAGGGGATAGTCTGTTTGTTTTCTGCTTGACTAGGCACCTGATGGATGGAGGGGCATGCAGACAGACAGTGGAAAGGGGGTCCTGCGTGGTGTCTAAACCCTGACTGTTATATTTATTCCCCTCTCCTCCTCGTCCTCCCTGCCTCCTCCTCCTCCTCCCTGCCTCCTCCACCTCCCCTTCTTGCCTCCATGATTTGAGCTGTGGACAGGCAGAATGGGATGGGCAGGGAGCAGACACTCTGGGAGAAAGCAGCCATCATGCCAGTCAGCACCCGGCAGGTCGTTGAGTTCACGTCGGCTCCGTTTTAGTCACAGAAACACGGTGGAGCCCTTATTATAATTCTACTTTTTCTGAGATGGAGGAGCAATAAACCCTTACTCTTGTTTTAAGGCATGATACATGCGCCTGAATGTGTGTTTTTTTCATTTCTCAGGAGGAGAACTGAGGATACAGACATCCTAAAGCCTCCACACAACCAGATTTATCAACTATCCCATAAACAAACTCATGCTCAGAGCCACTCCCGTGTGCATTAAGGCCTCTGAGCACTTCTCCTGATCCTTATCATGCACACTTGTCATATCCAATTAGGTGTGGTCATTCAGCCTTGCCCCCTAAAAATCAATTCCTTTGTGTAAAGAGCCACAAGCTCCTCGGACAATCGCACTATCAATTTCAAGCGTCCAACTCCGGCTACATTTCTCACCTGATCATCTGCATCACTATTGTCGTAATGCGTCCGTGTGCACGGAGCTGGAAAGGACTCATAAGTCATGCTGATTTACCGCCGAGTCTCATCGATCAGCGCACTCCCATTACTGGTTCAGATGACTGTTGCTCTTTACAATGAGGCTGAGGGGAAGAGGTGACATCAATCCAGTGGTGATAGTATGTCATATGCTCATGATCCGTTCATCACTGGTGAAAAGTGATGTCTGGATCAGACATTTCAGACACTGAAGTGTCCTAGTTTGGCAAATTTGATGTTATCCTCGGGTGTTTTTAACAGTAGATTCTGGGTTTTTCACACAGCTGCCTCTGTGGCCTGCACTTCTAATGCGCTGATCTTACTGCACTGACTTATGGGAAGTCATTTTTTTAAGCAAAAATGTCCCCAAAATCTTGTTACAGCTTCTAAATCTTTGGGTTTTTGCCTGATTGTCAGACAGAACAAGACATTTGAAGACATCATCCTTCGTTTTAAGAAACAGAGATGGGTATTTTTGCAATCATTGGACATGTAATAAACCAAAAGATTATCGGTTGATTGAGAATGATCCTTACATGCAGCCCTAGATGCTGATCTCCTTGGACACAGGGTGCGGTTTAGGAAAAACCAGCCCATCCCTCCTGCATCAAATGTCTGGATGTGCCCTTGATCATCTGGGTACCATATTGTTTCATTTAATAGCCAATTTTGCCGCGGTAATACCTTCATAAGTTTGTGATTATACTGCTGCCAGGTGGCTCGGCTGTAAAGGGCTCGTATGTGACGAACACAGATATCAGGCCTGTACTGCTGCCAGGTTATAGGGCCCAGGAAGGCAGTAAACACTGTGATAAACAGGGCCACAGTTTGCTCATAGACTTGTCAACAGTATCTTTCGAATGTTTTTCACTTTGTGCCTTTTTGCTCAGAGCGACTCCGTTGCTTATTTAAATTCTCAAAGTGGGGGTTGGGTGTTTAGAAGAAGAAGAGTGTTGTTGAGAGAAATAAAGGTACCAAACAGAGGTGTGGTGGTTTGTGCTAACGCAGAATTGGAGCTCCCAGGAGATGCAGAGAGTGGAGGGAGAGGGAGAGGACTAGGATTGAGGGGGAGAATACATCAGCAACAGATGAAACGGAGGCTTGAGGATGCAGAAGGTGCTGGGGAAGAGGGATGCTTGCGGGGGAGGAGATACAGTAGATATTGATGAGCTGTGCTCTTTGGCTGATGGATTGGAAGAGGAAGTGCAGTTTGCTGGCTGTGTGTCTGTGGTCGGGACGGGAGGAGCAGCTCTCTGAGAGGATGCAGAGCTGACTGGTTGAAACCAGCCTGCCGGAGTGGAGTGGGAGCATTTAAGTGGTGTCATGTCTGTCTGAAATTATTTTGTCTCATCTCAGATTGACACGTCTGACCCGGCGTGTCTGAAACTCGGACTGCATCTTTGAACACATGCTGGTGTTTGGACACTTCCTGCTGGGGAATGTCATCCTGGATCATTTGTCATTTTTATGTGTCTGAGCCACCGGGAATGAGCTCATTATTACAGCGGTTACAGGAGGAAAAGATCTTTTCTCTCAGGAGAAATGCAGAGGCAGTTTCATATTTTTTGCACAATAGAGACTTTCATATATTTTTGATTAGGGGTATAAACGAAAAATCTGCAGGGCTCTGAGTTAGAGAGCCGTTTCAATTTACAGTCACTGTTTATCTTCCAAGAAATTCAATTTGCACTGATACAGTCATAGTAAAAACCAAGCTTACGCACAGTGCTGGATCTAACATATTCAGCACCCTAGGCAAGGCCCCCACAATAGCTAATGAGAAATCAGCACAGCTAAACAACTTAAATAACAATAAATAACAAACAAAAGAGAATATGGTATGTGCAATTTTTCATTGTTTTTCCACTGTGCCCCAGATGGCTTTTTCCTTTCCATTTTCTCTTACTCTTATGTTCATTTTTTTGAATGTCCCCCCTCTGGGTGACGCCCTAGGTGGCTGCCCATGTTGCTTATCTGGAAAACACCACATAAATTCACCTCAATTAAAACTGCAAACTAGAACAGAGCTGCAAAAATTTGTTGATTAATCGTTTCATTGCCTGACAGAAATGTCAATTGTGAATGTAATTTTTCTGGTTTTGGTTTGCTCAACTTTTGCCCTTTTCACAGTTTCTTATGTTTTATACATCCAACAGTTAACCAATTTATTGAGAACATAATCAGCACATTATTCAGTTATGAAAATAACTGTTAGTTGCAGCCCTCAACTAGAAATCTAGATGTAGATGAAAACATTATTGAACACAGAAGAGGCCCCACCCAGTGCTTGGCAACCACTGAACAAGAATCTCTGCTGATCTGCTCCATAAGCACTTAACCCAAATTACCTGCTCCACTGAATTGTTAACTGTTTGAGTCTTCAGCTGTCAAGTGTGGCTGTGTGTGGGAGAAAATGGCTGCTGGGGTCTTGACATATACACGGCACTTAATGAGCCTCCGACAACCCTCCAAAAGCTCTGTTCCCCCCCTCTTGTCAGCAGAAATGGTGCAGTCCGCTAATTACAAATTAAAGTGCTATCCACCTGAGGTGGCTGCTTCCATTAGGCTGTCCTAGGGGCAGTTGATGGCAGCTGCAAGTCCCACTGGGAGCTGCCCCCCTTTACTGGTTTTTAATCCTCCTGTCTGTGATTTCTGTTTGTATCAGAAAGGTGTTAGCGTGATCGTAAAGCCGCACCCCAACAGCCAAACATATCCTCCATCTTCCACCACCTTCTCTTTCCTTTCATCTGACAGAGTCTCACTGTTTACTATTCCTACTCAGCCCCTCTCTTCCTCTGTTTTATTCACCCCCTGCTGCGCTCCCACCCTCTCCCACTTCCTCCTCAGGGAAGGGGTTAACAAGGCCATCAGAGAGTAGTGAGCGCTACATCAGAGAGTTGATCATATTACTGTGGCGTCTGCCAGTCTGCAGGGCAGAAAGCGAGACACAGAGAGAAGATGAGGAGAGAGTGAGTGGGGAATATGAGTGAGGGAGAGGATTTGGATTAATCATACTGTACACCGTACCCCACCACGGAGAAGCTCTTTCACTGTAAATCTCATTTCTGGCTTTGCTACTGTAGCCTGCTGCAAATCATGAATCAACGTGGCACACTTCAGGCCCCACAGGCCTTGTGCTCTGGGTGATGGATTATGCCACACTATGACAGTTGGCATGCAAATCTCCACCATGAGGCAGTGTACCTTGACAGAACACGGCAGCCATGTGCAAAAGCAGAATATTTCACAAGCTGCAGTGCGTTGCAGATATTTTTGCCGTTCTCCCTGCAGGGACTGCTGCTGAACTCTGGGCTCACATTACAAAGTAGTAGATGCCAAAAATACAGGAATGAAAAAAATCAAGGTTAGACAAGGTTGGTTGTTCTTTTCTTTTCTGTTTTTTCACCGTCTGCCCTTTGGAGCACTTTGTCCCTCCCTATTGAGCAGGGCACAGATTGCCAAATACAACTTGATTTAATTTGCTTCACTGTCATTAACTTTTTGGACCATAAATGGACCAGGGGTGGACGCGCATATTGCTGTGTTGGGCTGATAAGCTAAACCCTTTGCTATCAGCTGTTATCCATAAGCCACAGATGACAAAGATAAGAAACAAACCAAAAAATATTCCAACATCTCTTGTAAATCCAGGCGTCTTTGCTTTCTGAATTACCTGAAAAGCAGTATGTTTTGCGGTGAATGGCTGAGAGGCAGTAGGGCGTTGGTCTGACTGTGTTAATAAATAATAGACTAAAATGAAATGCATGGCTAATGATGTGTGGAGAATCCTGTGGGGATGGCAGCATCTTGGCTGTTGGGGAAATTAGGCCAAAAAAAGGACACATCTATCCTGCTCCCCTCGCGGCTCGGTGAAAACAAAGGCCACAAAATGCTTAGAAAACCCAGGGCGGCTCAGCTCCACGAGACATCCTTTGATGAGGTTTTCTTTTTGGAAGACTTGATGAATAATTATTCCTCCGAAATCTGGATATTTACATCAAGGGCCTCCTGTGGAGGTAGAAGTGGGTTAATGATGTTTCATGTTTTTGTATGTTAGTAGGTTAATGATATTTTGTGTGTGTGTGTGTGTGTGTGCATGTGTGTTTTAGTAGTTTACATACACACATAGTCATGTTTCATATTTTCTCCACAGCTTACAAAGAGAAGATGAAGGAGATTTCAGTTCTCTCGCTGATCTGCTCTTGTCTGTACCCTGAGACCCGCAAAAACATCATGGGTGACTTTGAAGGTACAAAAAATTCATTTTTCATCTTCTTTATCAAACATACTTGAAGTCATACAGAGGCAACAAAGGGTTTTTCTGTCTGTCTTTCTGTCTTGTTAATGCACACATATGCAGACATGGACATCAAGCCCATTAACAAGCGAGCCTCAGGCCAGGCCTTTGAGGTCATTCTGAAGCCAGTATCCCCTGTGTCTGATGTTGCCCACTGCATTACCACCCCCCCAAAGAGGGACATTTCCCTGGATGACATCCAGAAGAAACTGGATGCAGCTGAGGACCGGAGGAGAGTAAGAATGTTTCCAATCATTTTCATCATGCCCAGCTGCCACAAAAAAAACAAAAAAACAACCTGTCATAAAGTTTCTTTGAGATACCCAAACTAAACAAATGGAGATATGACACTGGTACACTGTAGCGACTACTTGACTTCCCTTGACATCTTATTTGGAGTCTGGATGTTTGGTCAATCTTGCGTCACACTGACTACTGCAGCTGCAAAACTGCGATGAAAAATCTAATTTAACACTGGCTAATTCCTGCATCTCATTGAGCTGAACGTCAATACAGTCAATACAAGCAGCTGACAAATCCAGCCACTTCACCAACAAATCAATAATCAAATCAATAACACAGTTTGACAGTTTTTTTAACGCCAGATGTCCAATACTGCAGGTCATTCATACATATAGTGTATAAATTATAGGACATGCCAGGAGAAGATGATGGTGGCAAGGTGAAAAATTATTTTACCCTCAGGCAGTTTATGCTTTACATTAATGTTTGAGTCTGAGTAGTTGCAGCAGCCTGACTTCAAACTGAAATTGTAAGAAAAATTGTCACTTAATATTCAGTAAATCACTGAATCATCGACACTTGCTTTCTGACTCATTCCTTTGGCTGCCTGTCCCTCGTCCTTCCTCCAGTCCCAGGAGGCGCAGGTACTCCGGGCCCTGGCTGAGAAACGGGACCACGAGCGCGATGTGCTGCTGAAGGCCATGGAGGAGAACAGCAACTTCAGCCGCATGGCCGAGGAGAAGCTCCAGGTGAAGATGGAGCAAATCGAGGAGAACCGGCAGGCTTACCTTGCCGCCATGATGGAGCGCCTGCAGGAGAGGGTAAGGCACAAAGATTTATTTATTTTTTAACATTCTGTTCATTCATTAAGTGTCCAATTGTATTTTCTAGTTTTAAACTAGTGATTTTCTATTGTAAATCAGGTTGCACAATTAAAACTTAAAAAATGTAGTAATGTGAAAACCCGGTCGCTAGAAAACAACATTTAGCGACCAGTGTCCAATCAAAAGCAATCAGCTATGTAACCAGGAAGTCACTGTAGCATCACAAACTGTAACGTAACTACTTGTTTATTTACATATGTACATGCATAAATATGCATTTCAGGTTTAGCAAAATTCATGAAAATGGGAAATATCTGATTATGCTAATGTGACTGATGCTGTTTAGCCACTCACACGATCTGATGTTTTGTAATTTGAGGTATATAATTGTGCTTGTGAAAAGTAATTTAAAATAATTCCAGTCTACATCATTATTAAACAGCATCTTGAGCAAGTGTCAGGTCAGATATGTCAGCATTATTCCGTTAACCACCTCTTTCCCTCTTCACTATGACTGGGTCATATGTTAGCAAGCTAACATTAGCCCGTTCAGTTAGTTTAGTTAGCTACGTAACAGTTACACCTACGCAAGAAGTTGCTAGTTTGTGTGGAGCAAGCAGTTAAATTTAACGATGCATAAATCTACACCAAGGTTAAAGCTAGACCAAGTCTGAACTATGTACCTTTGTTCTGACAGCCCAAAATTGGGAAGCCCCATTCGTCCAAAATTGTCCCACTGGACCGAAAGCCTATTTCTCAGACAGGCCGTTAACCAGAAAAACACCCATTGTTCCAAAGTCCCATTTTTCCAAACGCACCCACTCCCTGCAGTTGGTTTCAATTTCCCAGCGGCGTTTGAGCCACTGATCCCCGAGTATTTTTCATCGACCTGTCCCTGCTTTTCCGAAAGGCTTTTGTGCCGCCAAATGTGGGTGTTTTAAGCCAAAACTTGATCATTCCCTAACCCCAGCCAAGTGGGTTTTGTGCCTAAACTTAACCATGCCTTCACCGCAGCATTATGAGAAATGTAAAGTGTACATAAAGTATCTGTAGATTACAGACACGTACAATGAGAACATTTCTTCTGGCAACTGGGTTGTCTAGCCGCAGGGAGTGTGTATTATCCAGGAAACAGGACTGTGGACAAATGGACTTTCAGTCCAATGGCACTTTTTGTGGACAGACAAGGCTATCAGAACAATGGGCAGCCCCCTGAACTAAGGTGGTTCTGTAAGTGCTCCTGGAGAGGAGCGGGATGACAGAGTGAGGAAAAGTAAAAGAATCAAAAGAAAGATATGTCGGTGGAGACAAGAGAAAGAAAAGGGCAAAGAGGTCTGGTACACCTGCTTGACCTCCGTCAATTGAGCACCATTCAAAGACTAGCTTTGACAGAGACAAAGATGGAGACTTGTGCTTCGAAGGTGGGAGATAAAGAATTAATGAGTGGGAGAGAGGAGGACAGGAGGCAGAGAAAGGAGATGAAGTGAGTCAGTGCAAAGGCCAGAGAAGAAAAATGGTGAAGTGAGCAACACGTAAATGTCAGGAAAGGCCTGGAAGCAGAAAAAAAACCATGACATCTTGAAATCTGTGTTTTCTGTAGGAGAGGCGTGCGCAGGAGGTGCGCAGGAACAAGGAGTTGAGAGAAGAAGTGACAGCGTGAGAAGCCCCAACAGGTTCTACGTCCCACCTCCAAACTCCCCCTCCACCACACCACTACCACCACCCCTGACCCTGAGGAACACCCCTCCCCTCCACCACATGTCCCCACCTTCTCCACCCCTCCGCCATACTCCCCCATACTACTATGAAACTACCACAGCCTGAGACGCCACCCCGAGACAGTGGGAGGTTCAAATGGGGTTGGGGGTGGGAAAAAAAAAAGCGAAAATAATTTAGGGAAAAAAAGGAAAAATTAATGTCTCCCACCCACTCTTCCCAAAAAGAATGTTTTTGCTCAGATTCAAATGAGAAGAAAAGAAAAAAGTCAAATTGACAAGTGACAGTGGGTATTGGTTTTTGTAAATACTTCTTTTTTTGTTATATACAGTACGATACAAGCAGCAGAAGTATTGATTGCAGTGTGCCATTTTTTCCATATAAGTTTCCTCTCCCTGCTTATATATGGATGTAATAATTTGTTCATTTTCCTGTTTTTTTTTTTTTCGTTGTTAATTTCAGCCTGAGAATCATCTCAGACGTAGGTGTTTGTTGTGAGTTTGCCAGCTAGCTGATGTTTGCTGCGACTGGTTGTGTCCTCACAAGGCCCGCATCCTGGCTCCATTCCCTCGTCCCTCCGAGTGGGCGCTTACTCATCTGACCCCGCAGATCTGGAAACAAAATTGGATCTGTGTTCGGTCGGAGTGATTTTCCATCCAGTTTATGCCAATGTTCCAATTAGCGAGGGACGTGTGCAGGGAAGTTGGCAGAAGGAAAGGGGACAGTTTGCTTTCTGTGGGGACTGCAAGCCGTCGCTGCACATCCACTCCTGTGAGGTAGATGGTGACTGTACCACAGGAGAACACTATAGCATTTAATGAACCCATCCTCATCCTCCTTCCCTCCGTCTGCAGCCTCTTCATCTCTCCACATACATAACTGTAGAAGCACTCGCTCACACGCTCTCCACATGGGCAGGCATTTAGCCAATCATAGCGCAGAGCTCAGGAGGAGCTTGCTAAATTCTGTCCATCTGGCACCCAGAAAGCTCACATAACACCTCTGACCACTGGCCTCTTATATTCCTCAGAAACAGGCTCACATTTCAATCACGTGTAACTGAACTATACAACACAACCGAGGTTAAAGTGCATCTCAAGAACAAGTGCAGTGCAAAAAAAAAAAAAATCTCCAGGCTTGTTACTGTGAATATTAAATCGGAGAAAAAACAAATAAACCCTACTTTTCTCCATTTCACAGAGGTTAGAGTAGTGCTCTACATCATCAGCGCCTACTGGGATCATTGCACTTCACTCCAAGACACTGTAAATGCCACCGCAAGGTTGGCACAAGAAAGATATTTAAGCCATAACAGGTATCGCTGCAACAATGATTCGTGAACACAGTATTGCCATCTGTAAAGGTGTATATGAGTGTATTAAAGTATCCGAATGTCGGTCGCACACGCACGGTAGGCCCATAGATGTGTGTGAGTGTGTGTGTGTATTGCAGAAATGGCGGGTAGATAACCGGATGTTTGTGCCATGTAATATTGACCCGGTGAAATATAAACCAACACCGTTACAGTGTGTAACAGCTGACACAAGTACATCACAGACAGTGACGATCCTACCTGCCTCTCTATCTCTCTCTATCTCTCCTCTGTCCATTTGTGTGTTTCCCCCCTCTCCACGTATATCTTTGTGAGCAAGCAGTGGTTAATAAAGATTTGGGGTTCAGTGAATGAAACTGGCTTTGAGAGTGACTTCTTTTACGCACTGCGATCAGTCATGTTTCAGGTGTAGCATTCAGGTAGTGCCACTTGAACAATATATCAGATTAGAGCAATGTGCTGATACCAAGCAGCAACATGTGGGGCTGAAAAGTGAAGCCAGCACTGACATGCCTTTGAATGGCCACTTGAGGCTGGCTCCAGAAGCGAGTCAATCCCCATAGACCCCGCATGTTAAAATGCCCAACTTTAGGAGACATGTATAGCTGCAGACACATTCTGCTTGTGACATACACGACACGCCCCTACAAACCACAAACGCCACAGCTATATGAACTCTAATTTGCTAACTCAAAGTTAGCAAATTGCTAACTTAGCATAAGCATAAGTGACATGATGTAGCCTTCCCATTACCTTTACTCTAACCTTTACCCTTATTATTTTAACATAATATTTCATATCTAGCTAATCGCTAACTTATCAATTTCATCAGAACTTCTACATCTGGGCCAAGGAGCGAAGACGACTGATTGTGGACTGACCATGTTTCTAGAGGGTGCGTCACATAGCTGCTCCAACTTGTACCTAACAGCAGATATAAACACGTTTACAGCCTGGTACAAAAAGCAGGTTTAGTCTCTGTAGCTATTTTTTTAATAACTCACCCATTTGCATTTTATGAACGCTTTATAGCTTCTCAGTCAGATCCACACCTCGCTCCTCCACAGCAACAACCTCTCGCCCAAATATGGTCACTTCTGGCTCCAAAAAAACAAGATGGTGCCGAGTGAAATACCAAACTTGAGGCTTCAAAACAGGAGTCCACAAACCAGTGGGTGACGACACGGTAGCTACATCTATCATTTTTACAGTCTATGATTGATACCAGCCATGTCACCGGAATAAAATGTTGCCATTGTATGTTTTTGCACACTACAAGTATGTTACCTTAGTACGTTTCATGCGTATAGCGTAGTTCACAATACATGTAAATGAGCAGGGGACAGCTACAGATCAACAAAAGCCACTCACTCACTGTCTCATGAACACATTAAGATAAACTGCTTTGCCAGGACAGGAAGTGGTACCCCTACTAAGACTCGCTGTTAATATTAGATCTTTGAATGATTTTTCTTTATGTTTTATTTCATTTTGATAAAAAAAAAAGAAATTAAATTCCATCCAGAGGTGGACCCCGAATCTAAGTCGTCTAAAGATAGATCAGCCACTGAGCTAGCTGTGAGCCACCAAACACACATGGTAGGTGTTTTCCCCAAACCAAGATTTTTTTCCTAACCTTAACTAAAAAATCCCCTGCTGGCAGGAAGTCCTTTCTGCAAATTTCTCCTAACAGCTGACCAAACTGGATATTTTAAGCCCAAACATGAGGTTTTCCTAACCCTAACCAAGAGGTTTTTCTGCCTAAGTTTGAACATTTCAGCTACATATGAAATGCTCCAATGTAACATACCAATGGTTTGCAGAAAGTACAATGCCAACAATTATTCTGGCAATTAGGTTATTGAGACAGAAATATTATGTTATCTTTCTATCATATATGAACCTGTTTACAATATATTATGTATTTGGTCTGCAACTGCTGTAAATCAGAAAACAATTCAAGTTCACATCATAAATTGATTGTTTTTCCAAAATACAAAGTCTCAGTTTCACATATCACAGCACAAATACAACAGGGAAGTCATACTATTAGTAAAGGCTGCAGTCTGCAAGACTTCAACTCAGGTGAACTTAAGTTTATAAGTTTTGACTTGGTCTGAAAATGAAAACTAGAAATTTTAAGTCAAATTAACACAACATTAATAAAACATATGACGCAATAAAGCGTTGTGTGCCCCTTAAACAGTTTGACCTTGACTATACTGACTTGTACCCGTACAAAGTTTGGTGCTAGAAAGGTGTTTTCACATTTATGTACTGAAGGACGTGATGTCTGTGTACTTCCAACTGCAGTCTAATAGGCAAATGCAGGGAAAGAAACCTGAAAACCTCCAGCACAGTGTGGACTTGGAGTTTTGACAGCAAACACAGTACAGTGCACAGTTGTAAACCGGACACTGGAGTTTCCTCCCACTATCGACCAATAATCCCATTATAGCAGATATTATTGTATGTTTCACAGCTATAAACATTGTCAGCCACTGCAGTTATCCTACAAGTTAACAAACAACTTAAACAAATAAAAGATGCTGACTACATTTGCCATACTGACACCTCTGCTAGTGGTGTACAACGTAACAGACTCCTCATTTGAGTTTGGGTCTGGCTGAGGCTCAAATATGTATGGTTCAGTCTCTTTGATGTTTCCTCTCATGCTAATGCTAGCAATCTTAATGCACACTGGACCTTCACCAGTCAACCTGTAGGGCAAGCAGCAGTGGTGGCGGGGTGAAGGCATGGTCCAGAATTCCTCAGTGAGGGAAAATGAGTAAATCTGCTTCCAGCCCTTTTTTGGAGTTTGTGTTTTGCACTTTTTATGTGGAAAAATCATGTATTTTTAACATACTTTAAATTGTGTCTACAGGGGGACCTTAAACATTGAACAAACCATCAGTGTATAAAGTAAGACAAATCAGCTGAGGTGTAGATTTTGTTTCAACATTAGGGGGGGAAACATTTGAAAATGGAGGGTTGGAGGTCTTCCACCAGAAAAGTTTAAGCATCAAACACTTAATTTCCTGCGGCACAAATTTGTGCCTTTACTGCATCAATTTGTGGCCTAAATGTCCTTAATTTTTTTTCAGAATGAAGTCCTCTGCTACTTCAAATGCACATTTTGTAAACAGTAGTAGTAGGGAGAGGTGTCCCCCCTGAAATCTACACCTATGAAAGCAGCTCCATACTGATAAGCTACGTTAAAATACTGCTTACAAGTTAATGCATCAATAATAATTCAGCAATATAACATACATACCAATATAACACTTCCATGGGTTTAAAGGTGTCCTTCTGCATTATTACTACTTTAACTTTAGGCACTTAAAGTTCATTTATATAAGTTTTTTAATGCAGGACTTGTCACTTGTAATATATTATTACACTGTTATTATTTACTATTACATAAGCAAAGAAATGTCCATACTTCTCCCTCTACTGTCTTCATCCTCTTTCTGCTCCATGCTCCCAGTTGTTGAAGTACCACTAATGACCAGCAGGGGGAGACAAAAGACAAGTTGTCACAATTAAAGCATCTTATTGACCTTGTGGTGTTGGCTGCAGTGAAGCTTACATCACCACCTGGCTCTGCATCATCCTCAGTAATACAGGAAAAAGGGTGAAGAGGAATGACGAGAGAGATCAAAGGGGACAGGAGAGTGTACATTTTGGAAAAATAGATGAAAGAGTGAGGGATATTTTGGCGAGCGAGTGGACTCTTGGTTCAGCCGAAGAGGTGACGGCATGCTGGAGCTGAGAACAGAAGGTGCAGCTGGTGCGAGCTGAAACGATGGCAGAGGGACAAAACTGCCTGCACACTTCCTTTCTCACAGTTTTTCGGTCCCTCTCTTCTTCTCTCTCCTTTGATCCTGCTGTCCTGTTTCTTTCTTTCTTCCCCCCTTTCCTTCTACATCTCCATCTAACGCTCTGTCCCTCCTTCCTCTCCTTCTTCATCCTCTTCCAACCTTCCCTCCCTCCTTCTTTCCTCCTCCTCTAGTTCCCACGCAGCGCATGGGGCCAGCCGGGCTGCTATTGTCCAGGATATCCCCTCCTTGTTAATGGTTTCCTGTGCACACACAGAGGGCTGCAGAGAGAAACAAGCAGCCTCATCTGATACCAGGCATTGCCACGTACTGCACGCACACACACACACAACTGCAGGCATCAATAAGCAAACACACACACCAAACAGTCACACGTACACTTGAACAAACAGACATGCAAATTAACACACACACACATAAAAAGACGCTGATGAAGCCACAGGTGATTTAACAGAACTCTTTTATTACAGGGAAGTTGTCATTGTCATTACCACCAGCAACTACTTTGAAAATCTGATTTGTCAGTGCTTGCTTGTGCTTTGTACAACCATAAAATATACAAACTCACGGTGAGGTTTATCAGGAGACACCAAAACATCAGGTGGAAAGCAGGAAACCTTGACTTGTTTTACTGCAACTACTGTGACGGATACAAACGAGCTCCCTCTTGATAATTACAGATCTGCTACTGTGAACAGACACACAAAAATAACTTGTAGACAAGGTGATAAAAATCACCCGAGCATCACTTACATGAGGAATGAAAAAAAAAGCAGAACAGGTGGTAAGTGGTAAAACATATGTGACGCCTCGGCTGTTTACGACAAAATGTACTGTAAAGAGGAAACATAACTTAGGGAAGCAGGCTTAAACAATTAAGCACCAAAGGAACATCAGAGGTCGTGGGTAAATCATGTTTATTTCAACCAAGCTGGTAGCTAACTTCTGTTCCCAGTGTTTCGTCAAACAAACACCTGGTTTCGGTTATTCCACCCCATAAAATGCTGTAAAAAGGGGGTGACTCTCAACCACCTCGAGCCCTCCTTTCACACCCCCTTCCCTCTGTATGTAACCAGGGCACTGACACTGGGTGTTTCAGCGCAGAGGGAAAACAAAGGGGGGACAGTTTCGCCCAGGAACTTGACGGGCGGCGACTGCTTGACCATCTGGAAAAGCCATTCCTGATAGGCTAACAACAGTGGGTGAAACTTCTAAAGCGGTGGGCAGGAGCAGAGATCAATCACAATAAATCACTCTTGTTGCTCTTTAGTCGCGGTCTCCCTCCTCACTGTTTCTCTCTCGTCTATACAAAACACAAGGCATTAGCAAGAAAATAAAAATCCTATAGCTAGGTGTATCCTCTGTGGGACGTCATAGAAAAAATAGTACTTTCTTAGCTGGGAAAATAAAAAGTCTTGTCCTTAAAGGTCCAGCTCAGCTGGGTAGTGAGTTGAGTCTATATGAGTGTGTTGAGGTTTTCATCTCAGTCAGAACGCTCCTATCTCCATACCCCAGGGTCTGTAGGGTTTGCCCACACTGGATGTTGGGACTGGGGCGCTGATGGCGGTGGTGGGGGAGATGATCGGGAAGGCGCTGAAGGGGAAGGGGAACGCTGAGAGAGAGGAGAGAAGAGGAGGGGAGAGTTTGGATGCTGATGAGGAGACCAAGGCGGGGAGTTGGACGGTGGTGGGAGCCGCAGAGGTGGGAGGAACCCGGATCGGGCCTTGATCTGAGTGAGGGGTGGCGCTTCCGCTGCGCCTGCCTGGGACGTGAGTCTCTGCAGCTGATGAGGATGAAGAAGAAGAGGAGGAGGAAGAGGTGGACGTAGTTGAGAGAGGAGTTTGCGGGCTGCTGGTGGCGCTGCGGGGTAAAGGTGCCAACGGTGCAGCTTGTTGGTGCTGGAGGAGGAGAGGGTGGGTGAGGTGGGCAGGAGGGGATCCGAACGCAGAGCCCCACGCCAGGTGACTCAGGCCAGAGTGAGCCTCTCTTTGACTGGCGTAGTTGTTGAGGTGGGAGACCAGACGGATACGCAGAGGGTCTGTGCCGTCCAGGCCTTCGATGATGCTCAGATAGCGGGCCGTCTCAGCCAGGCACTCCCTGAAACCCAAACCACGGTAGTCCATCGCCAGGGCATGGGCGTCAAAATAGCCTGAGGGGAGAGGAGGAAGACAGATTAGTCACAGTCACCTGACTTGTTACAAAACAAGTTTGTCAAGAAGTGAAGGCGCTGTGTCTGACATAAATCAGTACGCCATGACATGAGACTGTGAAAGAGTAATCAGTCCAAACAACAGTTTAAGTTTATAATCTAGATATTTACTTATTCAGTCATTTAGAGGATTAGTTTTTTTCTGTTTGTTTGTTTTTATAAAGAATGAGAATCAAGCGGGTGCAAAAGACATTTCCAGTTTTTGCCCTCTTAAGCACATCAACATGCTTCTTCAACAAGTGAAAGGTGCATTGCTGTAACAGTGACGTACCTTTGCCTCCAGCAGCATGAAGCATCTTCAGATGGTCAACAGTCATCTGCAAAATCTCTGCTTTCTCCAGTTTGGCTGAACCCTTCAATGTGACAGAGACAAAATTAGATTCAAATAATCAAAAAGCGTAAATTAAAAAACAACAACCTGTAAAGTAAATGAATATATTGTATACGTGATGTGTTGCCTGTTGCTTACCTGTTTCTCAAAGGCGCTGGGGACCAGTCTGCGGAGCTCACTGAGGCTGTTGTTGATCCTGTCACGGCGTCGTTTCTCAATTATCTGAGGACAGACAGAATATGTGATTATTATTAGAATATGTGCACAGTGACATCATGCACAAGGCCTCAGACTGCACAGAGTTTTTTCCTATATAAATAAATATACTTACTCCTCGACGCCTTTTCCTCGCCTGCACCTGAGTAGATGTTGTGGGGGACATGGACCCGAGGGGAGAGCTCATGTTCCTTCAAAGAGACCAGACAGAGACGCTCAGTCAATATTTGCTAATTTTTTAAACATTATTCTTAAATATTAAAGCTGGTGTTGCAGGCTTTTTGTCCATCTCGGCTACCCCTTAGTCTGAACTACTTTATAACACAAACTGGGGGGCCAAATAACTCACCCATTCTCATCCGCGCTCTCCTTCTCCACTTCAATAGTCTCATCCAGCTCGCTGTCCGAGGAGCTAAAATCGTGATTCCTTTTCATTCTGACTGGTCCACAATAGTCCTTCAGTGTTCCTGTTGTGTCTTCCAGACGTGCGTCTGCACAGGTTTGCTCGAAGCACCTCCGTTTGAAGCGCTCAGCTTTCCCACGGTGTCATTTCAACTCTGGTGCCGGCCAACAGGGGCGGGGCTTTGGGCCGGATCAGCCAATCACAGAGCGGTCGTGGGTTTGAGTGACAGCGCACTTGGCCCAAGCACATCCAAGTGTGCTTTGACAAGTCAGAGAGGAGACAAAAAGGGAAGACATCTCACTCTGAGGGGATTACTGGAGGATGTGGACGTGGTTTAACAGTGAGTGGGTCTGTGAAAAATTTAAGCAACAGATCTAAAGAATTAGAAAAGAACTGAAGAATTAAATTAAATGAAAAGTTTGCATCTAAGACAGGTATAAAACTGCATTTCACTTCCAAGGCAGGGGCGTGAATATAGACAGTGCAGGCAGTGTGATTGCACTGGGGCCTCTGGGGTGGAGGGCCTGTAAAGACAGCGGGCCTTTGCAAGTGATTCAGATTGCCACCTTGGAAACATTCCTATGTTCAAAGATAAATGATAAAACAAAGAATATGAATAATTAAAAACAGTGCCATCTGCTATATATGTCCATGATGTTGTCCAATGTCAAGTCTCTGTTTGTGTAAAGACAACACATGCACGATAGTGTGCACTGGGACCCATCGTCCCCTCCTTACGCCACTGTTGAATACATATCCTAAATTCTCATACTGACCGGACATGTTTAAACTATGTTGAAGTTTAATGACATTTAACACAAAAGCAGCATATCTTTTTAGTAACTGACAAAACAATCTCTCCTCAAGGTCCATTCAGTAGTTGTTTTGGAGCTTTTAATCATTTCTCAGCTGATGTTCCTCAGCAGAACAAGTCATCCACTTATCAGGGAATTATTTACAAGCACTTCTGGTGGTTTCATATTTGAGGTCAAACGTTTATTTTTGACTTTGGATACAGCAGTTGGGTGACTCCATTTGCTGGGGAAGATTGTGTGAGATGATCAAAAGCTCCAGAACAGCCTCCAAATAAAGTTTGTGATAAAGATTGTTTTGCCAAGAGAAAGAATGAACTTTAAATCTCAGTTTTTTAGAAGTTTAAAAGCGTAACAAGGTACGATAAACATCTGGTGCATCTGTAGGTTCAGTCCAAGGTTATTATAGTAAACTAAAATTAATCTTGAAACCAAAACTAGGTGTTAAAAAATTTTAAATAAATATTAGACTTCTACTCTATTGAGTACTTAAACTAACTTAAAAAATCAGCCTGGTCTCATTACTGAGGTGTCGAAATACACAGTTTGTGCAGCGTTCCCAGTGTTACTATAGGGGTACCATTTAGTGTGTACAGGAAATGCCTTCAGTTTCAGTCTTTGTCAATTTGGTCAAATATGTCAACACATCGAGCACAAAGAGGTGTTGGTGTAATGTTTATAGAGACTGGGATGTCTACATGACTGTGAGTCAGCTGCCTTCACAAAGGGTTGTGTTTGTATTGTAATACCTATTCTGACCTTCTTAAATCATGCCTTTGACAAAAAAAAAACCCATATTGTAATAAAATAAAAAAATAAAATAAAATAGAATAAAGTAAAATAAAAAAAAATAAGATAAAATAAAAATAATAATAATAAATAAAATAAATAA
>NC_065527.1:18002230-18265201 GCF_006386435.1 Epinephelus moara
AATAATAAAATAAAATAAAAATAATACTGAAATTAATATAAAACAATATGAAATAAACTTAAACTGAACATTTTTAACTTTCGGTGAAATGAGCAAACCCACACTGGAAACTTAACTGAATAAATAAAATAAAACAAAATTAAATTAAATTAAATTAAATTAAACTTGTTCAGTCAATTTATAAAAAAAATCATCTGCTTTATATAATTTTGTCCTATGTAGCTTAGCCCTTTTCCTTCAAAGTGAAGCGTTATAGGTTTCTGTGACACTTCACATTGGAGTGATTCATCTTCCCAACATAGAGGATCTTTGGAGAAACTTTGACAGCGGTCCAATGGACTCCCGGTCCGTGACTGCCCCCACCCATGCCCGCCCCCTCCTCCCCCGTGTGTGTCCCGGTGGTGATGAGGAGTGGCTGGCCGGCTGTCAGCACGCGCTGGCCGTGGGAAAGTTCCCTAACCGGCGCTGATAACCAATCAGAGGCCGACGGCCGTCTCCGGCGCTGGAATGAATGGAGCAATTGGTCGGGGCGACGGGCGGTCTGCGAGCGAGCGTGTGAACCTGTAATCCAATACTAACTCACCCCGGGAGGAGAGACAGGGAGCACTGCCGCAACCAGAGGAAGCCACCAAGTCTAATCTTACCCCACAGAGAGACCTCATGCTCCGTAAAGACGCTGTGGGGACTTCAAGGACTCTCAACAAAAGACCATAAGGCAATCAAAGCCGTCCTCGTCCCTTTCCCCCTGGAGTTTCCACATCATCACCACCACAAGACTGGTGGCTCCTATAGTGGTCACACTCCCCAAATGATTTGACAGAGCTGCTGGTGTGTGTTTGTATACATGGAGGGCTCATGTTACTGCATGTGGAGCTGGAGCTCTTCAGTGGAGGGTCTCCTGCAGAGGCTGGCCTGAGGCTTATTCAAATAACAGACTGTCAGCCAATAGAACAGGATAATATCATATAGGCTATTACCTAACTCTAATCATCCCACATTAAAGTATAAAAGCACTTTGTTCTAATTTTGTGTCATAGATAAATATGTAGCTGGAGCCAGCTGTCAGTTAGCTTAGCTTAGCACAAAGACTAGAAACAGGGGGAAATAGCTAGCCTGAATGTGATCAACAGTTACACAATACATGTACGAACACCTCTAAAGCTCATAGTAACATGTAACTCCTGGTACGAGTCGACAGGGGCCCTGAGACGCAAGCATCAGAGGCATGATGGGTGTACCGCCAGGCATGTGGGCTGTCTGCTGCTGGATTTCAAAACTGGACCAACATGGCGTCTTGTTTGGCAACTTTCTCTTATTTTATGAAAATAGTTCACCAAAATGTGTCTCTGAAAACATCTGAGGTTTAGGTTTTACATTCATACAGGAGGCGAACACAAGGCTCCCAGGTGAAAGTCCGGGGTTTGTTGGACCCATCCTTCACCGCAAAAACCCTCCCTACAGTGACTTTATAGTGAGGTTGTCTAGTGGTGTATCATACCGCAGCAACAGGTGGCATCCAGCCGACTAGCAGCATATCATAACACCACAAAAGGTTACGTCCGGCCACGTTACAAACTGATGCCATCCAGTGGCGTATCATACGGCCATGAAAGGTTGCTTTCGACGAAGCGGGGATATTCGGTAACTTGGAATGAGAACGGGCTGGAAATAACTCATGCAGTTGCTGAATCTGTCTTCATTTTAGTTGGCCAGTGGTTAGCTCTGAAGTCTTTCACGAGTTTCCAGAGGTAGTATAGGTTCAACTCTATGCAAATAAGGAGCAGACACCTCATCTCATGAAATGCGATGCAGCACTACCAGAATGCATTGTACTGCTGCTGACATAGACAGTGAATGGGAAACTTGGACATGACATCCTGTGGCCACGTACTTATCTTGTTTGTTTAATCCATACAAAAACCAAAGCGTGAAATTCCCTGTTTTATGGGGGGTTAAGTGCTGGAATATTTCTTCCTCAGCTGTTGCTAAGCAACTAGTGATGACTCCAGGACGTTACCAGTCTTAGCCAAGAAATATTCCATAACCCCACACTGGACATTGTTATACAAACAAGTTGTAAAGTGTTAATTAGTGAGCTTTATAGATGCTTCATGTTGTTTCCTACTGTTTCCAGTCTTTATGCTAAGCTAGGCTAACCACCTGCTGGCCCCAGCTTCAGGCTAACTTGAGGTATACTATGCATGATTTTCCTGCATAGTAATCCCTCTCAATCATCACGTATATGATCCATGAGAACTGTGTGGTGGTATATTTATCAGCAGAGACTCTTCCCTCTGCCTGTATTCTCTTATTTTGCTTTGTTCGGGACGTTCCTGGTCACAGCGTGCAGGTGAGGTCGGGACTTTTCCCAAAGGTAGTAACCAGGTGTCAGACTGTAGGTATCATGTGAGACAGCTTTTGAAATTGTGGAAACGGCACCAAAAAATACAAACGGACAAAGCTCTTTCAAGACGCAACTGTATCTGGGGTTGGCTTTCACCTTTGCTGGCGGTACTGTTCACAAGCAGCAGCTGACAGTTCCTGCTTAGTATACCTTTAAAGCCATCATATCACTCCACAGATATCAGGTGATATATTGAAATGGCACGTTACATAAACAGGAGAACAGGGGAAGAAACTACTAATGGAAATTAACTAATCAAAACTTTAATTGCCACTTGATTGTAAAAGCATTTAACAAGACCAAAAGCTGAATGTGACACCATTAACAAAAAAATAAATAAATAAATAAAACTTCCCAATTTCACAAACGTTGGCTGGTTAACATGGTTTCCAATCCACATTGAAACCAGTTGGTACCGGCTGCAAACTGACATTTCGTCCAACACATCCAACCGTCTGAAAAGAAAAACTGTTTCAAAATGTCAATGAATGTCACTTTTTTAGGTGCAATTACTGCCTCCTGTGAAATATTCCCTCCAGGCAACAACACTGAAAGTCTGTGAACAAGGCAAGGAGTTATGCACTACGGCATGAACCTAATGAGGAAAGTCAAAATCATGATTCATCAGACATGAAAAGAACACTGTGATATAAATCAAAATAAATACACTGCCATGTATTCTCTGGGGGAATAAACTGTTTCTGATATGCATCTTGTGCTCATACAGATCAACCCTAAATTATGGATCAGTCATGACTAACCACACACACACACACACACACACACACACACACACACACACACACAGCGATATGGCGATCCTTATCAGTGGGAGCCGAAAGCAACCAAAGGCGTAATAGCCATCACAGAGAGAGGAGGCTGCCTTGTTTGGTTTATATGAATGAGAGGAAGCACTTAGGGCTGTTTTCATCTTATTGTTGCTTTACAAGGCTACGCTTATAGCAGCACAGACAAACACAGATGCACTCCCACATCCATCGAACTGATTATTGGTGTGTGTGTGTGTGATGGGGAGTGGGAGTGTGGGAGTTGCGTTCACATACATCTGAGTTCATGCAACCTGAAGCCTTTGTCACAATAAACACAGGTGTGCGTCCACATTAGTTTCTGACTCTGTGTGTGTGTGTGTGTGTGTGTGTGTGTGACCAGGGGGAGTGGGAGTGGGTGGAGGAGGAGGTGGGGGTGAGCCCTCTTGTTGTATTTCAAGTTCACCCAGAGTTCCCACGCTGTTATTTTCTGCACGGCTGTCTTTGTTCTACCGGTCTCATCACATGTTGTGATTAGTAGGGCCTTTCAGGGGCCGCCCTTTGAAGGTGAGGGCCCGCTACACGACATCATCAAATCCCCACCCTCCTCCTCCTCCTCCCCCTCCCACCCTCTCTCCCCTCTTCTCCCGCTGCAAATCAGGCCACCAAACCGACTCAAACTCGGGGCCAAAATAATCAGGCTTGCAGTGACGGTTCACCTCCGTTGCTCTCTCCTCTCTTGTATTCATTTCTCCTTTTCTTTCATGTTTCATTTCCTGTTTTCACATATTTTCCCCTCTCTTGTTTTCTTGAATCGTATCCTCGCTCCGTCTTCCTCCCTCTCAATCAGTACTTTGCTGCCGATATTAAACCCAAAGGTAATTCTGTCTCTCCAAACCCGTCTCTTTAGCTGCCAGATCCTCTCAGATGCTGACTATTGATACGCATGGTTCAAAGGGGAGACATTAAGACTTTTATTTAAAAATTAAATGTTGGATCGTCCTCACATTTTGGCCAGAAAATCATATGTTTCCACATCTTCTGCCCACTTACACTGCACAATCACAACGGGTTTTGGATTTCAGTTTATTACTAAGCCACAAGAGCATTTTTTTCAGCAATAACATGTCATCAGTGCAGACATAAATTGAGTCTAGACTGTCTTACCAGAAGGAAATGGTCGGAGTTATGTGTGCACACTCAGGATTTGAAGTTGTTTTAAAGGCGGATTTCACCAATAAATTCACTTCAGTGCCACACAGTACACAGTCCATATTTTCTGCATTAAGTGCCATTACTTGTGCTGTACATATTTACACAATGGCCCACATGTCATCAGGTGTTTAGCTGTGTGGGTTTGTTTGGACTTGATTTCCTGCAGAGAGCGTGTGTGGATCTACATGACTTCAGCAAGTGTAAATTAAGCTAGACTGCAGCGTTGACGGAGTGACAATGATGAATGATGTTGATATCATATTCAGGAACTCTCAGTTACTCCTTAACCAAACAAAGTCACGCTAAACTGTTAACTGCCTCAAATATTCTTGGTGGGGTCTGCCTCGAGATGGTGTGGCCGTGGGCTCATGTTATTTAGAGCTATTTATTTTACAGATATAATATTAACAGCAGCCCAGTCGCCAGAGGACAATGTTGGATTTTGTAGGTTTTTGCAAACCAGGAATATGTCACATTAGCAGGTTTCTTGCCTGCCAAGCGGCAGACTACTGCACATGGGTGGATTGTGAGGCAATGGGCCCCTGGGCACAGACATGTAAAAGGTCCCACCACCTCTCCTACATGATGCGGAATCAATACTTCTGCGACTAACAGACACCAAAAAATGTATACGGGTTGATTATTTAGTGTACAGTTTGGTACAATAATTGTGCTTCTTGTCTGGGTTAAAAAGAAGGGAAAACTATAAGCACAAAGGAAATAAACGTCTTGATGAATTAACAGACCCACACAACATGTGAACCAGCTCTGAACAGTAATTAAGTTAAAGTATCAGTCCAACCTGCTCACCACAAATGAATAAGATCCTGACTGACTCATCGGATGACTGATATTAAAGGATACAGCTGGCCTTCTTTTAAGTTCATAGTCTTCCTCTGTCCTCTGTATCATCCCAGCATGTCCTTAGCTCGTGTCCAACATTTTTGAACAGTATGATAAATTGTCTAAATTTCTTTTACAAGCCTCAAAATCACAAACTCGCCTCAGGACTTAACGCACAACATACTAGAAAAGCATCTATTCTTCTAGCCTTAATTTGGGAAAATCCTTGCAAGAGGGTCTGTAAATACACATTCTTCATTGGGCGTCGTCAGAGATTCAGTTTGTTTTTTAACTCAATACATATCATGTGGTGTAATAAATCAACTGGCATCCTCCAGCACACATGGCCTTATACAGTTCATTATCAAATACATTTCTGTCTTTTGATTTGGGTTAAATGTTTTGCTCATTTTAGTTTAGGCATCTTTAAATGTGACAATAAAAGAATTATACAAACATTCTCTGGCCAGATACTACGGTTCTTGAAGGTGTGACCCTCAGTGAGTCACGGTGAGACACTGAAAGCTGCGGCGTCTGCAGGTTAGCCACAGACAGATGTTCGTCCGCTCCAAAACAATACGGCGAGCTGCTCTCTGGTGAAACCCCGCGGAGGGCGAGCCTTGTTATTGTTTATAAATAGAGCTGTGTGGAGCACTGAGGAAGGCTAACTTTGTTTCCCCTGACAGGGAGAGGAAGCGACAGCTAATTCTGCTCCAGACGTGTGTGACACCCGACCATTGTGCCTTACAGAGAGAGAGGGGGTGTGGGAGATAGAGACATTGTTTGTGAATGTGCGAAGGCAGGGGTGAGGACTATGTGTGTGTGTGTGTGTGTGTGTGTGTGTGTGTGTGTGAGACACCCTAGTAATGTCCTTCAGGAGGGTGGGGGTGTGCTCGTGGTTTCATTGTTTGCTCCCCTGCGAGTTTTGTTAACGGGGTCCTCTCCTTCTCATTGGGTCTACACAGGACATCTTTCTGTGTGTGTGTGTGTGTGTGTGTATTGAGGAAGTGAAGGATGTGTCAAAGTTGACCCACTGACACTCATCTCTGTCTTGTCTCCCCATGGGAAGTGTTCGAGGGCCTCCCTCTGTCTCCCCTGTCACACACACAGAAACACAGTGACAGGGAGAGAAGGAGAAACGGACTCTTTCTCGCTGACAAGACCGATGTCTTTTTCTCCTTTTGTGCTGTGAACGATTGTTTTATGAGAATCTTATTTACATTTTTTTTTGAAAACTCTATTTTAAAATGTAGATTATATTTCTTGGAAACAGGCCCCTTTCACAGCTGGAGTTTAGGATGTGTCTCAATTATTCTTCTCTGCTCAAAGTTTGTTTTCTGTTACATTTTAACTGCTAAGCTAGCAATTGTATTCATAAATTGCTTCGTAAAGCAACTTGTAGTGCGACTCATTTCGAGAGAAATTTAATGCCATGTACTGATCTTTTTTATTAACATAATATGGAAGTATTAAACTGGGTTCCCACACATTTCCATGGACAAAATTTCAAAACTTTTCTATGATTTTTTAAGAACCAATAATAAAAGAAAATGTTTTCTTGCCCCACTTGCCTGACGTTTTTCAAACATATCAGGATCAAACTCTATTCAAAAATAATTTCAGTCAGCTGGAATAAAGGAAGACAGAGAGGTAGTGCCGGGAGAAAATAAAGAAACGTGAGTGACAATAAACGTCACACGAGAGCTGCAGAAAATAAATGTGACGTTATGTTAAATTATATGGAAGGAAAAACAACATTCCATGACTTTTCCAGGCCTCGAAAATGTGATTATGACTTTTCCAGGTTTTCCATGACCGTGTAAACCCTGGTTAAACTTATCTGCCAAGTTGCAAAGGTTCATACAGAACATATCTGCAAAATGTTTTTATACCATATTTCTTTCCTTTTCACTATGAGGTTCCGTTTGACTGAATTTAACTTTATCGCCATTATTCTCGCATACAACAAATAATGATATTGCTCATTGTCGACCTGTAGATACTGCAATGTATCTGCTAAAGTTAGAAAAACTATAATGTAAAAAAAAGTATAATAATAATAATAGTAGGACAATGAATAGTGGTGCATAATATAAAGTTAGAGGATAAGGCTGGTTTCATTCTAGAGTATCGTCACATGCATAAACCACAGCTGAAAAGACCAAAACTTATAATGTGTTAGTTTGTCTCTTACTTGCTGACTTCCTACTCCTTCCTCCCAGAGCGTATCTATGGTTCAGATGTTGTTTCCAAATGGCTCTCAACATGGAGCGGAAACAGTGTTAACAACAGCAACAGCTCTTATGGAGCTAACAGTGTTAGCCTGGGGGTGGGGGACCCGAGGGTGGGCACTTCGCCTCTGCAATGACACCTTTCTGCCACCGTGGATTAGGACAGCATTATCAGCATTAACTGTCATATGAACACAGCGCAGAGCAGCAGCAATTAGCTAGCCTGGGATACACACAAAGACACACATACCAACAAGCACACTCGCCCAGACCTGCTACCACAACAAAGAACAGAGAAGCTCAGATTACGTCACGCACACAGGGAGCGTGACTTCATTCTCTGCTCAGGACACCATTACTCCACTATACCTTTACATAGCAAGTAGCTGTTTGCTGCTGAATCAATGCTCTGAATGTCATATAGAGCTTCCCATACAGACATATTGCCCAAAAAATTCTTAAAACAGTTGGGTACTGTACTGGGTGTATTTGTTGTGGGACGTTTTTAAACTGTGCATTTATACACATTTGGTGTAGCAGGCTGGTGCACGACAGCGCCCAATGTAATGAGGGAGCATGTCCCCCAGTGCAACAGTGTGCCTCATGTATGTGCTTTTAATAGTTTTTGGACACTAATGGAGGAATCAGCTATATCCAGTTTTGGCCAAGCCGACTGTCAGTAGGATGAATTAATTGTTAGTTTTGGTCTTTTTAATCCATTAAAACAGAATATATATTCTTTAAAGTAGAATAATCAAAACACTGTATATTATGAGCTGTGCAGTTAGCATTAGAGTAAGTAGCCGAACAGCTTCAGGAAAAAATCAGTTCTTGAGTCTGGATGCACTCTCCAGACAGCAGAGTTGATGGACATATGTTGCAGGGATCATGTCTGTGATTTTTTAGCTACAGGAAACTCAGACGACCCGAACACCCCCCCCCCCTTCATCTGCCTCTCTCTAATCTTTTAAACTGCTAATCCTCAAGTCTGGTACATTTGATATCTAAATTCAACAGGTGGACAGGAGTCATAACTCCATTTCTTGATTCCAGTCGAGTCACATCAGAAAGACTGAAGTACCTGCTGCTGAATATTCACAGGATGTCATAATCGGCGCTGTCTGACTTTAATCTGGAGGTGAAGTGGGAAGCGGAGTGGCTGGTTTCGCGGGGGTTTGGGTGTGACTCATGTCTGGAGTTGGCGAAACTCCTGGTGGGTGGTCACTGTGAGGAGAGAGTGAGAGAAAGTTATGGAGAACAAAGGCAGTTATTTAACTTTCATCTCAGCTTGAGGTAATTATTCGCTTTGAGTTTGACCCAGTCACACTTTCAAACTGGCCTTGTGCCCTCGGCAAAATGGGAATTTTGTCCTGTTTTGACATTTTATATGATGAAGAGTATATAGGACAACGATAACCTGCTGGCATGCGACAGAAGTCACGAGTAGCGTAAGAAGTTCAGTAGACTCAGATTGCCCCAAATTTGATCCTTTGATATGGCTGCAGTGTGATCTCTGGGCCTGACATGAAGGTATGTCGAAATTGTGAGGCGAAAGACAACATTGGTTTCATGCAGTTGTCAAATGTGCACACACACTCACACACACACACACACACACACACACTCCAAATGGCACACAAACTTCTAATCACTCATCTTTACTCACTAATTTGATAACGAGCCTGAACGGTGGAAACATGTTTTAACGTTTGACATTTGGCCTCAAGAAAAAAACGACAGAGTGAACGAAACGAGCCTCCCTTCAGTATCTTTGCAGCCTTGGGAGAGACTCTCTCCTGCCCCCCCCCACCCTCTCCTGCTGCAGCGAGGGGTTGCTGGTCCTCTGACCCCGGTAATGACGGAGGGTCAGGAGTCAGCTTGTGTGAAGGAACCGTCTACGTCTGCAGAGCGCGTGAGGGAGCGCCTGGGAACCAGAGCTTGCCGTGTGATCCCGTGAAATTGATCTCTCCAGAGGGGACCAGTGGTGTGTATTTATTTTTATGTGTGGTGGTTGTGTGTGTGTGTGTGTGTGTGTGTATGTAGGAGGGAGCGACTGCGACAGGAGACACACCAGCGGAAATGGTAGATCCCAGTGGTTGGCCTGTCTTGCCGTGACCAGGGTGCCCTGTCTGCATGCCTGTCTACAGCAGGAATGACAGGAGGCAGCGGAGGGAAAAGCCTGAGACGACGTTATGCTTCACTGCCTCCTCAGAGAGAAAGAAAGAAGCAAATGAAACCCCTGAATTGGGATTTCTCATAGTTAAAATACCAAAAGGCTCTCAAACAGCAAACAGAGCAGAAAGACATAGTTTGACATTTTGGGAAATTCGCTTGTTTATTGTTGAGAGTTAGATTGATACCACTTTGTGTTCACACTATAAGCAACACAGCATCTGCAACAGCTACATTATTGAGTCACCATTTAAGTGTTGCTGAAGCACTTGTTGACACAGTTATGACGTCCTGGGCTTGTGTGTGTCTGCTACTTGCAGTACCTCCACTGAATGTCATCCAAAGGAAAACAGCCTTTTCATCCGACGACCCAAAGTTTTGAACCCCCCAACTGTCCCATTGGACCAAAAGCCCATTTCTCTGACACCCCATTATCCCCAAAACAAACGACACTGCTCCGAAGTCAAGTTTCTCAGATAATACACGCTCCCTGCAGTTCAATTCTTTAAACCATGGATACATTACATTTGTCAACAAAGCTGTGGTGAATGTGTGGTTGGGTTTAGGCACAAAAACAATTGGTTATGGTTGGAAAGGATCAGGTTTTGGCTTAAAACACCACCAGCAGGGATGGGTAAGGGGAAAAAAATCGGTGGCTCAAATGCTGCTGGGATACTGAAACTAACTGCATAGTAGGGTTGGGAACGATTAACCGATACGACCGGATATCCGGTTTGACAAGCGAGATGCGGCTGCGTCGGTAGCAGCCTCCTCAATCGATACGAATCAGCCATGAATCCTTAGATGAATCGATTGTAGAGTCATGGATCGGGTATCGCGAGACTAGCAATCGGTTGACTCGCTTTAACAGCTTGCATCTCTAAAACAACGTGAGAGCCGGCGGCATGCTCGTAGCAGGCATTACTGACAACGATAATGGATGTAAACAACAGCGCCAACTTGACCGGTGGAGCTGAGGAACAGAAGCTAATGCTGGTTGGATAAACCAGGGAGCAGCCAAGCCGCAGCAGAAACGAAAGGCGAATCTTGCCGGTTGTGGGTTGAACGGGGAGTCACAGACACAGAAAGAAATACGTATTCCTGTCAAATACGGCGGCCTTAGTGCTCCGCGGTGCAAGATAACGGCTTACCGGCGACCGAATAGCCCGGCTCCAGGTCCAAGAAGTCTTCGTCGGTGTCATGACTGCCCAGAAATACCTGAACAGCCGAGCCGTGGCAGCACACAGGTATGTGATGTGTCAGAGGAGAAACGAGCTGTTCACATTTCCACAAACCTCACCGCACTTTAGGGACTGTTCTTTACTTATGAAGGGACTGTTCTTTACTTGTCAGGGGAGGAGGGTGGCTGGTTGATTTTTATTTTATTTATTTATTTTATTTTGATCCCCCCTATGTTAATCACTTTTTAAGTATGGATAAGTCGATAAGTAATTTATTCCATTGAAATATCATTGATGTATTATAAAAAAGTGATTTATCTTTTTATAAATGACAAACACAGAGTGTAGCAAACACAGAGAAATAGTCTGACATGCTGTCAGTGATAAGCTGCTAGTCATCACAGTCCATGAGATCAACTAATAACAGGAGATGTCAGATTCTGCCCCTACATTGCATGTTATTATTTTATTCTGCTTTATGTTTATATTGTACAGCGTTATGATAAACTTTATTCCAGACTCAAGTCCATATAAGATACATACAAAAACACAGACAATATTTTTATATTGATCCCATCCAACAAAATGATGTTCATTCAGCAAGACTTTTTTTGGTCCATGTCTAAAAAAAAATACATTTGACATGAGATTTTGTTGTTGTTTGTCTTTTTATTTTATTTTTGCCAGTGTCATACAGCAACAATGCTTGGGGATGTGGTCTTTTACAAATTTGAAAATACTGTAAGAATGTCACTTTTATAGAATTGGCTTCTTTATTTTATAATGTATGATTAATGTCTACATCAACAAATGGTAACCGTAGAATCGCATCAAATCGTATCGAATCGTATCGTATCGTATCGAATCGTTCTGTATTAAAAATATATTGTTTTTGAATCGTATCGTAACCCGTGTATCTAGATACGTATCGAATCGTCTATCACAGAGAGATTCCCAACCCTACTGCATAGAGTGCCTATTCTCAGAAAAAGGGGACTTCGGAGCAATGGGCTGTCAAGCGGACGTTTTTCTGACTAATAGGGATTTGGAAAGTTGGGTCGTTGTAACAGTGGCGTGGAACCATCGATCGATTCGGTCAAAAAATTATCAATGCCTTTGATCAATGTCTGAACCCAATTTTTGACATCACATTTGTGCCCCATTGCATCCCTATGTGCACCACACAAAATACACATAATAGCACACAATAAGATAGCATAGCATCAGCACAGCTAATGGCAGATCACGCCATCGGCAAGCGTCAAGTGCTGGGTGTCAGTTTGTAGCTTCATGTCACCTGCTTTCACTGAAAATGACTTGTAGCCTGTTGCTATCTGGCTCGTAGTGTGAACACAGCATCAGATGAATGTAGCCAGCAGCTGGTTTGCTTAGCTTAGCGGACTGGAAACTGAGGGAAACAGCTAGTCTATGTTACGTACAAGTACCTTTAATTGTTTCTTGTTGGTTTAATCCTAACAAAAACCAAATAATAAAATTAAAAATTGTGTTTTAACTAAGGGTAATTTGCCAGACTATTTCTTGGCTGGAAGCAGTCACCTTCTGGTGCACCAACGGCAAGTTTTTATGCTAAGCTAAGCTAACAAGCTGCTGGCTGTAGCTTCATGTAGCCTGTAACGGACATCAGCTTAGTTGCAAAATGAAATGTTGGCACTGTATGTTTCTGAAAACCACAAATATGTTACGTTTCATATTTGGATTAAATGTGCAAGAGCTGAGTTTCTCGTCAGGAGGAGGAGGGAATGCAGCAGATCACTGTTTGAGACCAACAAACAACAAAAGCAGCATTTTTAACTACACATCTGGACATTTCCAGCTGTGTTTGTGGTGACAAAAGTGGGTGTTTTAATCCAAAACATGATGTTTTCCTAACCTTAGCCAAGTGTTTTTTGTGCCTGATCCTAACCGCACGTTCACCACAGCATTGTCACAACATACAAGTTAAACTGAAAATTGAAATGTGAAGAAATGTTAAGTTTCAATATATCTGCTACATATGAAACTGATACAAATGTAACTTATCAGTGGTTTGCAGAAACATACAATGCCAACATTTGTTCTGCTGATTGGTTTGTGGGCAAATATGAGAGTGGTATTGATTTTCTCATTTAACTCTCAGCAAAACAGTGAAGCGGAGCTGCCTTTCAAGGCGCTGGTGTGTCCACTGGGAGCAACTTAGGGTTCAGTGTGTTGCTCAAGGACACTTCGACCTGCAGACAGGAGGAGCCGGGGATTGAAGTGCCAGTGCTGTGATTAAAGGACGACCTGCTCTTCCTCCTGAGCCTCCTTATGTCTTTTTCAGCTGTTCAAGAGCACGAGAACAAGAACAAGCCAACGTGGACGATATTTAAACATCTACAATTCTGTCACAACTGGGGCAGCAACTTAATCTGCTGAGGAAGATCATGTGATAGGATCGAAAGCTCCGTAGCAGCCATGAATGACTCTTGTGAGATTGATATTGTCTGTCTTAAACTTGCATGTAGATTTGGAAGAGCTGTACGTTAAAGAGAGCAAGAGACACATGAGAAGAGGTTGTTTTTATGTGTGTGTGTGTGTGTGTGTGTGTGTCAGTATCTGAGAGACAGACCCCTCCAGTGAAGGAGGCCTGGCTGCTCTTTCATCTCCAGCATCTGCTATTCTTCTTAAAGCTCTCGGGCCAAACCTCCGCTGTCTGTCTGCTCTGCCTATTTAGATGCGACCACTTCAGTCATATCTGCAGGCTCGTTATGGCAGCTACAAAACCAATCCCTCCTCGTGCTTATTCAATCACAGAGGGATCTCGTGAGCTCTTTTCTGTCTGTCTGCTCCCTCCCGGAGGCTTTGCACAGACATTTCGAAACAATCAGATCTATTAGTCGGGACTTGTGATGTCTGATCCCTCCGCTGCACATGGGGCCGGCGTGGAAATGTGGCACACCCCGTTCAGAAATTCCTTGAGGTTTGCTTAAAAAGAGAAGAGAGAAAATTTTCAAGAATTTATCATACCTTTGAAGCAATGCCACGGATGTCTTTAAGAATTGATGTCTGCTGTGTTGTGATGTGAAGGGTGGTGATGGTAATGGAAGGTGTCACATCAAACAGACCAACTGGGAAAGACTTGCACATTTAAAGAAAAACAATGCAGTGGTGGGGAAATTAGTAAAAATGAAACGTGTTTTCCTGATGCACGATATGATGCAATAAACTGTATAACACATACCAGCTTATGAAAAGGCTAAGCTGTAATACAATATAATATTTTGTATAGCTGCAATTTTATACTTTTTGTCTCTTTGGGACAATTTACATAATGCAACACTGGTTTATCATGAGCTACAAATATGGCAAACTGTTGAACTGTTTGATATTTCGTCTGTGACAAAATAAAAGGCTAAAATGATTGGAATAGAAAATGTTTATCTTTCTGTGGATTAAACGTTACAATGATGTGTCTTTATGGCATAAACTTTAATTCTAGTTTTATTGTGATGGTTCTTTTACCAGTTTTTTAATCCCTTCAGGAATAAATTATGTTGTTTTTATCTATGATTATATTTTATGTGTATTTAATGAAGATAAGACTGAGATCCTCCTAGTTGGCCCAAAAAGTAAGAGGGACCTGATCTCAACTTTAAAGCTCATTCTAATTTGTTAACAAAAACTGCATTTTATCATTGACGCAACACAGCTAAGGTACGACCTCTACTGATGCTGAGAAGCTTGTTCATGCTTTTGTAATGCTCTGTACACTGGCCTACCTAACACTGCCATTGCAAAACTACAGAGCATTCAGAATGTTGCTGCCAGGGGTTTAATAAAAACTTAAAAGAGAGACCATATAGCTCCTGTTTTATGTAACCTACACTGGCTTCCTGTGTCTTTTAGAATTGATTTTAAAATCCTTTTATTGGTTTTTAAGGCTCTTAATGGCATCGCCCCCTCCTTTATAATAGATTCCCGATCACCTTACGTCCCTCCATGAACCCTGAAACCCTAAAGTTATGGAGGTTGAGGCAGGTAAAGTTGCTGTGGGTAGATTCATTTTAGGTACCTTAAAAAGACTCAAAGTTCACATGGTTCCAAACACCCGAAAGTCCTTTGTTTTGTGTTTTTCTGCCTCCTAACTGGACCGCTCAAGACCACTTCCTTATTTACTCCTGTCAGCACACTGGTCTCATGATCACTGCCTCCCAAAATATGTAAATGCACATATTACTTGTGTAAGAATTTTCTGTGTGTTACTTTTTGTAGGAAACATACAACATACATGCATGAGAACAGCCTGGTAATTTTTATTTTGTGGGTAAACTTCCCTTTAGGGTTAGTACTCGGCATTGGTTGATTATGATGGGAACACTATCATTTACATGTTACAAATAAACAAATAAATTTGAGCTTTGAATTTAATATAATGTAATAATAATGTGTCATAAAAATCATCTCTCAACCTTTAATCAATGACTGCTCCATGAAATAAAAATGACCAAACATGACATAATGAAACAGTTGATAATACATATAAAATATAATAAATAAAACGGTGTGCAGTTTGCAGATGACACTCTGCTTTGTGCCCACACAAGGCAAATCCAGGTTTGTGGGAAGTCACACACTCACCGTGCTGAGAGAGTCTGACTCACGTGTTGTCATTACATCACTCAGAGGCCAGATTGAAAACATTAATTAGACAGACTTCCCCGGCTTGTTTGCTTTTGGACTTGTGAGTGACGTGTGTATGCATTTGTGTGCATGCATGCACGCGTGTATCTGTGTGTGCACACACATGCGTATTCTTCTGTGCTTTGTGTGTGGCTGCTATGACTTGAGTTTGGGTTCGCTCACCAAGCTTTGGCTTTTCTGTGTGTGTGTGTGTGTTTTGTCACAGAGTGGTTAGCGCAGCGCTGATTGCTGTTTATTTGGTCTGTGGGTTGACACAGAGCCTAACAGTCAGGAGCGCTTCTGACAGCTCTGTTTTTATTGGGTCCCTGTGGCCGTACCAACACTAACACTGGGGTCGCGCTCTTCACTCTGTCCCCCGCACCCTGAGACTCCCACACCAAGCTTCCTGTCTGTGCTTCACAATAACATACAGTATATCATTATGATTACAACAAGAAGGTTTCTAAATTTTAGTGGAAAATACGGAGAAAATTCTGTTTCACAAAGGACATTAAACTGAATCATGGTGATGTTTAGACAAAATGCGAGGATAAGATTGAGAAGATTTGAAGATTGAGAAGATTGATGCCACTTCTTAGCTGTGAGACTGGACTCAATCTTCTCATCTAACTTTCTACAATATACTGATGGCAAATATTTCCCATAATATGTCAAGTTTAAACAAGAAAAGCCCCTATCATGATTTAAAACATACTGATTTGGGGGGGAAAATCAATTTTATTTTGCAAACAAATTTTGGGCATTAATCCAGTGGATTATATGTTAATTTTCTTCATATGCATAATTCCTGAGATCTGATATTATATGGCCTGTACTACCTGCTGCTTTTTTTGCGCCCTCAAATCTCTTGTTTTCAAGTTAGACATGCACAAGGCGTGCTCAAGGTGAGACTGACACCATCACAGCACACAAGCTTTTTTAAGTGCATTTTTTTTTATTGGAGATAAACAAAGTTTAATTTTTGGAATGCAGCAATGCCCGACAACAAATCACAGGTGGTAGATATCTTCCCTTTCTTCCATAAATATCAGTACAGGATAATAGACTATAGGGTGCAGAGCTTTACATCTGTCCCACGGACGATATTTTAGGCCTAATTCACATTTAAAAAACAACGCCTGGAAAAAGATCAACTCTGGATTTCTGGTAAGTAGGCTATGATATGGTGCTGGTTATGGATGCTTAGCAACTTCAGGCGCAACCTGCCTCTGAGCCTTTGAAAGTTGGCACAGAGAAGACACAAGGGCTGGGACACATGCTGTGTCTGTAACCGCCTGGAAAACCCGAGGTCAGGTCAGGGGTTTGTACCTACTCTGTGCCAACTTTAAAAGGCACAGAGGCAGACTGCATCTGAAGTTCCTAAGCGACCAAAACCAGCACCATATCAGAGCCTGCTCACCAGAAACCAGAGTTCGGAGCTGATTTTCTTCCAGGCTTCAGGCATCTTGAGTGTGTACTAAAATGTTGTCCATGGGACAGATGTAAAGCTCTGGGTAGACTCACAAGTCTTTAGATGCTTTGCTTAACTAAAGACTGATGACTTTCTCCCTGATTTTGTGTTTAGATGGGCGGATACAATTTCAGAGTTTAAAAAAACTCCCTACGTTGCAGAACCAATAGTAAATCTGCAGGGCGGTCCTTTGGTAGCTCGCTGAATTCTTGTGCTCGTAAACATAGTCCGACTAGAAACACGTGTAGCGGTACAAAATGGCTCAAGTCGCTATAAGTCCTTCATTTCCACAATCTTTGTGTGTTTGTTTCCTTGCGGACGAGAAAAGGGGGAGCGCACATTTCCGGGAGGGCGTGTCCTTTTCAAAGGGTTAGCAGGTTTGTTGTGTTTCGCCGGTGTGTAAAACACACTTTAGAAAGGAGTGTCCCCAGACCAGAAGCTGGAGATCTCTGATTGTCTGGTGGCGAGACTAAGCTCTGGCCCTGCACTAAAATGATCAACTTCTTTTCCATATTCATCATTTACTGATATTTACAGAAAAAAAAGAATAGATAATTATCGTATGTGATTGGTTGTTCCTCGCCACATGACATACAGAGGGTTATTGCTGTGCCAGCCGTTGTGTCCTAAAAGCAGGTGCTTGAGAAAGCTTGTTTGCCGCGCCAATGTTGCTCTCGTTTCTGAGCACGTCTTCTGCGCATCATTGAAAACAATTAATTTGTGGGTGCAAAACACGCAGCATGTGTACAGGCCCTTCAAGAGTAGCACCGAGCGACCAACCTCGCGTTTGCCAGTGCTTAAAACTAGCAGCATGTGTCTCATCACTAGAGGATTAAACTTTGTTTTTGCTTCTTTAAAACCTGATAAGTTTAACATGGGGACCCTTGATTCAGCTTTGACCTTCTTTTTTACCATATAATAGGCAGTGAGTAAAGAACCTGGGAGCAAGCTGTCTTTTGCATGAGCGAACTGTATATAAATTTAAAGTGTAACAACTCGTGGTTGAATAATACAACACAATATTTCAGCTCAACATAACATTTTAAAAAGCCACCAAAACATGACAAATAAATGATGATGACAGTGAAATTCCAAATAAGTGGCTGAGATTTGTTTTGGTCACAATGTGCGTCACCGTCTGGTCGCTTGTGCTACTGCCCAACATTCACTGTTACGATGGGAAACCAATAAAGACAAGAACTGGGTTGTAAGAGAAATTAATTCTGCTTAAATATTTTAATCACAGTCTACAAGTGTTGAATTGACCATCTAACCATCTCCGCTCATGACTCATCAGCCCGACGCACACACAGATGTGAGATAAACTCAAACACACTCGCATACACATGCTGACATGCTCAAGATGGTATATGGTACATGAACACTTAGTCAACCATGTAATGTGACCCTGTCTCAGCCAACACACACACACACACACACACACACACACACACACACTGGTAAAGAGGTCACCGCTTTACCATCTGGTGGTCAGACCCCCACCACACACACAGTCACACATAATGATATAATAACCTGTACTGTCCTACGCACTGGACTGACATGTCTGTCTCTTCACCCAACCTAACCACACACACACACACACACACACACACACATACACAGCTGACATCTCCCTTCGCTGATGAGAGTATCAGGGGAGGAGGGGAGTGAGATGCTGCGATGGGACGGCTGTGGGTGTGTGTGTGTGTCCCTGTTGTAACGGCTGCTGCCGGCCGTTCACACAGCTGTCTGCGAGACACACTCACACACACAAACACACACACCGAGCGGCTGTGAGAGATCCCCCCCACGACTGCTTCCCAGGCCTGTGACAGAGAAAAAGGGAAGGAGGGGAAACGGCTGGAAGGGATTACACACACACACACTTACACAGCAACAACCATACGAGAACATTATGCATACACACACACACACACACACACACACACACACACACAAACACAAACACAGTGTCTTGACAGTGTTTTGGTGCCAGATTAACATTGTACTCTACCTGCTCCTGTATGAGCATGTGAGGTGAAGTCAAACTTACATAAAGTTTTTTTTTATGACTTTCGTCTTTCATGTGCCTGAAAAACACAAGTGCTGCTCATTTGTTCAAACAGCATGAAGAAGTTTTCTGGTTTATTGAATTTTGGGTCTTATTTAGCAGTTTTGGGTCATGTGGGTTGTCAAGTATTTGCTTTAAAAAATGCAATATCTGTGTATGTTGTAGCACTCAGTTCTGGTCTCAAGACTGATTTCAAGACCACTTTTTGAAGGTCTTTGTCTTGTCTTGCACTCGACCGCATTTTAACTCGGCTGTGTCTCGGTCTCAGATAAAGAGGACCACAACTGCGGTGATGTCACTAAATTGCCTGTTTGTAAAAGTAGCATTGAACAAAGATGGTTAAGCAGATTTCAACTCTGCGGTGTTTGGTTGGTTTTGTTTGCTCGTTGAAAACAAAGGAAAATTCATCATTCATCAAACCTGTTGATTATGTTATCAAGACATTTCTCATGATACACTTACACAGACACGCATACATATATATACGGCATGGCGGTAAAAAAGGTGAATAAAGAGGACACTTCTTTTTTTTCTGTGCATGTTTTTTATGGGAATGTGGATCTCTTCGTTGCATTGCCCGGGGCCATTTTTGCAAAAATGACAGGAGGCTGGGAGCCAGTTAACATAAGACATTAAAAAGATTTCTAAGTATATATAATAAAATGAATTGCCTGTTTTCAGTCTTTCTATGCACAAGTCAAGTGTACGCAGGAGCAAGGATGTTAGCACATTCAGGGCTAAGTGGAGGGTCCCGGGATCCTCCCCTGGAAGTGCTGGGTTTTTTTTATTTATTTTTTTATAAGCTCTATTTTGATGCATTTTTATGCACTCTGGCATCTTATTAAAATTCAAAGTAGAAAAAAAAATCCATTGTCAATCAATTTACTTTCACTGTAAATTACAAAATGGTTTGCGTGCCACCTGGCAACCTATCTCGGGCCAAATGTGGCCGTGCAGTGTGACGTTTGGTTTCCACATCCAGATAAGATGTGCAAGGTACCCTGGGTGCATTGGTTGCTGACGTTCTGGGACATCATGTCACGTTCTGCCTGTTACATGCATTGTCTTCTTTCAAGACACACTTCCGTTTTCATAGGAAATTTAACGTTAACATACAGTGTCTTTCAAAACAAACGTACTACGTCAGTACAGCGCCGTGAATTGACAGTTTTTTTTTTCCTACAACAACAAAAACGTGGTTAGGTTTAGAAAAAAAGAACATGGTTTGGCTTTAGAATTGTACAGGACACGAACACCGCTCTCTTGGGTGCAAGTCGGTGTTTGTTGGACCTATCCTTCACCCCTCTCACCCACCCCACTCGGACTTTCGCCGCCTTAACTGTTGTCCTTGTCCCGCCACGTTTCCCTGTGACGCTGCTGGGCGCCGTTAAACTAAAATGGCAACCAGCCAAGTATCATTCTAACGTTAAAGAACGGCTTTTTTTTGTTGGCCCAAGCGCCAGATTTCGATGACTTTGGAGTGAGACCGGGCTCACTGATCTTGGTCATGACTAGCTCTCAGGTTAGGTGGTCGACTGCAACACAGCTGTGCATCTAGGACAGATTATCTAAATTACTTTATTTGAAAGTAAAACCAAACGTGACAGAAATGTTTATTTTTAATGCCTCATCGCACTGAAAACAACTCAACAGTAGATAAAAGTTAACCAGGAAGCTGGACTATAAACTATGGTTGTTATATTTGAGTTTTCTCCTCAAAATAAGTCTGGCTAAATCAAAATAAGTCTGGCTAAATCAAAAGTTTGTTTAAAACCTTTCTGATCATCTGACTGCTCCTGTTCCTCCCCCATCTGACTGCTTTTATAGTGGCATCACTGCCTATAGAAATGTCAAAACAAAGCAGAAATAATGTCCAAGTGATTAGAAAACAACAAGATTAGTCTCGATAATGACCTCTTACAAAAAATGTATGTCTTCAACAAGAACTAGCCATTTATCGAAATATGTCGCATCTTTTAGTTCAGCAGCAAAAGCACAAGTACCTCGATGTTAACCACCATCTTTCTCTAATCTTATCCACCACCACGACCATACTCTACTTGAAGTCAAGAAAAGCTGCCATAAAGTAAATGAACCATAGCTTTAAGGACCGTCAGGGGGAAACGCAGCAGGATAGGAATGAAAATACTCATACAGGTTATGTTTGAGGACTGCATTATTTGTTGTTTAGGTATGAGGAATTGTTTGTTTGAGTCTTTTCTGTTTGGACTACCTTTCCCAATGATGCCATAACATTTCAATAACACTTAATAATAAATAAATGTGAGAACAGAGTGAGCGGGCTTTCTCACCAGGAAATTGTCCATAGTTAACAGGAAACAGGACCACAGTCTCAACAGGAAGACATGGGCAGCTGCTTTTGGTGAAACCGATCCTCACGGGTAGCAAGGAACCATATAAGGACCATGTGTCCATTTAACACATCTTCCTTTCAACAGATATAAGATGTGTACGTTGTCCTAACAAGACAAACAGATTTATTACATAAACGGTCACATCCTTTTAAAGAGTGTAGGTTTCGCTTGTGGAGATGTTTTGATTGTACAGACTGTGCTATTTTAGTTATTTGTTGAGGGCCTCATGGTATTTCGGACGTGCCATGTGAGAACATGCAGCGGACTCAGGATTATTCTCCATGTTTATGTTTGTATCGAACGCTTTACGCCGTGTTTGTTATCCCTGCAGATGGAAATAGACAGAGGCTGGAGTTTCACAGGCACAGGAAAGGCTTTGTTGGTACTCTGAGCTGTCACTGCAGGCGCTAGTATTGGGAAATCTGCACCGATATTCTGAGTCATCAATGGTGATCAGGTTCAGTCGAGAGGTATTGGATGTATTTAGTGGGTTTTAATGAGAGACTACTGTGAAAAACAAAGAAGACAGATCGAAAGAATTAAAGTCACTTGACAGGATGAGGCTCCATGAAAATCAAAGTTGTGACATCCCTGCAATGATTCCAGACCCCAGATTTAATGCTTGGTGTTCACCGCACATATTTGCTTTGTAGCTTTTTAGCGATTCTCATGAATATTTGGCAGCATGTTGTTTAGGCGACAGCGGGTTCCTCTCTGTGTATGTTTGCGTGTGTGTGGTGGTGTGTGTGAGTGAGAGAGTACTGTTGTGGTTATTGATGCATACTTCTTATGAGGCACGACATTACGAGCTGGGCAGAAGTTAAGAGGGTGGTGGTGTGTTTGTTGTGTGTGTTGAGAGTGTGGGAGCGAGACAGAGAGGAGAGACAAAGACACCGAGACAGAGGGAAAATAAGGAAGCGAGGAACACAGAGAGAAAATTAAAGGTTGACAGAAACAAAGAGAGAGACACTCAGACCAAAACATAACGACTGCATGTGTGTGTGTGAGAGGACAAATAAAAGAGTCAGAAAGAAAGACAGTGTGTGTGTGTTTGTGTGATACAGTGGCAACCTGATCCAGTGGGAACGTGGAGTGAACATGGGCCGCACTGAGCCACGAACATAACAACAGGAAACCATGAGCGTATACATGATCATCACTTGGTACTGCGCATAACCAACCCTGACTCCTAGATATGTTTATGTACAACTACTTTGCAACAGCAATACGGTTTAGAGCAAACATATTGGCGACCAGATTAAGCCTGTGCAGAGGTGAGACAAAGCCATTGTTTCGCAAGTCACAAGTATATCTCAAGTCTTTGCACACAGGTCCCAATTAAAGTCCCAAGTCAAATCCCAAGTCCTAAATTGTTAGTTTTGAGCCCTAATCATAGGCTGTAGAAAAAATGGATATAGATACTGTAACATCACCCACTGGTTTGTATACCGCTGTTTTGAAGCCTCAGGTTTGGCATTTCGACTGTCACCATCTTGGTCTTTTGGAACCAGAAGTGACCATATTTGGACAAGCAGGAGTTGAAGTTGGAGCTGTGGAGGAACGAGGGGTGGATCTGACTCATAAGCCACTTTTACACTGCTGGTTTAAGCCAGGAATACATCGCACTGTTACGCCGCAAGTTTTGTCTATAAGGTGCGATCTCAGAGAGGGGGGGCAGAGTTGTCTCACCTCTGAGCCAGACACAGAGATAGTAACAGCCCAGAAATGAGGTCTGTGTAAAACATATAGCCAGAAAGACGTGACCATGGGTGGAACTGGTGTGACGTTTTGATTAAGTATCATGCTGGTTACCCACCGCGTGAGAGTAAAAAAGCTGCTGTTAGCAGTTAGTGGCTAACTCAAAGAAGAGGAACAGTGGCAGTATGTGAGTGCAAATCGGGAAAACAATGAGATTCGGGACTCCTTACCCTCTGAGCAGGGGACAAGATAAGACGCCATATAACAGAGAAGGTAAATGATTGTTATTGACATGTTAATGCCATTGTTGTCACTTAGAAAGCACTGGTGTCTCATATGTTATATATGTCACATTAGAAGCTGGTACTGTTGTGTTACATGTCACGCCCGTCATGTGCACTTTTGATTGCGGGATGTCGGGATGCAGTGTATAATCTCTGTGACAATTTATCAAATGCTGCCTATTTCTACGCAGATGATACCATCATCTATTGTTCATCCCCATTCAGTAGTAAAAGCTCTGGAATACCTGCAGTCTGCCTTTAATGTTGATCAGGCCAACTTAACTCAACTTAATCTGGTGTTAAATACATGGTTGTGGAAAATGCATACACCATTGTTCTCTATATGCCACTGCTAAATGGCCGTCTTTGTATGTCCGCAGGCTCTCGCATTGGTTGTTTTTTATATATAAATCTATTCTTGGCCTCGTTTCCTCTTATCTGTCTACATACATGTGCAGAAACCAAAATCACTATGGCCTCCACTCTCATAATATTCTTCACATGCTGGTTCCAAGGGTGAGAACAGAACTTGGCAAAAAAGCTTTTAAATACGCTGCTCCTTCGTCCTGGAATAATTAACTGAAGGATCTGAAACTAGCACAGCTAATCACTGTGGGGGAATTTAAGTGGATTTTAAAGGATCGAGTCATTAGCTCTTTTAGTCAATGTGACTGTTCCTTAATCATTTTAGAAATTGTACTCACATCATATTTGTTCTTGTCCTGGACCTTGTATTTCATGTTAATTGCATACTGTGGTTCTTATTCATTTGTTGTGTGTGACAGTTGTATATGTCTCTTTACCTTGTTGTAACTTGTAACAATGTTGTATGCTGATGCCGCTGCATTTGGTTCTGAGAAAAAATTCACAGGAGGCATAAGGAGGGGACTTTGTAGTGGCCCTATAGTGCGATCTCTGTGTAAAAAGGGCTATAGATTGTAGCAATGCCCAGAGATGGGGACTTGAGTCATTGTGACTTGGACTCGAGTCGACTTGAGTCGCTGTTTTGATGACTTGTGACTTGACTTGACAAAAAATAAAAGACTTGAGACTTGACTCGGACTTGGAAGTTAAAGACTCGGGACTTGACTTGACTTAAGACACGATGACTTGAATGACTTGAGTGTTATTCACATCATGTTTTCAGTTTGAATATAAAATTAATAAATTAATTTAAAAAATAATGTTGATTACCCGGTAGGAGCGCAGGCTGAGAATGGCGTTGTCATGATTGGATCACTACCCTGTCAATCAGTCACGCCCTCTCTATGTACCTTACGTGTTTATTGGAAAAACACGCCCTCTTATATCAGATAGGCATCAACATGTCAGCGGGAGGGGTACCGCGAGTCATCGTGGACTTGACTTGACCTATTACAGGACTTGACTTGACTTGACATAACCTGTGACTTGACTTGACTTACTTGACTTGACTTGACTTGCCCGAGAAAAAATGACTTGGGACTTACTTGAGACTTGAAGGTTAAGCCTTGAGACTTGCACGTGTGACTTGGTCCCATCTCTGGCAATGCCTCACAGACAGCCACTCAGGCTGCCGGAGTGCACCAGAATGACCCTTGACCCTTTTTTTCTCAAGTGCGGAAATTGAATATTTGCAACTGCGTAATCTGGTTGTTCTAAAAAAAAAAGGAAACTTGAAGATCCGTTCATCACTAAATCATACGGCATTGCAAGTGAGCCAGTTAAAACAAACGGAATGGTCAAAGATGTCATATTGACATTTAAGGTTGATTGATTCACAAAACATGCGAGAAAACATTCCACCTTAAAAGTTGCCGGTAGCTGTCGGCAGTTGTTGGTAGCCTATGAGCGGCACATCAGTCCATAGCTAGCTTCTGAAGGCTTCTTTATGTGTGATGCATTTGCAAAGAAACATCACAAAGACAGCCTGCTGAATAATGCCAGCTTGTGCTTCATCCACAACGCCTGCAGGAAAGCTTCGTTTTTATAGTCCAGCCTAAAATATGATCCTGACCTCTGACTGCACTCCAGTTTTTTATTAGAATCGATTTTCAATGCGGCTTCATTTGCTCGGCACAAGTGGGTAAATAAAAACACTGAAAACACAAATCACTTGTGTTTATTGCACTTTATCAGTGCCACCTACATGCAACCTTCTATATACTGCCTAATGCTAGTTAGTTAGATGTTTGGCTGACTGCCACTTATCAATGTGATGAAACTATTCTATCGTTTGGTGAGTTATAGTTGACTAACGTATGCAAACTTAACACAGAGGAATAGTGGTTGAATAATCTTTGACATGAATTTTTGATCATCATCTATTAATTGAAAAAACTGACTGATTAAAACGATAATTAATTGCTCACACAGCAATGCACACCCTTTCCCACACTGCAGGTGATATAAAACTAACAATCTCAAGCTCATGCTGACATTTGGCCTGAAGGAGTACTGAAAGAAATGATGTTACATTTATAGCATGTTATTTTAACAAACCGGACTATATGAAGCTCAACTCACTAATGGCTCACGATTACAGCTAAAGTGTGCGAGTGCGTGTGTGTGCGCTCATGGGTGTGGGATCTTACAGCAGCAGCTGGTGGATTATACAGGGCTGATGTGTCCCTCATGTCCTTTAGAAGCTGTCGTCATGCTTCCTGTATTTGGCCAGTAGTACATGATGTCACTTCCTGTGCTGGGATGCGTGTGTGTGTGTGTGTGTGTGTGTGTGTGTGTGTGTGTGAGGGTGTGGACCAGGCTGGGACCCAGCTGCAGTGGGCTCCCAGCTGTCTGTCCCAAATGAATGTAACTAACACACTCACACAGAACAAAGGAGAGACATCGTTCCAGGAATCTGAATGTATCCTAAAAGCAGATACATACACACTGAGTCACTGATATGCCCGAATATTTTTCCATACATTCGACTCATTTACACAATCTTAAAGAGAACATAGAAAAGTCATTGCACATCAAAAATAGATACAATACATGGCATAATGTGCAGATGGAGGATGTTTCGTTTGGCCTTCCCCCAAATGACTCTTCAAGTGATTTCAGTGTTGCCTGCCAGTGTGTCTTAAGTCGGTCTTAAGTCAGGACTCCCAGTGACGGCAACAAGTCTTGGTTCTCTTGTATTGTTGAAAAGGAGGAGAAACTGGTGGAGCGAACAAGGGTTGGTGTTTAATTCCATGTGTATCTGATTCATCAACCAGCAGCTTATTTTATTATTATTATTATTTTTTATTTTTAATCTCAATTTTTGAAACCGTTCACCTCTTATTCCCACAGTCTCCTCCCACTGAAACAGTCTTCCAGTGTATGGGGGGCGTGAATAACATGAGTAGGATAACTGAGAACTGCGGATAATTAAAGGATGTCACAAAAATAAAGCTGAGTCATACTGAGGTGACAATATCCTGGAGTACAGTAGGACATTTTGCTGAGTCACTGTGTCCCAAATGTCCTTGTGCGTTATTGGAAAAGCACAGCATACTGTTTTTATTAGCCAAGTGCTTCACAAGTATGAGGTCTGTCTGGTTTGGCAGCGATACGATCATGAAAGCTTCAGTTCTTATTGCATCAGCTGATTCATGACAGAGAAGTGAAGATAGTTTAGAAACACAAAGAGTGACATTCAGATTCTTAACAAGAGCAAATAAATGCCTAAAAGTCTGTTAAACCAAAACTGCTACCATAATACTGCTTGAATCAAAGGCTCTTTGTCGCTGTAGACACTGACATTTTAATTTTCAACATTTCTCAGAATAACACAAAAATATCAGAATTAAAAACAAAGATTCAAACATGATTTATCAAGATAACTTTAACCGATTTTTTATGAGGTCTAATGGCAAAGTCACACGTTCAGCCATCGACCCCGAGAATATCTCCGATCAAAATTATCTGCATCTTTACATGATTACAATCATCCACCCATTCGTCATCCATCCATCCATCCATCCCTTACCCTCATCCATCCATCCATCCATCCATCCATCCATCCATCCATCCATTCATGCATCCATCCATGCATCCATCCATCCATCCATCATCACACCCACCCACTCATCCATCCATGTCCCTCATATCCAACCATCATCACACCCACCTACTCATCCATCCATCCATCCATCCATCCATCCATCCATCCATCCATCCATCCATCCATCCATCCATCCCCTCATCTATTCGTTCTTGTTAGTGTGACCCCGTTTCAGAGTGTATGGTTGGCAGTGGAGCTGCTGAGACACGTGGTTCATTGACTGGGAAGGTCTGGCAACACACTCTGTCTTTCCTCTCACACCATTTATTATCTGGACAGGGAGAATCCCAGGACCGGGGAGCTTGTGCTCACATGAACACTGACACACACACACACACACACACACACACACACACACACAGAGGAATATAAGCAACATTCATTGTGAGAACTTCAGCGAAGTCTCTTCACCCGAGTCACACAGATGTTCCTCTTGGCACCTCAGCAGGTTGTGGTGGGGCGGCTCAGGGGGCCTTTCTGGGGTCTGGAGGGGGGGGCGCTGAGGGCCAAACAGGGCCCCAGAGCCTGGATGAGAGCTTCCTTTGTGGGACACAAAGCATTGTCTGTGCTGGGAAAGGCCATGGGGATGGGAACACCGCCCAGAGCTGGACACTGAGCAGCGATTCGAGCTCTGTGAGTGTGTGTGTGTGTTTATTTGAGACAGAATGAGACAAGGAGAGTGAGTCTGAGTGTGGGAGAGAAAGTGTCCTCACATATGACATACGACGGGTGCTGTGTGTGTGCATGTGTGTGCGTGCGTGCGTGCGTGCGTGCGTGCGTGCGTGCGTGCGTGCGTGTGAGAAAGTGAGACTCTCCAGACTTCTCCATGTATGATTAAGAGATGTACAATGAAGTTGCGTGAAGATCTGTCTGAGAGTGTGAGAGAGCAGCTGGATGGACAACGTCAGAGAGCTGCACTAATTTTCTTTTTACAGTGTCAGCACTTTGAGCTCATTCAGGCCTGATCACACCAGAAAATGGCACAGAGAAATTCATCCATGTGTGTCTTCTGCAACCAGCATGCTTACATCCAAGAAGGCAACCAGTTAATGGACAAAAAGTTCATGCAGTTTGTGCAATAGACATATTTGTAACATCCACTTCTGTCTCATAGCTACAGTATCAAACCAGTCCTGTTTTGTGGAACGGTTCGCCAGTTTTCAACCAACTTTGTGTCATAACAATGTGGGTAGTGTCTGTAAATGAACACTGGCAAACTTCACTTCATCTAACCAGTGCCCAGATATCCGCCTGGCTCTCAGGTTGTTACTTCAACTACAGGCTGTACTTCATTTTGCCCCAAGAGTATAGAAGCAGATCAAGAGACAGACCCACCCATCTCTCTCTCTCTCTCTCTCTCTCTCTCTCTCTCTCTCTCTCTCTCTCTCTCCCTCTCTCAAACTCAGACTGAAATGCACTCAAAAAGTAAAACTAGTCAATGCTGATCAAATGTATATTAAGAGTCTGTTACTGTTTTGCTTATTTCTTGCCTACAATGTCTTCAGAAACATACGTTAGTGCTGTGTTTAGCTGTAATAGCGAGAGTTTATGAACAGGGAGTGGATGCCATACAGTTTCCAAGCACAGTGAAAATGGAGGTTAAAAAAAACTGAGATCAAACAGTGAAACTAGGCGGCGCTGATCAAATATGAACCCAGATATGAACCAAGACTAGCTCACCTAGAGCTCAGAGATCGAGATCCTTTCTTGTCAGCTGGACGCCATTGTTTGAAACAGATGAGTTCACTTTACTGGTCTGGTGCAGTGCATTGCATTCTGGTAGTTGTAGGTTTTCTCCCTCTTGAGCAAAAGTGTCCATTTCCTTTGCTTTCCCTGGTCAAGTAGCACCAATTCCAAAAGTATTTGCATCTTTCTACTGCACAGGCATCCTAGTTTTATTAAAAGGCCATCTTTCAGCGGAGACATGCTAGTTTAAAAGTAGATGCAACACAGCTTCCTCCATTTTTCAATTATGTACATAGACAGATGACTTGATTGCAAAATTAGTTAATCTGTCCAAAATTCATCATTCCAAATCTAGCTTTGGTTAACTTTAAGGTGTCCCCTGTCAGTGTCACAGCCCATTCACCACAATAAACGTTGGCCTTATACGTTTCTGTAAACCACAGATACATCACATTTTTACATTCTATATAGTAAGTATGTTGTTCCTTTAGGCATCTTAACATTTCAGTTTTCAAATTTATGTTGTGACAATGCTGTGGTTGAAGTGTGGTTAGGATAAGATACAAAAACCACTTGGTTAGGGTTAGAAAAAGATGATGTTTTGGCTTAAAATACCCAGTTTGGTTGTGTTATTTTGTTAGTTTCCAACAGTAGTCTGTTGCTGAGGTGTCACATCATCCATCATTTTGTCCACCCCTAATGACAATCTCAGCTCATATACATGTAATCTGATTTTTGGCCACTTTAAAAACACATGTTACACATCCGTGGTTTGCATAAATGTACAATGCCAACATTTTATCCTGACAACTGGGCTGTGACACCACCAGTGAACACCTGAAGTTCACCAAAGTTGAATTTGGAAAGTTGAATTTCGGACAGATTAACTTTGCCCCTGCAAACTAATCCACTGATTATGACAAAATTTTACAACTAGATCTTTAGTGAAACATCTATCTACCTCTGAACATTATCTTTTTATTCAAAATAAGTATGTAACACAGGGACCGACTTGGTGGCTAGGAAATTAGCTAAAGAAAAGCACAACAGCAGATCAGGAAAGTTAATAATTAAAAGTCAGTTTTCTCGATGCTAAGGAGCCGTCTAAGGACACATAATGAGAATCACTGTTTATACTTTTACTGCCCTGTGAGCTTTACAGCCTGGGCACTTAAAAGTGGTCACTTGAGAAATATGGAAGCAATAAAAATGTTTCAACAGAAACAACAACATCAAATTAACCCTGGGATAAAGCCGTTACCATGGCAACAGACAGTCTAACATGCAGCCCCACCCAGCTTTTCTTTCAAATATGATAAGATATGGTGCTGATGAAGGACCAGGAAGCAAAGCGGCTATTTTAGGACTTCGGGGACTGTCGCTTGCAAAGTTAGAAAAAGCTGGCATGAGCCAAAAGAGTGAAGCTTGCATGTGTGCGTGAGCGTGAGTAACAGGGTTGGGGGGGGGGGGGGGGGGGGGTTNGGGGGGGGGGGGGGGGGGGGGGGGGTTTAGGGACGGTGGGAATGGATGAGGAATGTCAGAAAGCCAAAGAAGGGGAAAGAATGAAAACAAAAAAGCAAAGAAGTGGTTTATGCCCGCAGAACAAAGATGGAGAGAGGGGTTTTTTATAATTGGCCTTTTCCTTCGGGTCCCAGACTCACTGGCTGAGAGGAGGAGACAGGAGGACAGAGGAGTCCATGTAGTCTCTCTCCAACACACACACATTCACACACACAGACCACAAACACAGTCCAAGCTGGCGAGGGCTCCAGGAAGATATTAGGAGAGTTTGGGGCTGAGGTGATGTGGGAACCTCGATAAACCATCACCGTCTAATTACTGTCGCCACAGCTCTTTAACTGGCCAAGCACATTACACCAAAACAAAACACACACAGATAATCACTCACAATGTACCACACACACCCAAGCTGTTAGAAAAGCTTCTAAAGAAAAACACAGACACACAACGCTCTACTTCAGCACATGTGAACATCAGAGCAGGTTGGCCCCGGGCCCTGAAGTTCTCTGTGGGTAGCTGTGTTTTACATAAGACAAGCGTGACCCTAATGCACCATGGAGAATGCGTGTGTGTGTGAGTGTGTGTGTGTGAGTGAGTGTGTCCCCTTTGCAAACCACCCTGGAAAGCCCCGTTCCCTTAAAAGCCATGTGGGTCTGCAAACCCTGCAGAGCTGCTGTTTCATAGTTTGTTCAGCTATTTTTGGGAGCCCGTTTATTTCAGAGTTTAAGAAAGCAGGAAACCTGAGAGAGTTTGTGCAGAGGTTTACTTTCTCACAGAGAGGCTGGAGAAAATTGAATGTTTTGGTTGTGTTTTTGGTATTGTTATGTTGCGATGTTTCCAGGGACGAGGCTCATGCACCCCAGAGTTACAGACAGAAAAGGCATCAATTATCTTTTATACTCTCACGAAGTATCCACTGCAGTACTGATCATCCAACAATCACATTTTTTTTCACAGTTTTGTAAATTTGATGAGATGTATTTTACCAGAAGTTACAATATTTCCATAAAATGTTTTGTTCAAATAGTCACAGAGACATGTACGTATTACTACAAGTAGAGATAGTGCTGCATGAAATCTGTGAAAACAAAATACCCCTTACACAAGAATACAAATTCACGTAAAAAAAAAAAAAAAAAAAAATTTAAATCATGTATCTTTTAAAATTAAAAAGGGCAATAATACAAAGGTCACTTTTACTGTGGTTTTTGTTAGGAATCCTTTTTTAACAGTCACTTAAGTGCTCCATAGGGAAGGAAAATCAATGTACTGTATGATAATATTGTGGCCTAATGGTTAGTCTTGAGGGTTTAAATAAAAAGGTTGCTATAATATAATTTTACAATTTTCTTCTGGACAACAATTTCCCTTAAAAGACCAAAACCAACAATGCTTGGCACAAGGCCCCAAGCCAATTCATTCCTACAGGAGGAATAAATCTTTAAGGACAAGTCTTAAATATATACATTTTTATTTTTATTAAAAAAACAAAAACAAATAAAACAGTAGGGCACTGCAGACTTAATCGAACGTTACTCAAACTGGGGTAAATGGTGCATTTGTTGGGGACTATTTTAACCCTTTGAAACCTGAGCAAATTGACTCGGTTTCTTTCAAAAATATGGGAAGAAGTCAATTAGCAATGAAAGAAAAAATGACCCAAAAAAATGAGCTAGAAATTAGTAAAAAGAGAAAATTAAAAACAAGAAAATTAGTGGAAAAAAGGAAAAAAAAAACAATTTAAAAACAAGGAAATTACCTGGTGAAAAAACTTATAAAATATAATAATTCTGTAAAATAATTTTAAATATATAATTATTTTAAATATAGTTTTTTCCCTAGCTGTTTTCTTTTACCCTAGGTTTTAAAAAATAGTTTTCTAAATCTATTATTTTTTTTGCAATTTGTCAAACATTTCTGACCAAGTTTCTCATTGCCCCTTTTTTTTCATGTTTTTGAAAGAAATTGCACTAATTTGCTCAGGGTTCAAAGGATTGAATACTCGTGTAAGGTGTCTGAAAGCAGCACAAGAAAAGTACTGTCGCTCCAGGTTTCAAAGGAGTTGCAGATTAACACAGATTTGTTGCTCCAGTGATTACTTATGATAGCTTGATGGTGTACGTAATAACCTTTACTAGCAAAATGAGTGCAGGAACACCCATTAAAAATATGCAATAGACTGCATCTCCATTGCCAGTAAACAAGAAGCATGTACACAGCAAACAAGTATGCCTCTCTGTTTTTTGTGCTACCTTAACATCACAGACTGGCCAGAAAACGGGTTAGTAAACAGGAGAAAGCAGCATGGAGGGCAGTGAAAATGTTACAGTTGTTACTTTTTATTCGGTTCCTCTCTCAAACTTGGCTCCGCATAAATATGGAGCGATGCTGAAGCGGTTCTTGAAGACTGATGGTATTTTGTGATGACCTTGCATCATGCTGGAAGAGGGGCTAAAATTAGCGTGTCCACCCAGGTGTTGTACTTTCATCACTAACATCCAAAGCCGATCAGAGCTGGAGCTGATAAATATTAGTGACTATTGCAGAGTAATTTGTCCCAGGAGTGAATGCCGATTGTGACCTTTACCATTTCATACAAAAGCCAGATGTTAGTGGGTTCTTGGTCCAGTGAGAAAGGGGCTTTAGATGGACTCAAAGTGACCATGTTTACTGTAATGAAGAAACCTGTCACCCAGTGCTAAACTGAAGTGCAGTGATGTGTCTTGGACACTGAAAGTTGTGTCACTATTTACTTCCGAATACAACTTTTTCTTGCCTTGGTTGATTTGGTTTATAAGCAAGTAAATAGAGAGAGAAGAGAAGAAAAAATATATAAACAACCCAGTATGCCTACACCCACACATATGCTTACACACTCACAGAGAGAGTCAGACAGTAGTACAGTGGATCTCGTCACCGGGCAGGCTGCAGTAGCTCCGGTGGCGGTGTCTAGTTTCCACATGATGAGAGTGTAATCCTTGCAGGTTCCTGCCTGCTGCTTTGTTTTCCCCGTTGTCTGACTCATCCCTCCAACCTGTGGGAAGGAGGGAGAGATGGACTATGTCACTGTCATAACACAGGATTACTGTCTACAATACACTTTCTCAAAGGGATTGGAAAGATGCCCTGGAGTTTCTATCCTCTCCTCTGTCTTTGTCCTCTCACTTTTCTCAGATTGCACTTTTTGTTTATTGGCCATTATCGCCTTTCCTTTTCCTTTTCTTCCCTGTCTTCCAGAGATTCCAGGTTTATAATCATATTCTCAATTATGTGCAATAAATTAAGGTTTTTATTCTAAAAATCTTTTTATAGCTCTTTATTACAACAAAGACCTTAAACAAGTAAAGATTATGACATGGCAATAGACTCTCATACCTTTTCACCATCGTTGAATTCTTTATAAGAATTTTGTGTTTGTCAGAGACTCAAAGCCTGTGTGCTTTTTATGTTTTGTTTTTTTTTGAGACATAAAGTAAAACCTTTTGCACATTTCAATGTTCGTGGAAGTCTCTCTTAAAAGCTTTGGGTTTCTGCCCCCTGGGGGTTTCTGTCAAGGCATTTTTGCTTTCATTTGGTTCATAGGGTGTGTGGAAATCAAGAGGCAACCTCCGGGGCTGAAAAATGAAATCAACATAGAAGAGCCACAAACTGCAGTTCTTTGAATGGCCACTTGAGGCTGGCTCCAAAAGACAGTCAATCCCAAAGAGTAATGAGTAATAAATTACTTTACTAGCGTGTTTCTGATTTCTTTTTTATGATTAACATTTTACTGAATTTTTCTTAAGACATATGAGTTAGTTAAACAAGTGAAAGGTACAAGTAAAGTAAGAGTAGAAAAAGACACTGTTTTTTAAGCAGAACCAAGTGAGCAGAGGCATGGGTGTGTATAAGCATGTGTATACATGGAAGGGAGCTAAGCCATGGGTTTGTCTTTAAGGGCCATTAATGTAGTAAAGAAATCTTTCCAATCTCTAATAATACCTTTCTTTCCTCCCCCAGCAGACAGACGGCTACTTGTTCATATGCCACCACCTTAGCAAGCAGGTTATGCCAGTCTGTGACTGATGGTGCGTGAGCTGACTTCCATTGTTGAATGAGCAGTCTGCTACCCAGCATAATAGTGGTCTGGACCCATTCAGTATAGACAGTGGGAATTGTGTCTTTTAGTACAGACAGGTCCCCCAACAGAAATAAACAGATGCAAAGGGGAACTTCCTGACGTCTTCCTGATGTTTGTGACTCCTGATTAACAGATTTTACATTTGAGTTTGTAAGAGTTCAAGTGATAGATTTTTAGCAGCTTGACAAACACTGGCCTTAATCTTAACCCTCCAAGTGACCAAATGGAAATACTTCAGGGACTGCCCATCGTTCAACGGCCTAAAAATGCTGAAGCCCAGTAAGTCTGAAAAATGTCCCACTGGACCTAAAGCCCATTTCTCCAATTGCCTGTCACCCCAAAAACAAACACCCACTGCTCCAGTCCCATTTCTCACAAAATACACTCCAAACCAGTCACAGCCGACAGGTATCTTTCCCTTCTTCCGTAAATATGGAGCAGTTGATCATGCTGTGTGTACGGCCCTAATTTCCAGGTTTGGTACCTGCGGTTATCACACAGGCTAGTTAATAACATGTCGGGCAGGAAATCCAAAGTGTGGGATAATTGTGAGAAAGTGAAGGACGAACCCAAGGTGATATGTAAACTCATCTTCATTGGTCGACTACAAACATGACGTATCATCTGAAACATAGAAGTAGCTACATGCCCATTAGCCACTTAGCACAATCATTACTGCTTTGCCGACAGCGTCATTAACAGGCGGCTCGCTCAGTGTGTGACGTGCACCTATACGATTATATATTTAATAATTAAATTAATATCCTAAACATGCAGGCAACTAGTAGACTAATAGCCCTAAATGACGACTATTGGTCGACTAGGAAAATTCTTAGTTTGGGGCAGCCCTAGTAAAAACACCCAGGATCAGTGGCTCAAATACAGCAGGGAAATGCTGCAAAGGGTCGGTAAAAACACCTGGGATCAACGCCCCAAAGGCCACTGAGAAAAACCTTGAAGAGTCAGTAAAAACACCCCGAACTGGCGGCTCAAACGCTGCTGAGAAACGCAGTGATGGGTCAGTAAAACAAATTGGGATCGGTGGGTCAGGTATCGCAATGGGCATTTCTTTCTGGGGGATAACAAGCTGTGGGAGAAATGGGCTTTCAGTCCAGTGGGACATTTTTTGGACTTTTTGGCACCAATTCATTCAAAATATATCTTTTTCTCAAGTCACCATCCTGCCCTTTTGCTCCCACCCCTCCTAGTTTCCCATTATCTTGTGAATCCCAGGTCTTATCAGCTGGCACCTGCACCTCTGATCAGCTTTAGCAGACTAAATCCAGCTGGATCAGAGCTAAACACTGTGGGATTACAAGACAGTTTAACACTGAAGCATTGAGGTTTAGGCCTGAATGCCTCTCTGAAGCTGCCTCTCCTCACATTAACAATCGACCCCGTATGCACCCGTCTGGTTTGACGTGCGGTGTGACTTTGCTGCCAAAAGCCACCTGTCTCTTTAAGTCAGCATTTGATAATGTGATATGTGAGCAGCTATTTAACCACTCACACCCATGTGTTTTTATTTAAAGTTTTATCAAAGGGTGTTCTATCCTAGGGTAATAAAAAAATAATTTGATAAATAGTCGAAATGCAGCCTGCAGTGATATATCCAGTCCTCACTTGAGTTTCAACAACCTGGCAGCCCCAAAAGAAAACAATTTCAAACTGATTCATGATCCTACTTGTTGCCACAGCGGAGTCAAGGTGATGGTTTGCCCTTTGGGTGGAGTGGCAACATCAAAAGCTCCACACACACCGCTGTCCCGGGTGCCAAAAGAGCTTAACAAAGTACACAGAAGTGCTTAAAACTCATCTCATACAGCACCAACATACTGCCGTCCACCTGGCAGGACAAACAGTGCCAGTAACGAAACCTCACCTGCACCTGCGCTGATTATCCGCCCTAACCAAGCTTGTGTCAAAATGTTCCCCAACCAAACGGAAGGAGAGTGAAAGGAGTTCAAGTGCGCCGTGTCAAATCTGAGTTTGACGTATGTTTTTGAAGTTTGAGGTCTGAAATAGTTTCTTTGCCCCAGGAATGGAGATGTGGCCACCGAAACAAGACTGGTAAGAAAAACAAATGAAGGTCGGCGTATTTTCATCTGGAAGAAAAGCAGGAAGCTTTGAATACTGAATGCCAACAGTTCAAAGAGCTGCAGGGAAGCAGGAGAGGGTAAACACACACACACGCACACACATGCATACATACACACACAGTATGTCAATCAATTTAAACAAACAGGAGGCCACATGAACCCTCACAAGGCCATGCCTACGGTTACAGAGGCTACCAGTTGCCTTGCACACACATACATGTTCGCAGTCTTTGCATGGCCTGGTTTGAGCAAGTCATTATTGTGTTACATTCGCGCACACACACACACACACACACAAAGTCAAACACACACACACTCACAGCCCCTCGTTGCCTCTCCTGTTTCAGCCGCATGCAACCAGCAATGTGCACAGGCACACAGGAGAGGCCTTGTGTGCGAGGAGTCGTAACAACTGCGGCGGTAGCTGTGCGGTGACCTTTAACCCCTGACAGCATGGGAAAGTGGGCGCACTCAGCTGTCAGGACCCCAGTGGGCCAGTTACCCCCCCTCAGTAATGGTTAAATGATGATTAGACATCAATGGGAAGACACACACAACGCTCAGCGAGGAATGTTATAAACGCACATAAATGGACACACAAACACACGATGCAAACACACACACACACACTCACACTCACACACTTCATAAGATCATTGTCCTGACCTAATGTCGAGTGAGTGTTATGACAAAGACACAAAAAGGGGAAAAGACTCCACTCATTAGTCTAATTGACCTTTCTCTAAAACCCTCCTCCAAAGAGCAATTATCCAGCAACCGTAACTATTCCTGTCAAGTTAGAGAGGTTCCTTTCCAAATGACAAATACATAACAGCAAAACTGTAAAGAATAGATTAAACAGGTTATCTTCTCACAGCAGAAATAAACAGCCTGAAACAGGTTTGGTCTCGATAGCTAATTGACTAATGACTCACCCATTTAAATTTGTCCAAATATGGTCATCTGGGGTCACTTCTGGCTCCAAAAAGACAATGGCAAAAATACCAAACTTCAGACTTCAAATGGGAGTCCACAAACCAATGGGTGATGTCAAGGTGGCCATGTCCAATATTTTTATACAGTCTATAAAAATGCAAATAAGTATGTCAGTTAAGCTGCCAAACAGGGTTACCTTGGAGAGAAATAGCAGGCAGATTATTTTTTAACATACCTGTAATAATACAACTAGCTCTATATGGCAATAAGAACAAATTCTTTCTTTATTTCGGGGTCATCTACATGGATTTTGCCTGGGGCATGCAGCTTGTATGTAGCCATCAAAGCATATTTACAGGATTTTTGTTTTAAGACAAGGCTCACATCTTGTGACAATGAGATGTTCTGCTGGTAAACAGTGGGTCCCTGCATTCATGTGGATGCCACTTGACATGAAACACCCACCTAATCACTGTTGCAGATCAAGTACGCCCTCATGGCAACGGCACTCCCCAATGACAGTGGCCCCGGCAGGATAAAGCACCATGCCACACTACAAAAACTGCTAAGGAATGGCCCGAGGAGCGTGACAAAGAGCTCAAGGTGTCGATCTGGCCTCAAAATTCCCCAGATCCCAATCTGCTCGAGCATCTGTAGGACATGCCAAAACAAATTCTGTGGGTTGAAGGTCCCACCTCACAACCCACAACCCACAGGACTCAAGGATCCACTTGAATATGGAGGCCAGGTTGATGTGTAGAGCTCATTGTCATGTTCTTTGGACCATTTCTGAGCGGTTTCTGGGAGGGACGTCGCCATGAGGGGTGTCCTTGATCTTCAACGGTGTTTGGGTGGATGGAGTGTGTCAAGTGGCATCCGTATAAATGCCAGGACCCAAGGTTTGGCACATGCACAGTAATCAACTGAATACTTGTGACACACATCAGTAACCACAGCCCGACACAAAAATGATCAAACACTCACTTCTGTTCATATGTTCAGACAAACACCTTCTGTGTAGGCCTACATCTTATTTGTGTGCCTCTACACACACTAACACACACACCAACACACTGCGTCAGTTTTTCCAGACTTTCAAGACCTAAGAATATTTCTGCCTGTGTCTTTTGGTTCTCACAGTCCTCAGTCACTGTAGGAATGCTAAGTATCCAGGAACCCCCCCGGCTGAGCAGCCAGTGGTTAGGCCCGTGATTTAAAACAGCCCTGGTTGTTCCCATGTCACACGCTGTGAAAGGGGGCATGCGGAGGTACAATATATGCCACAGCCCTCAGCCCTCAGCTCTCCATGTGGCTTCACATACTCTGAGTGTTTTTTCTTTTTAGGTGGAGCAGAGCCGGTCACCTTGGGTAGCTCCACACCACTTCAAGGGACCATAAGAGTGTGTTTCATGTTTTAGCCCATTAACTACAAATTGTGAACATTACTGCAAACCATTTTCCAGAGCATAGCGTTGCTTTCTGGAGTAACAAATGCGATTTTCCAACCTTCCATTCAGCCGCAGGTTTTAGTTCATGTCAGCACTATTTTAAAGCCAACGTGCAGAAGAGTCAAACTTGATGTAACACAGCTGAAACCAGCAAACACTTTGATGCAAGAAACTATTGAATTCATATTATCAAAGTTTGATTTTGTGTCAACACGTCCAGTGAATGTATTACAGCCAACATAAATTGATGATGTTGGAGCTTACACAAAGTTATCTCCATAGAGAAACTCTGATATTGGACGATTCCACAAAACCTCTGATTATGTTTTCAGTGACAACAGTTTTCATTTCATTTCAATGCCAGTGTTTTTAAATGTCTGTCTTCCAATAATATATCAGAAAGACAACTACAGTATGGTTAAGGTTAAGGAAAGATTATGATTATGGCAAAAAACAACAGCAACAAAACAGTGGTTAAGGTATGGTTGATAAGGAGATGAAATACTGAACAATATGACTGTGGTTGGTTTGATTTTTACCTTAGGCAAGACATGACGCTACAATTAAACTTATCCTCCGCCTAGATTTGCAAGAAAATCTAGCTGGTTATATTACGAGAGCGATTCGTCTCTGTCAACCAGCTGCTCACCAGTAGAAGTTGTTGAAGTACACATGACTTGGTACTGTAAAAAATGTCTTGCCCTTTGATGACTGTTTTGTTTGCTGACTGTATGTTTTTTATGGCCATGTCTGACATATTCTGAGAAGAGCAGTGCACAGAAGAATAGGACGTTACCCTGCAGCAGTAGCACCTGACAGTTGGGACACATGTTGCACCACCAGGTGCATGTTAATCTTATTTGCTGTTTTGATGGGAGACTCAGAGTTTGGGACTACTTATATGGATATGCAAAATGGGGAGAGGCACCATTACAAAAGCGGTGAGGAGTAAACAGAGTAAAACTATTGGTTTATAAGCTAAGGCGAAGCTAACATCATCAACCAGCCTGGTGTTATAAGATGACTCTGTCACTGAGGAAGGAGCTATTCGAGCTATTCTACCAAAGAGCCAGCAAGGATCTTGGTGGTGTCTTCACATCAGCATGTACACTAAGAAGCAGATGTTCGCACAAACATAAAATCATACTAGCCACGAGCTATCTAACTGGACACACACAAGGAAACGGGAGAAGTTCAAGTGTAGCTCAACCCCGACAGTTCTTCTGATGGTGCGTCATACAGTTAATTCATTTTACTAATGCTCTGTGATGCAGAAAATGCCTCCATTTGAAGTGATGTCTATAGGTGGGAATGATGTTGATCATGATATAAGGTGGCTTGTGGACGTGATCGCTGAGTAGGCCGACGTTAGCTATGTTAGCTGTGACATGATAACATTATAAGCATTTCGCTTTGTTTTTGTGGTCCAGTTTTGTGTGGAGTTGTTCAGTGATTTGTCAACTGCAGCAACCTGACATTGAACATAACATCAGTCAAGTTCAGGCAGCTCTTCACTTTCACTTTCATTGCTGTTGTCCAACTCCACGAGAATAGGTCTTACGGCCATATTAAGTCTTATGGCTCCAACAGCATAGGCAGTTGAGTTTATAACTATATCTCATGAAATCTCTCAAACTCCAATGTATCAACACTTAACTAGTCTAAAGTATAGTCTTGTTCTCAGTGCTCCAAGTTGACGACCATTCTCGTGAAGTCACCAACTAGCTTGTTGAAAGATGGCTGCACCCTGCTGGAGAAAATGTGAAATACAATCTACCTTTCTTGCAAATCTGAGGGGGAATTATCAAGTTTGCAGCGTCATTTCTTGCTTAAAGCAAAAAACAAACGAACCACAGTTATTCAGTCTTTGATCTCCCTTTTAAAGTAAAATAGTTAAGGCAATTAATTGCAATTTTAATTGCAGGTTGAGACAACAAACAAGAGTAGAAAAGACTTCACACCCTTCCACCACAATGGGCACCCTTATTTTACACTTTGCTAAAGTTTGTCTTCTGCTTGACACCAAACATTGACGTTGAACTTTAATCATGAGGTGTGAAATTAATTATATTATGAATATAATAACATGACTCCTTAGAATACTGGGCGGACTTTCCCACAAGCACCTGAACACCGACGTGTTAAAAAAACTACACATGAATTATTCAATGATTATATTACTTTGAAAAGATTAAATATTGGAATCAACAGAAACCAGACGCCCCCACCATGACAGGAAAGACTTTAAACGTTATGGTATGCTTTTGTTAAATGGTCAGCAGTAATTTAAAGATGCAACATGCCAAAAATCACTAGTTGAATTCTGTTGTTCATCAGAAAGGGGGAAAACTTTGATCCCTTTCTTTAAAGAAGATTGATTTTAGATTTGACAAAGTGGTGCTGGGCTACAGCGAAAAAATAAATATATATCTTTACTCTCATCAGGCCGGTTGTGATGGGTCAATGAACACACTGCCCTCAAGGATCATCCTTCGATTGTTATAATCCCTCAGACAGCTGGGACCCACAGACCCACAGATGCCCAGGCGAGAGGAGCTGAGACTGATAAGGAATGGACGGTGGTGTGGTGTGTGTGTGTGTGCAGAAGAACCTGTTACTGATATGCATGTGAATGTGTACATGTCTGTGCGATGCAGGTTTGCATGTGTGTGTGTCTGTGTCTGTGTGTGTGTGTGTGTGTGTGTGTGTGATGTCGAGGGTTTCATGCTCTACATCCTTTCCTTGTCAGGTTGGCAGCTGACTGTGATTAATATTTCACAGCTAACAAATGGAGAGCGCAGGCAGGCCTCTGTGTGTGTGTGTGTGTGTGTGTGTGTGTATGTGTGTAACCTTGCCATGACAGCAGTATAATTGACATAATTACCCACCCTCCCTAAACATCACACACACCCTGTCAGACACAAGCACACAGGAACACACACACAGAGAACGCTCTGCACCTTTCACTGTGTGTTCACATGTCTGAACTGTTAATGTACAACAGTCACATGCAGAAGAGTGACCACATTGCATGCCCAGACCAAACACACACACGCACACACACACACTGCTGTGTCATAGTGTCAATATGAATAAATAAATAGCATAAGAAATAGTGCCTCTGTGAAAAATATAGTTACACAACAAACAACTAGACAAATGTTAAACTGATAAGAGGAATATTATCATTTGATACTAAAGTCCTCTCTCAAACTGAACCCTCCCACTCTGTCATGAACTCTAACTTTGTATATTATTCTTTTGTCAATTGGCTAAACATAAATAAATAAACATGTGTGACGGCACCTTACGGCGTCAGACAACAATTGAAGTTAAGGGAGCAAAAAGTCAGAGTGGGGATGGAGGGACCAACAATTACTGACTTTTACCTGGGAGGCCAGTGTTCATTTCCTGTGTGAATGTAAAGCTGTTGTTTATTTCTGAACCTAACCACGTGCTTTTGTTGCCTAAACCCAACCACGTGTGTGTGTTGTTGATGCAAAAAAAGTGTCAACTGGCAGTATTGTAGTGACAGAGTGTGTTAAATTTGAACAAGACTATGCAAACTGTACATTTCCTGTAAAAACAGAAGTGTATTTTGAAAAGACACAATGCATGTAACAGGCTGAAGTTGACACAGCGTCCCAGATCGTCAACAACAGACACACCCAAGATACCTTGAACGTCATATGTAGATGTGGAAAGTCCACAACCAAGCAGCGATATGTGACGAGGTCGGAGTGAGAATGTCTTGTTTGTAACCTACTTTTGCTCTTGGCTATTTGGTTTGGGACCCTCTATGGGAACGCAGAAACAAAGCAGAAATGTGTAGGGAGGGGATGTAGAGGGTGTTTTGAGAAAGCCTTAAATATATCCCCATGCTGATAATTGCAGGTAGCCTAAATGTAAGAACATGATTCGATGTTAATATTTGTTCATTTAAAGGTACTCTATAGAGTTTTTCACCACTAGTAGCACGATTGAGCCGTGTTCTTACAGATGGGTTCCCATTAAGGTTTTTCTCTTGCATAAGAAGACACGAGGACGTAGGTGACACAATTCACATTCCTGTCAAAGTTTTTACACTGATCGACAGGTGAAGGTAAGGAGTCAGTAAACACAGCAGTGAGGAAGAAGTAGTCAAGAAGTAGTAGTAAACACTGATGTTAACAATGCAGGATTTAAACTTAAGAAAAATCAAGTTTGCAAATGTCTATCAGGAGGGACATCCATTTAACACGCTTTCTAACTCTTTCTTTTTAGCATGTTTTCATCGTTGGTCTTCTGTTTACTCGTCCTTGCCATGTACACTGTTGTTTTGGCAGCAATTTGTGTGCACAAACAAAAATTGGCATACATTAAAGACTCCTCCTGGCTCTGATTGGTTGGTTTTGTTGAGGCGCAGTGCCATCCGAAGCACCCAGAGGATACAGAGGAACATGATTTTTTCTTAAAAGATTATCTGTCTTATTTACTACTATCAAGATAAAGTGATAGTTTCAGCAAACATGACAAAAATAGTCATTTTTGTTGTCTTGCAGCTTTGATGTTATCAGCTGCGGCAGACTTGAACACAATACACTGATATCATTTGCTTTTTTATTATACTAATACCACTTGTGTTGGCACAGATACCAAATTAAACCAGGTGTGGGGTGTTCACATCCAAAAATCTTTTACAGGTGCTGGATCAAAAACCAAACTCGGGCAAGAATCAGACAAAAGATCTGCACACTGTATTGACGGCTCGCAGCTATTTAAACTGTCTTCTAAATGTTGTTGAAAAAGAAGCAGTCATTCACAAGTTTTGCCTGAATAAAATACAGTCTAAAAATTGTTATGAGATCAGATCAGATGAGATCAAAGAATTAGTAAGCAAGACCACTGACATTTCAGTTTGCACCGATACATTTTTACACTGGTAATAAACACAGTGTAGCTAAGAGCTTAATATAATGGACTTGTTAGTGACTTCAACCTCAGAGGAGTTTAACTTTGAAGTCTGTTTCGTCTCTCAAGTAAGTAATCTCTTTATAAGACCAGGGCGTCACATGTTTCAAACAGCAGATAACTCATTTTGGAATGAAAATTAATGCCAAAGTTAAAACAGTTATCTTGTTGTTTTTCTGTACGTGAAAACATCAAAATAGAAATCTGCATCCCATGTGAAAGTTTCCCCTTGATGACACAGCTTTGATGAGGCCTTTGAAGTGGAGGAGTCGCGGTAATAATGGTGATGATGGTAATTGATAACGGAGAGCTGAATGGTAAATGGCTGTTCATCGGGGATAGGAAGTGCTGAATGGAAGCCAGACTGGACGCTGCCGGGCCTCGGGCTGTGTGATAATAAAAGGGAGGGGTTGGAACGGCGACGATAAGGAAAAGTGGCGATTGTGTGTGTACGGGTGTGCGTGGTTGTTTCTGTGTGTACGTCACCTTGTCTGTGTGAGATTGGGTGTCTGTTTTTGAGCTGAAAAGCATGTGGGTGTACACTCCCAGTACATGGTGTGTTTTTTTATCAGTGTTATGTGCATGTTGGGTGTGCTGGTGGCTTTTTAGGGCATGTTGGGGGAATGGGTGAAGGTCAAAGTGTGTGTGTGTGTGTGTGTGTGTGTGTGTGTGTGTGTGTGTGTGTGTGTCATAGCAGGTGGTTGAATGGTAGCAAATCAACACACGCTGTCACTCTTGTTATGAGGGGAAAGTGGGTCAGGGGGAGTGGAGAGAAGTAGTGGTCACATAGATGGTCAACAAATGATAAGTGCTGATCAATCCTGCCTGGAGACTCATCACGACTGCTTTTAGATGTATAATTAACCCTGTCTACCTTGTTGTGGCAACGTAATTGCTGCCTGGTTTATGTTCGGAGACAAGGTTTCTTTCAGGCAACAAGACACTAGGTTCATGTACTAATTGGGCTTTGTGAGAAGGTGGTTGGAGAGGGTGATGGACGTACAGTGTGTAGGACCTTGAAACCAGAACTTTGAGTTTGTGTACAGACTCCTGTCTTAGGTTTAGGGAACAAAAACACTTTGGTTAAGGTCAAAGAAATGCAGTGATTTCGGTTACATGTTTAAAAAGATAATAAAGAAACTAGTATCATTATTATGACTTGCCAGTGATGTTTATTAGCAATATTTCCTCATTATGTACTGTAAAGAAAACATAACTCACCCATCATTATGTTTCCTCAAAATGTATTTGTGTTTTCGAATTAGTCTTATATTTATACACGTATTGCATTTTAGGTAATGTATTGGTAAATAGTAGCACATGATTACTCTTCGGTGTGAAAACTTGTAGCACCAGAGGTCAGTACCTCTGTCAGGAGAAAAATATTGGATATAAAATCCTATATTTTTATTTGTTTGCATTTTTGTCAAAATTCTACATTCTCAAATTTAATTTATTCAGTCTTTTTTGTGTATTTTTGCAAGATCTAGGGATAGAGGGTGTTTTATGTTGTGCATATTGTAAAGCTCTCGGAGGCAAATTTCAATGTATATATAAAATTACATGACTAGATTTACTTCTATTAAATACAGCTGGACTTACTGTTTTGCGGAGAGTAGATGGTGGGAGAAGCAGGGGACATGGACGGCTTGGATGAAAGGGAGATTTAAAACTTGTAAAAAAAATATTTTTAAAAAGTTACAAAAGTGCTTATTGACATTTTCTTTTTTGTGACTAGAATTTTTTATTTTGTTCAGTTCATTCATTCATTTTCTATAACCGCTGATCCTGTTAGGGGTCACGGGGGATCTGGAGCCTACCCCAGCTGACATCAGCCCTGTGATTGTCACCAGACTATCACAGGGCTGACACATAGCGACAGACAACCATTCACGCTCACATTCACACCTACGGGCAATTTAGAGTCACCAATTAACCTGCATGTCTTTGGACTGTGGGAGGAGGCTGGAGTACCTGGAGAAAATGCACACTGACATGGGGAGAACATGCAAACTCCACAAACCCTCTTGCTGTGGCGACAATGCTAAGCACTGCACCACCATACCGCCGTATTTTTCAGTATGCAAAACAATCAGTGATCAGTCAATCATATATAGAAAAATAAATAAAATAACAAACAAATAGGACTTTTAAGAACATAAAAACATACAATCCACCTGACAGTATTTGTGATTCAGGTGCTTCCACCTTACTGTTTACTTTTGGGCACTTATAAAAATGATATACCCTCCCCATTACAAACTCCTATATCTTTTTATATGCAGCAACCTTTTCCATTTTAGCTACCCACTCCTGAAAAGAAGGTCTAACTGACATGTTCAATAAAGACATGATGTTGAAAGGAGGACGGATGGACGGAAGGATAAATGGCCAAATAGACTGAGCAAATTCATTTTATTCTGAAAACCAATAAGTAAGAAAAGGGGAAAGTGGCAGGAAGAATAGGAGGGAAACACGTCTGTGCAGCCTTTATCTCGTGTGTGTGTGTGTGTGTGTGTGTGTGTGTGTATGTGTAAGAGAGAGAGAGAGAGAGAGAGACAACTAATGGAGCTGGCAGGGCGGAATCAATTACTGACCAGCAAGGATTTTCCCACAAGCTCGAGCTGGTGGGAAAACAGGAGCTCCTCAACATGCATCTGTACGTGTGTGTGTGTGTGTGTGTGTGTGTGTGTGTGTGTGTCTGAGTCTACCTGTGTCTGAGCATGTGTGTGTGTGTACGCATGTTTTCTTGGCTTCTATCAGTGCATATGTAAATGTGTAGGTGTGTTAATGTTTACCTCTGTGTGTGTGTGTGTGTGCGTGTGTGCGTGCGTGTGCGTGTGTGTGTGTTTGTGTGCGAGGACAGCTGGCATGGAGTAGACACTGGGAAAGGAGCCAGCGGGCCTTCAGAAGAGAAACAAGTTGACTTATAAACGAGTGACTCAGTGTTCAGTTCAAACCTTGTTATGTTTTCTGTCTCCTCTGTCGCTCCCAGGGGGAAAAAACAACAAGCTTCATTGCATGTGGCTTTTGATTTCACCCAACACTTAACAACATAAATCCTCATCTTGTCGGTGTGACTGTCCGGCCGACTAAAACACGTGCAGTTACAGAGTGTAAGAATGTTTCCCAAAACAACACATACCAAAAAAAAAATGGACGAATTTACTGTACATGAGAAAACACAAATTATGCTTGTGAAGACATTTTATTTGCCCGTCTCATTGTGTGCTTTCTTTGAAAATGTATCAGTAAACATCTACTCTGACACACTTGATATGGAGGATATTAAATGTTTAATTATCTTGTATATCTGTGTTTGAGAGTGTGTCCAAGCTATTTTTGAGAAACTATAAAAAGAAGTTCCTTCTCCTCGCTTGAGCCATTTTTTCTGTCCCTCTCTGTCTTCTTTCTGTGTGTCAGTATTTCTTACAAACAGATGCTGATACTTCTTTCTTAAGGAGGTATCTGCACCAATATATTCAGTATTTTACCCATGTTAAAGGAACAGTTCACCCCAAAAAAAAAAAAAAAACATATTTGTAATCTTATCTGTAATACTATTTATCAGTCTAGATTGTTTTGGTGTGATTTGTCGAGTGTTTGGACATATCGGCCGTAGAGATGTCTGCCTACTCTCCAATATAATGGAACTAGATGGCACTTGGTTTGTGGTGCTCATTGTGCCCAAGAAAAAAAAGAAAAATTGAGAAACTTAACAGCTATGTCTCTTTCCAGAAAACATGACCCTGCCTCTCAAGATAATCCACAGACCTTGTTGTGAGCAGTTTCATGTAGGAACAATTTTCTTTCTACAGAATTACACCTGCGAACTGCATCACTGCACAGAAGGAAGTGTGCATCTACTGCTAGCTCACCTAGCACCACTGAGTGAGCCAGTGTTACAGCTCATGAGGACACCGTTAATCTTAACATCACTGTCACGAGCATGAGCCTTTCATCCATGATGCACGCCTCGCTCTGAGCAGTGATTTTGTTGGCGGGTGTAGTTCAGAAGAAAGAAAATTGTTCCTACACAAAACTGCTGACATCAGTTTTTCCTTGTTGGCGCTTTGAGCACCACAAGCCGAGTGCCAGCTAGTTCCATTATATTAAAGAGAAGGCAGACATCTCTACTGCCGATATCTCCAACACTCTGCAACTGACACCAAAACAATCTAGACTGATAAATATTACTACAGGTAAGAGGGAAAATATGTATTTGATTTTGACATGAACTGTCCCTTTAAGTGTCTTAGGGCTCATTCACACCAGGATAGTCCAGGAGACTCGATTCGTTTCACACCTTCATTTGGTTCGGTTCACTTTCACACTGCACTTTTTAAAGCGGACCAAACAGCCTGGACAACGTCACGCAGTTACAACAGCTGCTCGTTTGGGGGCAGTATTGCCTGAAGCGACGACTGACCAGGAAGAGAAAAAGCATGAGGAAGAAGGAAACCTGGCTCACAGATTGGCCAGGACCAAAAACGGAAATCCATCCCCTTTCGTCAACTTGGAGGCCGTTTACACTTGGCCGGCTATTTTCATAAACGGACATTTCACCGTCTCCATTTTCAAAAAGATCTTGGTTTACACTTACCAGTGTATATATATACACAAGAGCATGCCAAACCTGTAGGTGGCAGTGTAACGAGAAGTTCAAGCCTTCCATGTATCCATTGTCACCATAGCAACATAGGTCGCACTTTTGACACAGGCGCAAGTTCCGGCGCATACTGTGACGTCGGCTGCCTATAACTCCGTTTATCTCAGTTTACATGCAAACGCGCAACCGGAGTTTTCCAAAATCTCCACTCTGGCCGGAGTTTTTAGAAAGACTCGTTTTCAGAGGAGAAATCTCCGTTTGCGTGTAAACGAAGGGCACAAACGAAGGAATTTGTCTCCATTTATCAAAATCACCGTGTACGTGTAAACGGCCTCTTGGTCGCCACAAAAACACCAAACACCAATTGCACTGCGCTCTACGTCACTTCCTCTCTTTGGTTCACAGTAAAAATAACAGTAGACAACACAGTAAACTCTTGTGGATCTGCCCAGGTGTGCTGCATTAGTTAACGAGGTGCAGCGCATGGACGAGGTGGTTAAGAGCTCCTGTGCAGCAGCAGAGGAGGGAGGCTCTGGTGTGTGGACTGCTGGTCCTGCTACCTCTCACTGTGGGAGTTTTGTTGTCTTGTTTGCTTGTTTCCATTCTAATAAATCCCATGGATTTTAGTGTTTTAAAGTTGTTCATCTGGGGCTTTTTTTTGGGTCAGTGTTTGGGTTTTGTTCATCCCATAGTAACACAGTCACTCAAAGGAAGCTCAGCCACCCAGGAAAGCTACTTTTCATGTACTTATTTTTCACCTCCAACTCATTTATTCACTTCAACAAATCTGATATTAAGCAATCGTCTTCATCAGCTCAAAATTCTTCCTTTTAATGATTCTTTGAGCTTTTATTTTGGTGTCTGATTGACGAGATGTACCCATTCACCTCCAGTGTTCATCATTTTAACTCTTGAAGTCCCCATATACTGGTTTCTCCTGTGAAAAATATGTTTAAAAACTTTTTTGTCAAAATAACTGGTTTCAAACATCTGAATAAACATCGGGTGTGTGTGTGGGTTCAAAGACAGAGTGTGATGTTCGTGTTCTGACTAAGAGGAAGAGGGCAGGAGCGACGGCTTTACAATATTGTTTACTCATGCCTCTGGTGTGCATGTTGTTGGCGTTTCATTACTTTGATTGTTCTGTTCAATAATCGACTCCACATTGAGTGACCGCTGCTCTATAGTGAACAACTGCAGCAGGAAGCAGTGCCATGCAGGATAACACTGGACTGAATGAAGGGCTTGGTGACCCAGGGGATACTGAGCTTGGCGACATTCTCTCTCTCTCTTTCTCTCTCCTACACACACACATACACACACACACACTCACACAATTGGGAGCCAATAGGGCTGGACAACAGTCTCTAGGGTGGGTCTTTTAAAAACCAATCAAGCAGACATCTTGGCTCTCGTCATTGTTGGGTGTTACAGTAATGTCGCCTCTGTGACCAGATACAACTGCAAGTAAAGTCCTTACACACACACACACACACACACATAATTCAGCCCTAGTTTTAAGCTGGCCAGCAGCCTGAGTGTATCTCAGGATGTTGTTCCAAACTTTTACACAGAAAGCAGGGAGTCATCTCAGCTCGCATTCACATACTTCTATCAGAGGAAGTACACGTCTAACACATGTACTATTATATAAGATGGGTGAAAAACTGAAGGATAAACCAACATGAAGCGTTAATTTAATTACATAAGTTGTTACATATAACTAGTTAGTCCCCAACACTGCTAACACATTGGTCCAAAATCTTTAATAGGCATGATACTGGGTTGAGATCCATTGACTGTAGCATTTTATTCACGTCAATTTCATATTTACCAAACCGTTCAGTGAGCTCTGGTGCATGGAAACATCTGATTTGATCTTTAATAAGGTTTTTCCTTGAATTTGTCCCCAGTCTGTATCTATACTATTTATTATATACGGTTTATAAAGGTTAAAACCTGATTGGATTAGGTATAACAGTAGTAGTCGTGGCACAGCCTCACCTACTTGCACCCACAGACAGTACATAAAGATGGGCAACGCGTCTTGGCTTCCTTCCACTGTACAAAAATAAAGCCAAAATATCCAGATACAGCTGCTGCCATCTTGGCTGATGACATCATTTGGAGCCAGAGTCTGATCGGAAAGTGGAGCCATGGTATCAAGTCCTGTCCGACTCAGCCCTGAGTAGCAGCTGATATGCTGCTATGCTAAACCTGGTTCGTGAAACTTCATCAACTCCCCTCAGGTGCTGTTCTGATGGACCAGTGGGCCAGCTTGTTGGTCTTCGTGGTTGTTCAGAGTGAATGTGTATTTACATGGATAAGTCATGGTGGCGTGTCAAACACTTTCTCAGTCCTGCCTCCGGCGTCTCCCTCATGGCATCCCTGCTCAGCTCATAGACCTCTCCAGCTCTCCCTCCAGGTGCAGCTAATAGCGGCTAATTAGTCAATACCATCAACCTCCAAGTGTGACATCAGTGCTGACCCTGCCTCCTACCACCTGCCTAAACCACACCCACATCTACAAGACATTCATTAAACTATCGATTGAGCTATCATGACACAGCACTGACTGCGAGCACATCAGTTGATACACACAGCTGTCAGTCATGACGTCAAGTCCTCTTTTTATAGCATCAAATTATCAAACACATCAAAAAAAGAGCACTTAAACATACATCAGTGTGATAACATCTACCTAAAATGACAGTGGGGTTTATGACTAATGCTGCAGCCAGCCACCAGGGGGCTTCACTTGTGGGGAGCTGCGATGTCATCCATCTTTATATAGTCTCCAGTCATTGCTTCCACTTTGCATAAAGAAAGATACTAAAAAACAGTAGCCACTTTGGGCGAAAGTGGTAAATACAGGATCCTGGAACACTGAATTTGTGTCCATTTCCTATGGATCAGTTGTTTTAGGGACATAACCCTAATAATGATTCTACCTAAATATTCATAATCGAGAAGAGTGTTATTTTTCTTTACAAAGGTGACATGGTCTTGCTGTAAGTGTTCTTGCTAATGCTTTATTTTACTGTTCCATGTTTGAGTAATTTCTGAGAACTATGGATTTGGTTTTAATTTAAGAGAAAATAGAGACAGTGTCGAAACTAAAGAGGCTTTCAGTGAGGGCATGACAGGACAGGTCAGCTGAACATGTAATATTATTATAAGCATGAATGATTACTGAATATTTTCTTGTTTTAAATGGCGCTTTTCTTTTGAGGACATTGGGATTTTCCCCTCATTTGTAAACAGTCCTTTCAAGGAAACTTCCTGCCAAATTCTGAGAAAATTATGGGCTAAATAATTATCATGAAAACTTCATCAATACAGGAGTACCTTGGTAGCAGATTGGTCACAGCACATGCCATATAATCGCAATTACATATCTTACAATTCTGGCCCTAGGACCTAAGCTGCGTGCTCTAGTCCTGTTTGACTCTCTTCCTCATTTCTACACTTTCCTGTTCAAGTCTTCACTGCATATAAAGGCAAAAATGTCCCCCAAAAATGATATAATGATATATGTTTGTCGGACCCATCCACCTCCACTCCCACCCTTCCTATGTCTTTCTTCATCAGTGTCTGACATGGAAATCGCTGACGGTGTTTGATGACTTCGTAATGAAAACAGGTTGCTAAAATTGCATATGTTGAAGACCATTCAATTTTTTTTTTCTTCATCTGAGCCCTTATGTGCTCAACACTTTTCAACACAAAGTGACGTCCATGTTTGGGACTGAGAGCTATCGTCGTGTGTGTGTGAGCATGGATGAGTTGTTAACAAGATCAACGACAACACCTTTAGCCACAGTAGCATCCTAACTTCCAGGCCAGAGAGCACACACACACACACACACACACACACACACATACACACACACACACACACACACAGTTAACAAGCATTCCTCTTGCCTGGTCTACCGCATGCTATTCAGTCAGTACACAATACACACACACACACACACACACACACACACGCACACACTTGTTTGAATGCAACAATAACAAAGTGCTGAATGCACACCAGTGACTACATAAACACAGAGAACATAATAACTCCAGCTTTTGCATGAACAGTGGCACGCACACACAAACACACACATTTATTTTCACACAAACACTCCCACATGCTCTCAGCCACTCACACACACACACACACACACACACACACACACACACACACACACACGCACACACGCACACACACGCACACACACGCACACACACACACCCGACCTGCCCGATCCCTCGTGATGTTTTTTTCCAACACACACAAACACAGACACACTCACACAGAGCGCTCCCACACTCACTCACATCTGTTTGAATTTGTTTTCCATCTGAAGTAGCCCCCCTCCCTCCTTCCTTCACTCCTTCACTCCCTCCCTCTGTCACCTCCTCCCTTACGCACTCTCTTTGGTGTTGTTGTACCTCACATTGGTGCATATCATAAACCTTATCTCTGTCCTTTCAGACCTGGTTATTCCTGCATATCCTGTTATCATAAAGTCAAATTATTTTGTTGTTTTTTGAGCTTGAGCAATGTTGCCTGCTGAGTTGTCACAATTTAACAGTCCCTCCAGGATGTTGCGATGTTGCGATCATAACAGTTAACACAATTCAGCCAATCCCCATGGATTCTGTGCAACCTTGCAATTTTGTCCAATCACTACAACATTATCGTCAATTTGACTGTTAAATACAATTTTATTGTAAAGCTGCACGGAGCATATTGATCCGCCAAGCCCCTCCTTCCTGTCAATCATGAGACTACAGCTGAGCCTGGGACAGAGTCACACATAGAGTGACAGGGACAACTGTTAGCATCACATGGCTTAAACAACAGAGTCGTTTTGGTGTCAGTGTAAAATTGTTGGGACTGTTCAACGGCTCACTGTCAGATGTTCACCGCTGCTGCTTTGTTAGCTCTTGCTAAGTGGGCTGAGAGAGCAGAAGGAGAGCTGCTCAGAGAGATGGTTCCTCAACATGCGTCGAATGGCAACAACAGCAGATAGTTGGCAATCAGCTGTTGCTACCCCCCTACCATCCCGAACAGATTCTAATTCTGAAACACTAAATGCTCAAAATATTAGGCTCAGAGTTCAAGATAGCCTCTCATTTGTTTTTGCAAGGTGGAGGACATGATCCTCAGTTAAAAGCCCAGTTTCCACCAAACACTTTTGGTACCTTTGGAACCAAAAGTAACCCTTCAGACATGGTACCTAGACCCTAGTGTTTCCACTGCAAACTGTGCCCTTAAATGTGGGCGGGTTGTTGTCACTCACTGCTCCATCCAGCACTCACTGTATTTCCTCATTATCTGTGACACAGAGGAAAGTCTGCAGCTCGTTTTTATCGTCCACAGAACGAGGCTGCAGAACAAACTAAACAGGCTGCAGTGAGAGTCTCTCTCCATGGGATGTTAAAAATAGTGGTTTGTGCATGTCGTCCTTCTCAGGCAAGCTCAGGGGTTTAGAGTTGCCGTATCCCACAGAAACAACACTCTGCAATGCTTTTTTTTTCTGTGAGTGAGGATGAGAATATGTTGTTCACATGGTTGAAATTAATATATATAAATGTTTGAAGATTCACTCATTACTAAAAGTGTTTAAGTAGTTGTCACGGTGTGTTGATTGATTCATGTCATCACCTCATGCATTAAATAACATTAACATCGTTCCATCTTAAAAGTCACCGGCAGTCAGCCCAAAGAATTACCTTTTTTGTTTTTCTAAGACTACAGGCAGCAAAACATCCTTTCACTTTATAGTTACCGTTTACTAACAGTGGTTACATGAGCCTCAAAACCAGCCACAACTCAGCCCTGAGTAGAGTGACTGTCCACTACTGACCAATCAACAGACTGCAGTGTNAGCCCAAAGAATTACCTTTTTTGTTTTTCTAAGACTACAGGCAGCAAAACATCCTTTCACTTTATAGTTACAGTTTACTAACAGTGGTTACATGAGCCTCAAAACCAGCCACAACTCAGCCCTGAGTAGAGTGACCGTCCGCTGAGCCTCAAAACCAGCCACAACTCAGCCCTGAGTAGAGTGACCGTCCGCTACTGACCAATCAACACACTGCAGTGTTCACAGCTCCACCTTTTAGTACCAGATCTGTGTGCTAGGTACCCCAACAGAGGGGGGACCAAAAATGGGGACGGTACAGAACAGTTTCATTGGTACCATCCACAACTTTTCACAGTAAAATGAAAATGAAAATGAACGGAAAATACTGCTTGGTGGAAACGGGGCTAAATGGTTTTTCCTAAACCTAGTTATTTAATTTCTACATTGGGACCCTTTAGATTGCATGACTGCACTTATTATTATTATTGCCAAATTGTAAGGCGCTGACGTAATTTATGTCTTTGAGCAAAATGTGAAAATATCTTAAGTGTGTGTGAACCTCAAACCTGTTAAAAAAAAAAACCACTGAACATGCTAACATGCAAACATGCTAACTCATCTATGCATTTTAGGACTCTTTTTTACAGCTCTCTATACACGTCTCTGCCAGCTGTGACTGATATCATTTTCAAGATAGGTTCAGATACTCAGAAACCCCTTTATTTAACATGTGAGAATTGGGCCATGTCCACACCGACTTGACAATAAATCACGGGGTCATCTGGCAAAAAGCTGAACCCTTTCTACAGTGCTGTGTTTGCCAGACAAATACATGCAAGCACCTGTTAATGACAGTTTTCTTTGTAGTGCCATATTTCTACTGTAAAATAACATTTAATTGTTAATACCAACTTATACACAAATAATAATAAAACACAAAGAGAGGCTGGTTTATATCACCTGCCCTCCTCATGAAAAATCTTTGCAAACAAGACATGTCTGACACATTTATAAAAGTGACAGTTTAAGACTGTTTTATCCTTCCTTTGCTCTCAGCTTGTCGGAAAGACGTGCATCATGTCATGTGTCATCCCACTGAAAAAACCACACACATATATACACAAACAAACACGCACACACACATCACCAGTGTCCCATAACCCCCCAGATGTCTGAATGGTAAGTATAAGGTGTCTGTGTTTCTGTGTGTGTGAACGTGGCTGCTGCTGCCGTAAAGCTCCTGGCGTTGACACAGTAAACTGATACTAAGGGGTCTGAGAGGGGAAATGTCTCACCGCCACACACACACACACACACACACACACACACAAACACACGTATATACACTCATGCACACACTCCAGAGGGAGAGGAGAGCACTGGAGGAGCGGCACTCACACGGAGATTGAGTTACAGCTGAATTAGATCTGAGCTGTGGGAACCAGCACCTTCCCTTAGACACACACACATACACGCACGCATACACACACACGCACGCATACACACACACACACACACACACACACACACACACACACACACACACACACGTGTTGTCACTTCTTGACACCATAGACGAGCTAGGACACACGCTGAGATGATGCGGTATGTGTACACATTCTCACACACACACGGCTCATAAACAAACACACGGTCATGAACAGATGCAGGCAGACCCTTGGGAACACACACACAAATATGACATCAAAGAAACACTATGTGATCCCACAAATAAAAAATGAGTATGAACACGACATGACAGAGTGTGTGTGGCTGGATTAACAGACACAATCATAAACACAGATATTGATGTGTAAACAGAAACACACACATTTCTGTTACCTGTTGACACCAGAGAGAGGGAAGCCTGAGGCGCCAAATTTCTATCTGGCACCTACGTCGCCATGCACAGTGTGTGTGTGAATGTGTGTGTGTGTATCGGTTGTGTTGGCCTTGACGTGGAGATGGTGGCTCTAAATAAAGCGAGGCTGAAAAGAAAAAGGACAGAAGAGAGGCCACCACACCACAAGCCAGTAAACCCTCCACATCTTAATTGCCCTCTCGTTTTCACATGGTAATGCCTTTACCTTGTTTGTGTATGTGTGTGTGTGTGTGTGTGTGTGTGTGTGTGTGTGTGTGTGTGTGTGCCCCTGCCAGGTTCACACAGCAAAGCCTGCCAGTGTGCCATAAACACACACACTCTGCCGCCCCGAGCTCCATTGTACACGCAGCCGGATGGAAGGATGGATGGAGCATTTCCACCCCCACATACACCCGTTTTATTTCATCAACCAATGTTTCCCATCACCCCCTCCTGCTCGGCCACTCCTCCGTAAAGTGCTCTGACATTTTAGCGAGTAAAGGACCTCTCTCTCTCTCTCTCTCTCTCTCTCTCTCTCTCTCTCTCTGAGTTTTTTTTTCACGCTTCATATGACAGTTCTTAAAGAGGATCTCTCTTTTCTAACAGTCTATTTGATCCTGTTATATTTCAGCTAAACTGAGAGCAATAAGAGCAAAGGTCGGGCTGTACTTTCACTTTTACTGACATAAACTGCTTTTACTTTCAAAATATACACTCTGAAAGCAGCACACCATGTGAAAAAAGACTAAATGTTCATTGCGGAGGGGCTGTTAGCTTCAATAGCCGATTTGAAAATGCATAAACATGCGCCAGTGTTTGGTTTGTCTGTCTGAGCAACTGCAGAAACCAACAGCTCATTTTAAGGTCACAAAACCACAACAGTTCTTATTTTCAGGTGATTATACACTAAAGAAAATGAACTTATTATATTATATTCCATTTCTACTAATACACCCCCCATAAATCCTGCACGTTGGACCTGTAAAACCATCTTCCTGCTGCCCACAAGAGGTTAAAAAAAGCCGTAATTGCAGCTTTACAGAGTCAGGGACGAATTCACAGAGAATGGATTGTGGCTGCTACACATTGGAGCTGTAACTTATTTTGGGGTTGGATACACAGCTGCATTATTCCACTTCTTTTTTATTTATGTAAAAATGTACAAAATGTATAAAAATGTATTTGTGGCAGCCTGCCATGATTAAAACATCTGCTGCCACGTTTCGATTTTCTATTTTTGGGGCTGGACTGTTCATTGGGTGCCCTGTTGGAAAATACAAACCACTTGGTTATTCATGGCTCCACACTTTCGCAGCACAGAGCGTACTCTGAGGGGATGGACAGAGCAACAGGACGCCAGGCACAGTGAAGGTGAAACTTAACCGCGTTGGGTATACTCACAAACAGCTGCTCCTGTCATCCACCAACCTAATCTGATCAGCTCTGATCGGATCAGTTATACTGATCAGTTATCCCAGCCTGGTAAGACTCCTTCAGTCAATCAGCGTAACAAAACACCAGTGGCGCCAAAACAAATCAAGCTTTTGCCAAATCGAGATGAAGCACATCGAAAAACGTCTTTCCCCCAGAGAAACCCCACGAGTGCATTCTCTTGTTTATGTTTATTTGTTGTTATTGACTCTGTTTTTGCAATAACTTCACTTATTGCTGTGTTTACTCTACTAGGGAGCTGTAGCAGCCATTACTGTTCTGCAAGCTGCGGCCTGCATTTTACCATATCAACTACAACGCATGCTTACGTTGTCAACTATGGTGCGGATCTCTGATTGGCCCCAATTGCATTTTAATTTCTTGAAAGTGTTTGTGGTGGCAGCGAGGCCAGACTGATACACAGAGCGAAACAGTATGTTGTGACCTCAAGTCATCAGGATGGTCATACCAGGCTACAATTATCCATCCCACAACTTAAAACCCATCAAAGTGCTGCTGAGGAAAAAGGAAGAGTTCGGCCTGTGCTGCGTTCACGGACCAAGCGACATTGTGAACAAACAGGACATATAGATAGCAGAAGCAAAAACCTCTGACAGACCAGGCTGACTGATTAACAACACCTTCCTGCATGTGCAGTGCAGTCTCCTTTTACGGGCCCCCTAGTGACACCATTAATATCTGCTCTTCTATTGATGAAGGCCACAAGTGGTGCTGGAGCTAAGTCATGGGTGACTTTTTATACCAAGCACAAGTTTGCGTATTTAGTTTATAATGCAAGTATTCTGTCAAATATGTGAAATCTCAAACCTCTGACTTCGACTTCCTCAGACTTTGAAAAGCTCCCTCAGGAGCCACAGACGACGTTGCACAACAGTTTTCACAGGATCTCCATGACAAACAAACCAGCCTTTATGTTTAAAATCAGTGGAGCACGCCTTCACGAGGAGAACATGAGAACAGATTTGTCAGAAACAACAAGTTTAGTTGTCTATGTGTCTTGAATGACAACAGTTCAGTTGTGCAAACTGTCGCTCCGTCACATCACGGTCAGCTGCGGGCCATGTGCAGCGCAGCACTAAGCCGTCCTGCAGAGAACACTTTGTGCATGGGAACCAGATTTGTCTCCACACCAGTGCAGGGTCACAGCAGGTCACAGAGGAGATAATAGCGATCAGAGAATAATCTTCTCCATTAATGTTTGCACTCCCGTTGACCTCTGCGGGCCTGACTGTGAAGCATCGACCATTACAGAGGGCGGCAGAGGGCTGATATGATGTGTGGGTCAAACAGCACACACACGCACACACTTCATACCCACACAATGGGCGGCACTAGGGCTCCCCTGTCGACAGCTGCAGCTGTGACCACATGATTACCTGTCTGTCCACCTTAGATATTTTAATGTCCAACCCACCACACACACACACACACACACACACACACACACACACACAAACTTCCCCTCACAACACACACACTTGCACTATGCCGCCATCCGTTTAGCCCCGTCCCTATGGACAAGAGCACCAGGAGCACCAGGGGAGAAAGGGGAGTGCAAACAAACTCTACCCAAGTCCGGGGCTCCGGTTTCAGCCTTCCGTCCGCCGTGGCTGGGGGGCCATGGGAACACGAAGCGCCAGGGGCCCTGTGTCAATAAGGAGCAGTGGTTCAGCACAATGGGGGCCTGCCTGCAGACAACACCGCTGACAGACACCCACACAAAAGGGCCTGTGAATGGGAAGGAGGCTTGCGCACACACACATGCGCGTGAACACACACACAGAGAAGAATAGAGTAGTGTGTGGTTGCCCACAATGCCAATGTTTGATGACTGCCTCTGTGTGTGTATACATACACTTAAACACACAGGTCCACAAAGACATAAACACACTATAATAAACTGAGGCCTGGACACAGTTTGAGCTGCAGCACTGTGTGTACCACAGAAAATCACTGCGACAAACACACATCAGTAGATTTGACTTTTAATGCATTCTTCATTTGTTTCAGTGTGTTTTAGCCTCAGAGACGAGCTGGCGGAATTTGCGCTCTGTTCAGATAAACTGTCAGAGAAATGTACCATCAGATACTTCAATCAGAGTGTGTAAACCAGTGTGTGCGTCTGAGTGTAATGTTTTCATTCTGCTTTTCATGCACGCTTCAGAATCTGATTTTATGCCGTAAATGAGTTTACACGACTACCTGACAAGCACAAAGGTTTTGCTGTGATGTCTGAACACGAGGACGCAAGAGGGAATCAAACAGGAAGGAAAATCTGACAGATGCTGTTTGTGTTTGCCGTCAAAACCAAGCTTTATATAGCCTCACTATTTCTGTTACACTTGGTTGTCTCTACATACACACATCCATCAGTCCAGCTTATATTTATCGTTCACCAACCAATATCATTTACCAAAAATCTACTGCTTCAAATTCTACAATCCCAGTGGTAGCAGGCCCGTGTTCATCAATTCATCGATTCATTCTTCCATCAGTGGCCCCACTGAGTAACTGGGACAGGGCAGGAGCTGTGATGACTGTTTGACTGTGCAGGAGGAAATGTAAAGAGATGTGCTGCCACCTGGTGTCAGCAGAAACAAAAAGCCAAATGATGTTTTAATCCTGATCCAACAGCAGATGGCAGCACCTTGGCTTTTACAGAAAGGGTGACTTCATGATCTTCTAAAACCATTCACCCATTCATCCTAATGAAACAGAATCCAGATAAACAGAGATCACATTCCTGAGCAGGAGTACCAAGAGAGGAAATCAGATTTATTATGATTTAGTGATGAACGTGAGAGGTTTTTTGATTTCTTCTTCCTCCTTCAGAGGTTTAGTTGCAGATGCAGCCGTCAGTAAATCTCCCAAAATACCATCTCGTCACCAGGAATGAGTTTCTCTGGGTGTCTGTTGTGTGTCAGCCTGTTGTTATCCTGTAACCACAGGTGTGTCAGTGTTAGCTGTGTCACTGTGCAAACTGTGTAGGCACTTAGTGGAAACTCTGAAACACTGCTGCAGTTTTCTAAGCACTAGAAATCCCCACCCAACACAATACTTGATTTGTCAGAAAATAAAATTAAATTAAATTAAATAAACTATACCCAGTGGTGGACAAAGTACACAACTCCTTTAGTGGAGTCAAAGTAATATAAGCCTACATGCCTTACAGGCAGCAGGTCGTCTCTGTGTCCACATCTTCCTCTGACAAAACTCACCCTCTATATCCTCCTGAGACCCTGTGTCCTCATATGTGGACATCACACCAAATAGCTAGGAAAAATTCAAACAGCATACCAAACAAAGGTTCGGGTCTCAGGAGGATATGAGCACATTTTCCCTCTGCATTAGCTGCCTGTCGTCCATCTCTGTATTACATGGTCGCATCTGTAACCTAAGTTGGACATTTTTGTGCAAATGTATACATTTTCCCCAAAATCTGGGGATGACAATGTTAATTATTATTTTTATGAGAGCAGAAAACGATTTTACTGAGTGTATGAAGCACTAATGTTTGAAAGGTTAGAACAGTAACAAGTAAAATTACCTTGTAACAAGAGTAACAAGAGTTAATCGTTCCTTCCACCCTGCATTTAAAAGTATAATCTCCTGAGTAGAGTGGTATAAAGGTACTAATACCACCCTGTGAAAATACTCCCCTACTAGTAAAAGCCCTGCATTCACAACGTTACTAAAGTAAAAGTATTGATTGTGCAGTAGAATGTTTTTTATTATTATATCTAATGTTTGTGGATTTATAACACTGCTGCATTAATGTGTATGTTGCATTTCACTGATGTAGATGTTTAAGGTTGTGATCAATTTAACTCTTTTATATAGCCTACTGTTGTGTCATTTAATCTACAGCAATGCTTCACATTCTATCATTGTGTTTGTCTGTCCTGTGAGAACCACGCATCCTTTAAATGTCAAGTTAGAGTGTCAGAAGAACAGCCGCTTTCAGTCTTGTGTAAATGTATTTTACAGCCGATCCAAAAGGGTTTTTATATTAAAAAACACTTTGTCCTACATTCAAGTCAGCACATCTGGAGATAACATGGTTTTCACCTGACAAGAAAGGGATGAAACTGTAAATCTGAGAATAAGGCTCTCAGACAAATGTAATAGGGTATACAGTTTCATAAAATGGAAATACTAAATTAAAGTACAAGTACCTTGAATTTGATACTTAGGCACTGTACTTGAGTAAATGTACTGAGTACATTCCACCACTACCTGAGCGTGGGCGGGGTGTGTAGCAGGGCAATTATAGTGATAATTCTTGTGATGTGCCGGTACCCCATATGTACCCCTAATCCAAGGTGGGGCCTGCTTGGATCGGACTTGGCTCTGATCTGTCGAGGCATGACACAGGATCTCTGGGAGTGTTCTGCAGTGTCTGGCACCAGTGCGTTGGCGGCAGATCCATTTAGTCCAGTGGGTTGTGAGGTGGGTTAATGGCACGTGCCACAGATGCTCATTCAGATTGGGATCTGGGGAATTAGGAGACCAGGTTGACACTTTGAGGTCTTTGTCACATTCCTTGGGCCATTCCTGAGCCATGTTTGCAGTGTGGCATGGTGCATTATCCTGCTGGGGGGCCACTGCCATTGGAGAGTACTGTTGCCATGAGGGGGGGTACTTGGTCTGCAACGGTGTTTGAATGGGTGGAACATGTCAGGTGGGATGCACATGAATGCCAGAACCAAACCTGCTCCGAGTCTTAAGTGGATATCTCCCAAGAGAAAGAGGTTTGTCCTGACCATCATCAAAAGAGCAAAGTAAAATAAGTAGACGAAAAGGTTAAAGCAATATCAAAGTTTTATTCTTAAAATGTAGTATAGAGAGGGACAGTAGTACAATTCAGACAGAAAAAAGGAGAATGTAGTTCCATCTTTGAAAACCTTTGATAAAAACGTAAAAAGAGTAACCTGAATTTGCTTTGTGTTCGGAGGGCACTGAGGCGCGGCCCGAGTTTTGCATCACTGTTAAAGTTCGAGAGAAATTGAAAAATACAACCTTTTGCAACAGCGTAAAAAAATACAGCTGGGGAAAAAAAACCTCTGCTTTTACATCTGTAGTGTTTTTGCTTCGTTTTTCGTGTTTTTTTCTTTTTTGTCCATATAACAAATACAGCATAAAATCTAAAATGATACATCATAGTTTTGAGTTTCATTCATTACAGTAAAATCAGTAGGATGGTAAATAGTATCAAAAGAACAAACAAGACAACAGGATGGTGTGATGAGCAAGCACACAGCGTGAACAGAGAGAGAGCGGAAGGTTAAAGTTTACGGAAATAAACCACCACGCCAGGAGGTTTGGAGCTGACCGTCAACGTGTTCCATTAAGTAAATCCACTAGTTAAATAATAGATTCTTCATATATATATATATATTTATCTCATATAATCTCCACATATATATAGATATATATATATCCGTAATATAACCCCTCCCACAGTGATTTGAAGGTAAAAGTGACACGAAGAGGATGAATATCTCTATGACTTAAAATATCTTAATCTTCTTCCACTGAGAGTAAAGGGAAGTTACACATCTTCTGTATCATTAGCACTTCAGTACATACTGTATAATCCACTGCATATGAACAGATACTGCTGTTCCAAGGTTTTAACCCGCAAACAATCCGTGTTTCTTTAGAAAATATGTGCTTAATGAAATAACAAAAGGAGAAAGGAGACATCTGTGGAAAGGACAAAATTAAACAAAATATGCATCTAGGGTAAAGTGAATGATTCTGTAGCATAAAAACATTTAAAAATCTCAACAATTACAGACACGAGCAAGGATTCTCTACACTAAGCAAGTTTTCACCTGGCTTTTCTCATACATTATAGTTCAACAATAATTAAAAACAACAATTTTGGTTGGACAAATAGAAATTAACAGTCTTGATTGCATTTTGGAGTCAATATATATATAATATTAAATAACAAAAAAAGAAAAAAAAAGAAAAAAAAATCTAATAAAAAAGTTGCGCACTGGAAGAAAAGACACAACAGTTTATATAGTTCCATTCAGACCCGCTTTTTGGGGAAGCGAAGAAACAGAAGAAAATTATTTTCATGAACACAAACGTAAGTGCATGTCTATGAGGCGCCATAGAGCTTCACTTTTTGTGGAACAAAGTGTTTTTCTACCTGGCAGACCTAAAAAAAAAAAAAAAAAAGTAAGAAACTTACATCAAATTAAACCGATGACATTTTGTTTACCTTTTACACATGAAAAATGGAGTTCTCTCAGACTTACATTATGATTTTCTGCACACTTCTTTCTCCTCAACGTTCAAGTGATTCAAAATATATATATACTGTATTTACTTTATAACTCAGTACCAAATATAAACAAACGTATACAGGTATTGATGTCCACTTAGGTCCTCAAAACGTCAAATTACAAGTACTGCCGGTAGATCTACAAAATGGTATGTGTGTGTGTGTGTGTGTGTGTGTGTGTGTGTGTGTGTGCATTAAATAAAATAAAAGCTTAAAAACAATGGCAAAGCATACCTGATAGTCGCCGTAGCACAACAGTGTTCTATAGTTTAAGCTGATTACATATGTATAACTGAGTCAGTTTAAGCTTTATGATTATAAACATCATATATAGCCTGTAGGTCCAGTATTCTGCGACAAGCATTACAGCACCAAACGTTTCGTCATTTGGCAAAATTCAAGCTTTAAGTGAAAGTCAAATGCTTTTGTTTAATAATAATAATAATAATAATAAAGTGTTACTGTGACGCCGTGATTTGTATAAAGCTAGCAATAACATTTCCCCTTGTACTTTTTTTTAAGTCGTCTTTTTTTCCCGCTTAACAAAAAAAACCTCACGTTGTCTTTTCTTTCTTTTTTTTAAATTTTTTTTTAAGCGTATTCAGTAGTTTTTGCTTCCTGCTAAATCTTGGTGTGCGGTCTGTTTGGCACAATACCACAGCCCTCTTAAATTAATCATAAATATGGCTGCGATACATTAGAGTCACAAAACAGATTTTTTTGGTTCCAAGATCTGTGCAGGGAAAGAAAAAAAAAATTTGAAAAGAATAATATAATAATATTTAGCGCATCTAAACAAGATCTACAGAGCAAGTTAAAAATCTTCCTGTGGACAATAATGCTCTTCTTCTGTGTACTTCTACAAGCACCAAGCAATATACTTTCAGATTGTGCAGACAGCGACAGACATCGCTGCGCCTCTGCTCGCAGACAAAAACAACAGAAATAAAAATTATCGATAAGACCATAATAACCTCTTTTCATAAATTAAATAATTAACATTTTGCTTTTTTAGATGATTGGCCTACCCCAACTCAAAAACTACATCATCACCCTGCCCGACTCTCCCCCCCGAAAAACAGGAAATAAAAATACATCACCAAAAACCTGATTTATCATATTATTTGTCGATAGAATCTTTCTCTTGTGGGCTCTGGGCCCAGAGTTGGACACATTTTAACAATAATAAAATCTGTACATCTTGGAGTTCCCACTCTGCCAAAGCTTTTTTGTTTTTTAATCCATCTCTTTGTCATATACTTGCACAATTAAGTAACCTCAAGGTTTGATAGCACTTTGGAGTTGATTGTTTACCAGCTAGTTTTTGTATACATATATATTAAACATCAACTTTTTTTTTTTTAGTTTTGTTTCTCAAGCTTTTTAAATTCTTAGTCCTCTTCGGGGGCAGCACCAGTGTTGCCCTCGCCCCAATTTGATTGGTCGTTGTCGGTAGGCTCCTCCCCCTCCAGGAACTCCCCCTCCTCGCCTTCGAAGTCTTCGTCGCGAGGAAACTCCATGCCCTCCATGGCCTCCAGGCCCTCCTGAGTGGCCTGGTGCGAGTCGGCGCAGTCCGCACACACGCCGTAGCGCCGCGAGCCGTGGCGGATACCGACGCTGGCTGCAAGCATGAAGATCTTCTTGCACACCATGCACTTGTACTTTTTGTCCTTCTTGTGCACCTGTAGGAGGAGACGGTCGAGGAGATGAGGAGAGTAAGGTCACTTTGTCACTTTGTTTTCTTGCCAGACGAGAACATCGACACCTCTCTCATGTCTGTACACTAAATATGAAGCTACTAGCAGACAGTTAGCTCACAGACTGGGTGCAGGAGGTAACACTGAATTGTGTAATTTTAAAATTTTGTTTCTGTAAGAATTAACAAAGATATATTGTGTTGGACGCTTTAGTAGAACAAGTGGAGATCAGGAGGAAGGGTTGTTCCCGAAACCGGTTCTGGGTTTACATTAAAATGGAAGATAGGACTAAAGATATCAGTCTCCTCTGTAACGATGCGATCATGTAGAAGAGCTCAGGGTACATGTATGACATGTTATCCCTGTTATTCTGTTTTGTATTCTGGATTCATTCATTTATTTGTAAATTTTTTAACTGGCTATATGAACTGGAGTCTGTCTTTATAATATAAAAAGTGTGCCATGTGTTCTGGAAAGAATAATATTTGTACGCCATGTACCGAGTCTTACATTCAAATAACAATTTCTGCTTGTTTCTGACCCGGACTTTGAGCTGCTCAACTCATTTTAGAATTGGACTGAATTTCAACTTCATCAGGCGTCATTTGCGAGGACCAAACATGGCCGGATCGATCAATTTCTGACTTATCAGAAATTTTGGTCGGCCGTCGTCAGGCAGTTGAAGCAGAATCACGAGTTAATTCCCCAAGGTCAGTGCTTTTTTTTCCCTCACTAAATCACTTGTGTGATGTATACCCACCCAGCTAGTACGTTAGTGCTGCTAATGTGTGTGAGTGTGTGAGAGAGAGCAAGAGGGAATAAAAGCTTAGACTGACTCATTTTTGCAGAAATGGTCGTTGAAGCTTGTTTCAGGACGTCTGTCTCTACATTACTGTGCAGCTTATCTCCAGCTAACAAACTTCTACCTGCCCTGAAGCTTTAAAGGAATCTTTATTGACAATAGTCAATAGCAGTAACAGTCTGCAGGGGCCGACGGGTTATTTTATGGTCTATTTTACATGTTCAGTGTGAGCATACAAACCCTGAGCCTTGGCTTTACTAATACAGTGGGAGGTGGAATAAAAACTTCTCTAAAATGGGCTCCAATCATACAGTGTATGCCCAACTTTAGAGGTGCTGGCAGGCTGATTTTGTTTCTTTTCCCAGCAACACACCCACCATTTAGAGTCTTTGTGTTTAGCTAAGCTAATTGGCTGCTTGTGGTTGCTTCATATTTAGCATGCTAACATGAGAGTCATATCGACCCTCTCATCTAACTCGGCAAGAAAGCAAATAGGTGCAAGAAATCAAAGGTAGTACAGTACAGCAAGTTTTCCTCTTTTTCTACACAGGGAATTTGGGTGTAAAAGATCTTCCTAATTAAGCTCAATCTAACATTAGTATAACAGCACAATACCTGCCTGTGCTTTCAGGTTTTGGTGCTTGTGCAATGATACAGCTCCTATTTTCTAATCCATTTGTTTGGTACCACCTTGTGAGAGACTCTAAGATACTCCCTACGTTAGAAAACAGATATCATAGCCAAATATTTCTGCTTTCTGCTCGCTCACTCCCTCTGGCAAAAAGCTCCCGGACACAAACCATGAGCTGGAGAGCAAAGACATGAGGGTGGCCAAAACACTGTAGTGTTTGGCACAAGATGGTGCATGCACATCACATGGTGGTGCAATAGAGAGGAGAGGATCCTGTGCATACGTGGACTCACCAGGGAATGTCTCTTTACGTGCTCGCGGCGGGTGAACAGCTTGCCACAGATGTCGCAGCTGAAGGAGCGCACACCCGAGTGGATGATCAGGTGCCTCTTGAGCGTGCGCCGGTGCTTGGCGATGTAGTTACAGTGGGGGCACTTGAGCTTATTGAGGGCTAGGTGTGAGGACTCACCTGGGTGGAGACAGAGAAAAACACAAGCATGCAGATGCAGTGAAAGGTCAGCATGAGACTTATTAGGTAACATGTGTAAGAGTACATCTTAAAAGGACAGTTCACCTCCAAAATCAAAAACACATATTTTTCCTGTCACCTGTAGTGTTGTTTATCAATCTAGCTTGTTCTGGTGTGATATCTCCAACACTCACACCAACACAATCTGGACTGATAAACAGCTCTACAGCCAAGAGGAAAAATGGGAGTTTCATTTTTCCGTATACCGTCCCTTTAAAAGACACAACCATAGTTGGTTCTTTGATTTATATTTTAATTTGACTGGACTGGAAGAACAAACTGGAGATGGAAGAAGATCGTTAAATCTACATTTGCATCTATAGATCCTTTAATAAGCGAGGGGTGTGTCGGAAACCAATATCCTGTTTATCAAATCACAGAGTTAGGATGTGGTGGCCATTAGAAGGAATAAGACACCACAAACTGATGCATCACAAAAAGCCCCTTTAGTCAAAGTTTGTAAAACTGCAGAGATAAAGCTGATCACTGTAGCAGCCATGTGAACTTCACCATCCGGCTGTCACTGTTGCTAAGTAACTGGTGCTTGTCCGCAATGATGTTGAAGGTAGTCTCCATGGCAATAGAAAGGATGCAGATTAATATTAGCAGTGAATGTAAAGCAGCAGATGTGTCGTTGTGCTGCACAGTTTGGTGTAAGATATTACAGAAATCATCACTGGTTGTGACTGCAACTGAAAGGCTTTTTATAGAAGAGGTACAACTAATAATGTTATGACTCTGCCTCGTAGCTATATTAAGAAACTGTCAATTTGCAGCTACTTTTCATGAACCACAATGCTAATTACCCAGTGCTGCCAAACTGCTGAAGTGCAGACAATTCTGGATATGTTCCATAAAATGACTGACATCAAAAAACAACATCTCACTATTACATTATTTAACAACCAGAGCATGTGGCCTAACATGTTTTTATTCCAGTGTGTAAAAGAAAGAAACCAAGACCTCACACTGTCTTCACAAGCCCTCTTGTTTATGCTAACAAGCTACCGACGACAGCTGGGCTCACAAATAAATAAGCAATCTATTGATTTTAAAAAGACTCCAAACAGAGTGGCTAGTCTTCACTGTTGAGAGAGTGTGTGTGTGTGTGTGTGTGTGGGGGGGCCTTTTGTTTGAGCCAGGGTGCGCACAACAGAGGCGTTGTCAGGGCAGGTTGCTAGGGGGGGGGGGGAGAGGAGGAGGAGGTGGAGGAGGAAGGGGGTTGATGAGAAGCAGGTCACCTGTGTATTTCACTGTGCAGCTGTGTGTGTGTGTTGCACACGACAGAGACGCACCTTGCGGATGTGACACTAGCTGTTCATTTAGGCTTCGGATGTTTAGGATTTAATGTTCACGATCTTTCATTACACAAACAGAGCAGACAAAATTAGCTTTGGGAGGCTACGAATGAAAATTAAATCTTTAATTTAAAAAAAGCAAGAATTTTTCTCAACTGGGGTTAATTTTTTTCTAGTTTTGTAGTTTTAGATCCAACCGTCTCCTTTCCTGTGCCGACCTCATGTCTTTTCAGCTAATATCTAAACCTAGAACTCCACCCGTCTGTGCCATGATGTCTATCAAACTGTGACTTCATGCCACAGTTTCATGATTTCTAAAACAGAAAGGCTTTTCTGTTATTTTTGTTCTCTAGGGTGTTCACACATTTGTTTTTACTGGGGCCAGATATAGTCTAAAAATAAGGCAATATCAGTACCAATACCAGACTGATAGAGCACTTCAACTGATACCATTTTTGACACCCATCATGTGAATTGAAGCATTCAGTTGCGTGAAATGCCACCAGACGCCACAGGTGTGTAGTATAGCCTTACTTCGTTTTGGTGGCATTTTGGTTCGCTGAAACTGAAACTCAAACCACACCACAGACGGTATGGGATGCATATGCTGCAGTATTGGGCCAATCGCACATCGCATTAAATCAAAGAAGCAGCAAAATTAGTCTTTTTTTTTCTAGATCTGGATACAAAAGGATTAACTAAAGGTCCTGTTTTACTAGAGAAGTTCTAATACTACTTAGTACTGAGTTATTTTAGTCGATAGTTGATTAAAAGGTATCGAGTACCGATGCCTTGCCCTATTTACTACCGTCCAGCAGTTCCTCCACTCCCTTTGTGTAATGCATTGTGGGAGAGAACTGTCCATTAACAGCATATTCAAAAATTGGATGTTTCTTTTGCGCATGCTGTCATTTTAGAGTATATTTCATCCTTTCACTCATTCTTTATACTTACATGCTCAGAATGAGTGTGCAGTATGGATTTAGGACACACAGCCTTGTGTACTGTAGACAATGGCCACCTACTAATGCCTCTCTTGTGGATATTACTTGGTACTTTTTTGGTACCACCTTGGTGGATGTTTCAAGCAAGCTGAGCCGTTACCAGAAGGTGGAGTTAAAACACTGTAGACCACTGACCGGTCGGAGAGAATCGTTACTCATGCGACACGAGACATCCTGCACAAACTCACCGCTTTTAAAGAGTAACTATATCCCCAAACTGCTTTTTTTCAGCTGAAAACCAATGTGTATGAGTATTTAGTAGCGCTGCTGATAGATTCAGGTCCAAATCTTTACATTTTAGCGTCATGATAGCATCATTATTTTATGTAACAGGGTCATGCAGTTCAACTACGCAATTTAAGACTGATTGAAAGCCCTTAAATGTAACAGGGTGTTTGTCTGCTCTCATTTACAGAGACATACTGACTTAGACTGCCCACACTCATTTGAGAAGATGCATTTTAGTTAAAGACTTCAAGTTTCTTTAAAGCAACCATATATATTTTTTTTTTGCTTTAGCAGTAGTCTAGAGTGTGCGGCGTCTTACCATTCTCCCAGGACTCCCCTTGCTGTAAGTCCTGGATGATGCTATACTGGATCTGATTGGCCAGCTCTGGGAAAGGGGGAGGGGGACAAGAGAAGCGAGAGGGAGAAAGAGAGATGAGAGGTGGTTGAGAGCCTGGGGGGGATGCACACCTCACAACGCCTTGTGTACACAACTAACCACCCCCACATGAAACAATGGAAGTTTCAGTTAACAACACAGGCAAACAAACACACACAGACACACACAAACACACACACACACACACATACACACACTCACACAGGTCCCTACTATATGTAAAGCAGTGTTCCCCAGGCCACGATAACAAACTAATGGTGTAACCAGGGCTCCAGCAGGGAGGGGGTTAATTAGAGCTGAGCCCTCACACCAGCTCAGCTTACACTCAGCTTTTGTAAGCACTTGTGTGTGAGCACCTGTGTGTGTCCTGTTCCTCCAGCATCAGCGCTTAGAGCCCATTAAAGACACGCCCCTGTGAGTGTGTATATGTGTGTGTGTGTGTGTGTGTGTGTGTGTGTGTCCACTCTCCCTGGGTCAATATTTGGAATAGTGAGGACAGCCCCACTGCATTAGAGTGGATTAGGGAGGGAAGGGGCTGCCCCTGGCGGCTTTGCACCTTGCAGGGATTGGGGAAGTTATTGTGCGTGGGTGGGTTTGCATGCACGCTTCAACAGAGATGAGTGTGTGTATGCAAATACATTTCACCTGCCCTGTGCGCCTGTGCGCAGCATGCACCCTTTAAACAATCCAACAGTGTTGTTTGGAGAAGCCCCAAGAATTTATTGGCCACGAGTGTTGGCTGTGGGCTCAGCGTGGTAAAAGCAGACAGCAGTGGCAAAGTACTTATATCACTGAAACCAGCCTTCACTTTCAACTGCGTTCAACAGCATTCCTGTGATTCCTTTTACCCCCAATTGTTTCAAGCAAAATGCGAGATGTTTGATGGTTCCTGCCTCTAAAATGTGAAGATTTTCTGCTTTTCTCTGTCTTATAAAATTGCAAACTAAATATGCATTTGTTTTAGACTGTTGGTAAAAAAGAAAAGACATACGCCACAGACTCTTGGAAGTTTTCTGGCATTTTAAAAACTGCATTAATCGTGAAAATGATCAATAGATGAATCAATAAAGACAATTATTAGTTGTGACCCTAAACAGGCTAGAAAAAATATGAATGAATTTTATTTGTTGAACCTTTAAAAAAAAGAAGAAAAAAAAAGCCTTAAAAACAAGCACATGTTTTAAATGGGCAGGCACACAACACAGCAGAAAGAATACCACCATTTGTGCTACTATGTTTCCACCCTTGGAGCATGACCGCACGGATCAAACTGAAGCGAAATGAAACCCAAACGAGTGACATCACTGTGGGAAACTGGGACAGCTTATATTGGTGGATGACTGCTCATGGGCTCAAACACAAATATGCATGCCAGTGACGACTAATCGTGCAGAAGAGCTGTCTAGTTTCAGAGCATCTCACATCCAAAAGATGAGATTTTGGTGCCCAGTCATGCCTTATTTTTGCTTTATGAAGCAATATCTCAGTAAAGCGTACCTAATAGTTTAGACATCATGTGACACACATATGCAGAGCGAGTCTCAACAAATGAGCTCTATATGCAATACAAGACTAATCAAGCCTAGACAGCAGAGGGAGGCTGTGGGAACAAACTGAAACGGTTCAGTCCATAAATGGTCCTGGGCCATCTTTCATGTATGTTCCAGGAGATGTGGACTGATAAATGGCATTAATACAGTTGGGCGCTCTGACGCTACACGTACAGTAGACTCCATGACACAGCAGCTCTCTACCCAGAAGTACTCGTAAACAATTTCAGAATATTACATACACACCACTGGAAACCACTTCTTATGAAGTAAAAAATGAAGGCAGGGCTGGAGAGCTTTTACAGTATGGAGAAAAAGATTTATACATGACTGTGGTCCGATATTAAGCAGCTTTAACGTAACCTACAAATAACAAGTAAAATATTATCAAAATATGAGTCTTTAAAAAACTCTATAGCACATTTAGGGCATTCCTTTCGCTCAGTCTTAGGACGCATTCACACTGGCGCTATTTGGTCCGCTTTCAACGAACCCTGGTCCGCTTCCACGGACAGTTTGGTTTGTTTGGAATGGTGTGAACGCTCATTCAAACTCTGGTGCGGACCAAACGAGTGAACCTTGGTCCGCTCGAAAACTGGGGGTCTCGGTTCACTTGCAAGTGAACCCTGGTGCACTTTGCTTACAGTGAGAAATGCAAACGGACTATCCAGCAAAGCAAAGAGAGGAAGTGAATCAAAGAGAGGAAGTGACGTAGAGCACAGTGCAATTTGGTGTTTGGTGTTTTTGTGGTGACCAAGTCGGCTGAAGGGGATGGATTTCCCTTTTTGGTCCAGGCCAATCAGTGAGCTGGGTTTTCTTCTTCCTCATGCCTTGTCTCCTCCTGGTCAGTGGTCGTTTTGGGCAATACCGCCCCCTAACAAGCAGCTGTTGTAACTGCGACGTTGTCCAGGCGCTTTGATCCACTTTAAAAAGTGCAGAGTGAAAGTGAACTGAACCAAATGAAGGTGTGAAATTTTTTGGCGTTCCCGCCCAATCAAACCAAGTCCCCCGGACTATCCTGGTGTGAATGCGCCCTTAGCCATGACTGTCTGCACATGGCTCTCATCGTGGAGGTGGCTGAGAGGGCGACTAGCAGCTGACTGCTAACAGCATAAAAAGTGCTAACAATGGCAACAGTGCCGACAAAGCATCGGAACCAGAGGGTGGGCGCCATGCATCGATGCCATCCCCCAACTGTTGGTTGGGGGATGGCGTATTAAGCAGTACCTGCTGTATGAGCGAAGTGTAGAGCGGTGGCAATTAGCTAGCCGGTGGAACACAATGTGAGGCCTGTCTACCACGACAACGAACACAGAAGCTTGGATTACACACACAGATGGAGCGTGACTCCATTCTCTGCTCAGGACACCATTACTCCACTATGTCTTGTACAGCTAGTAGTTGTTCGCTGCTAAATTAATGTTCTGAATCTCGCATATAGCACATTTAAGGGTACGTTTAAAAACTGAAATGGACTCAGCATTGCGGACTGAGGCAGGGAGAGCTCATATTTGGTCCTTGTACTGTAGATATTTGTTTGTCTTCTCTGTCTGTTTCACCTCAAAGATCGACATCGGGAAATCCCTGTCAAAACCCCACAGTCAGTCCCAGCTTTACTGCCACAACACTTCTGAACTGAAACCTAATGAAATAACACCGGAAACACTTTACAAAGCGTTTTAGAATCACTGCTCTTAAAGGGAACTGAGAAAGTGTTTGGAACACACTTTCCCTGCAATGGAAACTGAGAAACTATATATACAGTATGAGGTCACTGTTTAACAGCCCACAGGAGTGAATGCAACTTCACCATTTTAATATAAACCAATTGTTCTGTTCTCGTGGCTCAAAAAGGGGGCTAAAGGCCGTCCTCTCACCCCAACATCAAACAGCATCTGAATAATGTGTTGCACGTTTCTGCCTCAAATTCTCTGGACACCACCTCTCACACATGTTCAACAATAGAGACGGACAAATCTTTACACGTTTAAGCCCTTACAGGAACTTAATATTCACAGATCTATATTTAGACTGTTGACACAGAGTCTCCTGTATGAATGAATGGACTGTTGAACACAAAACTATCATTTAAGGGTAAACAGTTGCCTTGAAACCTTTTACTGTGACTAACAGCCAACTTGAAGTCTTAACTATATCTTTATTTGGAAACGTAGTATACATTAAGTAGCGACACAGGGCTAAACAACAAAGATACATGAAGAGGAGAAGGTTGGAGAGTTAGCACACATGCAGACGAACTCAGTCTTTAAGTGAGCGTCTCTCTAGGCTATTACAACACCCTGGATCACTTTGTGCACACATTAAAAAGAGCCCTAGGAGGAGTTGGAGGCACTAAGAGCATTCAAGTGCATTTAGGGAGGCCTGGGGGAAGAAATGTTTCCCCTGGTTTCTTCATTTCCCTGCATTAGGGAGGGCTTCTCTCTCGCACACAAAATGTACTTCTCGCTCTCTCATTCTACACACACTTTCTGCCTCACACATCCCCTCCCCCCGTCCATACCACTCCACTTAATATGTGATATCATTATGGTTACATGGAGTGCCATGCTTAATGGGGCCAACAGAAGGAGAAGGCCGAAGCTGAAAGAAGAGATTACTTAGAGCGCTACACTGTATGTGGATAGGATGGATGGAGCGATGGATAGACTAGGGGACAGAGAGAGAACGGTATCAAAGGGTAAAGAGAAAGGAAGAAGATGAAGGTGTGCAAACATTTTATCAAGGAAGATTAAAAAACTGATTGAATGACTAAAAGAGATTCCATGTTTTTGCCCACCACAGCACATAGACTGTTTTTTTTAGGATAGTTCATTCTCTCCAGCTCACTTTTAATATTCACATTTCATCATTTTCTTCCATAAAACATTACAACGTACCAATTTGAACCATTAAAGGGAGTTGCCACTATTCTCCTTTACAGTCATTCTGGCTGCAATGGCGGTGCAGAGAAGCCAAGATACGGAAGACCTGGACACAGTGACTAATCAGCGCAGACAGGGCTCATTCAGGAGGGTGGCTTAAAGAGACAGGTGCTAAAATGGAGCGTCTCTGACAAAAGGGGAATACAGATGTTCCAGCACAAATACTATGAGGAAAACAACATGCTTTTTGAACATTACAGCATGTAAATATGTTCTGGTAAAAACCCCAACTACATGTATGAACCTGAAAATGAGCATAAGAGGTCCTCTTGAAATTGATTCAAAACAATCTAATTGGACTTAACCTTATAAAACATCTTTAGAACAAGTCTCAGCAGCAATGTGGCAACACACCTCTGCGCTGAGACAAAGCAGCCCAAGTGGGCGTAACTTTCGCAAGCCCCCTGCTCTGGAGTGATTAGCGGAGATCACGGCTGGGCATGACTCACTTCTTGGCTGGGCACAGCAGGTTAAAAGCTTGATAAGCAGATATCCTGCTTAGTGTAACAGCCAGACATCGATGAAAAGCTGAAAATCCATATTTTTTGTGATATCAATCCATTATTAGCGTTTCCCTCTGCAGGCAGCAGAGCACATTAGCACTAAATTGATGACCATGGGTGTGACATGATTAGATACTGTACATCACTGTATGTTGTCTGCATTCACATAAATGAGGAAATGTTAAAGAAAAGTCTTAAAGGTACAATCTTCCAGTGCTAGATTAAAATCATGCTAACGTCTAAAATACCTGTAAATACATTGTTTATCAAAGATATTAAATACTGATGCTATGGCTCAGCTGTAAGTTTGTTTTTTTTTGGGGTTTTTTAAAGATATTTTTTGGGCCATTTTGCCTTTAATGGACAGGACAGGTAAGTGTGAAGGGGGGAGAGAGAGAAGGGATGACATGCAGCAAAGGGCCACAGGCTGGACTCGAACCCGGCCGCCGCGGCAACAGCCCTGCACATGGGGCGCCCGCTCCACCACCAAGCCACCGACGCCCCAGCTGTAAGTTTGTGTGAGCATCATTTAGCTTGAAATAAATGTTGAAAATGGAAAAAAAAAACAAAAAAAACAAATGTCACAGCAATTTAAGTGTTTAGAGGTTAAACTGATGGTGATGGGCAGAGAGGCATCAAGCTGGGTGTTGGTGGGGTGTGTGTGTGTGTGGGTGTTGGGGGGCGAGGTAGAAGGTATGTGTGAAAAAATGTGTACCACACATGCGTATTATGATAGTAAGCATTTTAATTAAATAATAGCCCATAAAAGCTTGATTTTGGGTTTGTATGTTGTCAGAGATGTCCTTTAGCAATTTATTTATTTATCTGTCACTGTCAGAACTTTTTTTTGCAACTCAAAATCTAACAACAGAGTAATTTTGAAGACTTTGGCAGCACCTGGTTTGACTACAGAGATGCGAGTAAAAGCAGCGTCTGATGTCTCAGCAATGCCTCAGCTGTCTGTCTGATGGTGTTTGTCTCATGGCTTTGGGGACATTATCGCAATGCACACAGTTACACTCAGTTACATATAGTGTAACATATAGTGACTCACCGGCCAGGACAACTGGTACATGAAAAAAATCCACCGGCCGAGCATATTTTTTACTGGCCAAAATAAGAAATTGCCTTTTGTGTCATGTATGTATTTGTTCCAGTACATTTCACTGAAATAAAAAGGTGTTATGTTGAAAACGGAAAATCTGGCAGGTGTTATTTTCGTACCCTGGTTACATGGACAAGTGCACAGGGCCTTTACATGGATGTATTGGTAGAATCCAACCCTTTAAAAAAAAAGGTTAGCTGAGGATTTATGCCACTCCATTTCTCTTAAAGCATTCTGGTGATTCCTTTAGGCTCCTCTTGCCAATGACAAATTTTGGCAGGCATCATAAAATGTTACTACAACCACCTCTTTTAATCTCATTTCATCCTTGACTCGGTCATGCTGTTGTGCTTTGCAAGTTTAAGTAGTCACTAGTGCATAAAGCTCCTCTAACTGAATGCTCTACACTGGTGACACTGGTGTATAAAATGCAATACAGAGGCCCCGATTGTGTCTTAACAGAGCTTCCCATACACTGCATAGGAAAATATGTATTTCCATATCATACATACAGATGTTACATTCCAGTGATTATACGTAACAGAAGTTCTGCCCACACCTCACTACCTTGAAAAATGAGCTTCTCCCTTTTGCTTACAGTGAGTATACAGTGTGACTAATAGGAATAAGGAATTCATGAGTTAACGGAGAGAGCTATACATGTATTATAGGAGAAAAAACTGAGCGTGTGTGTGTAGTGTGTTTAGAGGTGTGTGTCATACCAGCGTTTTCGGAGAGGGAGGAGAAGTCCTCTCTGGGGTAGGAGGCTGAGGGCTGGATGAACATCCCCTCATCAAATCCCTCTTCAGGCTCTGGTGGAAAGTTGTACACAAAACGCCGTGTGGTGGTCTGTTTTTTCCTCCGGCCGCTTCCTGCAGCAGCATCTGGTGCTTCTTGCTTTATTGCTGCAGGTGCTGCTGCAGCGCCACCTGTGGCTGGCTCGTTCCAGACGAATACCTGGCCACTCGCCGACCGTGTGTCATTGGTCTCTGCTGAATCAGACGAGTTGTCGTTGTGGTGGGGCCAGTTACCGGAGGCTCCGGGGGTCACCAGGGCACAGCCCTCACCCCCGACCACTGTCACCTCTATATCGCTGGACTCCTCCTTCACCCTGACACCTTCGTCGTCTTCTTCCATTGCCTCCTTTCCTTGATTGTTGCTGGCCTTGATCGACAGCTTTGACAGGATGCTTGTGGCCCAGAAGTTGCTCGGCTTCCGGTCCAGCCCTCTCTGTCCCTCTTTGGACACCATCTGCCTCTTGTTGTAGTCCACCACCACTGAATCAGGAGCCTCCTGCTTGATGCTGATATTCAGGGCATCCTTTATAAAGGCCCTACATGAATGTACAACCTCTGTCATCTGGAGGTAACTAGCAACAGACATCACCTCAATGGCGTTTTGGCTTGTGAGCAGCAGATTCCCAGAGTAGAGAAAGTCGAGGATAACGGAGAAGCCCTGCACAGCAGCAACATCCAGGTGTGTGACCGTGGCCTGGTCCTGGGCCTCGCTCTTGGTCAAACAGTAGAGGGTTTTGAAGTAGCGACTGCCCGCCACCAGGATGTTCTTGTGTGCGCGGAACACCTGGCCCGAGACGACTATGTTGACGTCACAGAGGATGCCACTTTTGCGTTGCTTGTCCAGCTCCTGGAGAAGCTGGTAACAGTAGGAGTTCTCATTGGGCTTGTTGCGGTAGTCTTCCCCTGAGCAGTTAGTGGAGGGGCTGGCGTTGTCTGAGGGCCTCATCGTCTCCTTTTACATGAAACAAAAGAAGAAAGAGGAAAATTGTTGAAGGTGCTTTGTGTTCTCATGAGTAATTTGCAAAGGTAACCACAAACACATGTATACGCAAATATATTTTCCCTTCCTGTAACTCTGTCTTTACAATAAACACGCACAGACATACACCCTCGGGGTTCCCAGTGTGACAACGAAGCACCTGCCCTAGGGGTGAAACAGGTTTGACAGGCTTCTGTGACAGAGGAGGTGGGAAAGAGGCAATAAAAGGCGTGTTACCTTTAGGCTGGGTAGTATTACCTAGACCCATAATCAATTCCTTTTTCCATGGAACTCAAACTCAAACTCAAACTCCACAAGTCCTAATACAAAAAATATGACATTAGGCCCGATGACAGACTCATAAACCTCAAAATACTGTAATTTCAAATATAAAGGGAAAAGTATTTTCCTTTTTTTAGTCAAACAAAAGGAGACATCTATCCAATATACTACAGAATTGCATATTATTAGAGTGCAGCGTTCAGTGCTTTTCACAATCCGTTTAATATGTTGATTTACGGTAGACTTTACCTCAAGGTGGCTCACCTGTAATTTTATAATTAATCATTTCCTACATTTTCCAGACCGCATTTTGACAACCACAAAACACATCTTACTCACACAAAATATGTTGTGGCTGTGCATAAATTGGGGGAGAAACCAGCATCACTTCTTGCTTGACTGACTATTAACCTGTAGAAAAGAAACCTTTGCTCCGAGGGGCTTTTAAGTAAACCTTGAGCTTACTGCTTTAGGCAGATGGAATATTTTATCGTATTGAATTTCATTTAGGCTGTACTGCACAAACCTCAACATAATGCCACTTCGCTCCTGCATTTGTTCAGATATCCAAAGCAATGCAAAAAATACACCACCAAACATAAGAAAAGCAAGCGACGTCATCTATGGCTATATCAATACATTTCCAAAACCAATGTCCAACAGTTTTTCCCTGTTACGGAGTGGAAAATCATCTTGTGAAAATCTTATTTCCCTTAAAGCAACAGTGAGGAAGTTGTTTCATAGATTTGCAGGGAGCACTATGCAGGGATTGTCAGTTAACAGTATCGCAGAAGTGAAAGCCAACCCCAGATTATCTCTCATTCTCCATTTTTGCAGTTTTCTGGCACCATGTCTGCAATTTTTGTAGCTTCCTTTTGGATGCGTGCTGCTTACGGTCTGCCACCTGGTCACTACCTTTTTAAAAAGTCTGGACCTCAACTGCATGCTGTGCCCAGAACGTTCCGAACACAGCAAAAGAAGAAGAAAATAAGAAAAAACAAGCAGAGGGCAGAGTCTCTGTAGATAAATACACCACAGATAAATACACCACCTCACACTTCTAGTGGGTCATAAGTGATGACTGAAAGGGATTACTTTTGTATTAGTCTGCACTGTTTTTAATAAAAATCCTGAAAAGTACAGCTTTAAGACTTCATTTGTTGTATCACTAGAGAATGCCTTGGTTTTAGAAAACCTCCAGACAAAGACAGATGTTTATTTTTTCATGATTTATGAATACACTCTCTAATTTGGCTTGGTGATCACCTCCCAAGCTGGGCCGGACAGTAGATTTGCAAGATGTAAGATTTTTCTCACATTTAGCGTCTGTGCAATAAAGTTATCTTTTTGCTAGATGTAAAACGTGCCATAACTCGACCAGGAGGGTCGACGAGTGTCCAAAGCAGGACACAATGTGACTGTGGGATGGGAGGGGAACTGGCAGAAGCACAGAACTAGTACCCTGTAACAGCCCGACTCCCCCTCCCCTGCTCCCCCTTAACAGGGCAAAGGGCCAGCCTGGTACGGAGCAGAGAAGAGGGGAGTTTATACACATGTGTGTGCGTACGCTGACATATACAGACATTCAAAATACACAGCCCAATAAAAACCAAAAATGCATATACATCCTGCATGTGCAGAAGTCTATATTATAGTTTTTACACTTGACACACACATGCAGCAGCATACATCCAAGGGCTCATTTTAGAATTGCGCAGCAGATGTCCTAATCCAGAATAATTCACATTGCTCGAGCCCTGCATTTCTGCCCCCACCAACCTCCATCTCTGCTGCGCACACATGCATGTACGCTCACACACAACCACACAGAAACCAAGCTGCCCACACATACACACAGCTGGGGTTTCAGCTCGAGTAATTCAGATTAAATCCATTTCTCTGAGGTCCCCACCCAGCCCCCACCCCCCACCCCTACTCCCTCCACACTGCAGTGCTTGTCCAGGGCAGCCTGGGCACACAGGATAGTATAGGGGGGCTTATCATCCTCTGCCACAGCTGGAGGGGAGAGATGAAGAGAGATGGGATGGAATGAAATCAGAGGCAGAATGAGAGAGAGACAGAGAGGGGGGAAAGTGGATGTACTTTGCAGCCTGGTAGAAATAAAAGGACAGAAAATAATAAAAGACAAGAGGGCAGAATCATGGAGTTCTGATGGAGAATAAAGTCGAATCAGAGCTGATAGGAGTAAGTGTGAAAAGAAGATGAGAAATGGTTGGAGGATAAAAGAGAAAAAGCCTGATAACACACGCATAAAGAAAAGGAGTGAGAGCATGAGGCAGAGATTGAGAGAGCGAGACCTTGAGCCTTGAGAAAAAGGGCGGAGGAGAAAATGTGGAGCAGAGGGGGACGGAAAGCCAGCGCGATAGAAAGAAGGAGTTGGGTCACCCCATTTTAGCCTTCACAATAGCCCGTGTTCTCCCCGAGGCTCATTGTCCACTCACTGTAGGCCTTTGTGAAAGGTTTCGGCACTCACTCTCTTATTACACAGCAGCTCCCACTCGCCAGCACAGAAAGGAGCCGGAGTGCGTGTGGGTGAGGGCGAAGAGGATGGGGAGAGAGGAGGAAAAATTATTCCATGATATACACATCAAAGCCTCTGGAGGGGCACGGCCATCATGTTGAGTACTGTGGTGGAATAGATTGGTGTGGTGAAGGGCAGGAGTGCCCTCACAACAAGAGGTGTTGGATATACTCCCGAGTTAGAGTACAAACAGTTTTTGCTGCTTTGTTTGTGTCCATAGCTCACCTCTTTTGATAAGTTTAGACCAAGCAAGCTTTCAACTTGCTGGGATAAGCAGCAGATGAATTATATTTAGCAACCTGCCACAAAAATACCTTCAAAAACTTTCAGAAGATGGTGAGGGCTGAACAGAAAAAGAAATGCCATAAATAAACACGTGCTCTCTGATTCCTAGTACCTGGAAATTCGTCGACCCATTTTTTCGTTTCTAGTAACTGGCCATCCCACCCCCATAACCCCATGACTCCCCACAGCTTTTATCCATTACACATAGCAAGGGGATGGGCCAAAGAGGTAAGACTTGGCCTGGTAGTCGTGATATGAGCTGTGTGAGAGTGTGTGCACTTGTTCTACTCAGAATAGGACAGCCTGGTACTGGATCAGTTGCTCCATACTGGCCTCATCAGCAGCAGCAGCAGCATCATCCTTTCTCCAGATGTGCCACGTGTGAGCTGGGAGCTTAGAGAACCAGCAGACCAACCCTGCACAGCACATGCTGGAGGCAAAACCAGCCTGAGCCAAGGGAGAATGTGGGGACAATATCAACCTCCCCCAGTTGTGACGTGGCTAGGTTTTTATTTGAGCCAGAGATGGTAGGGGTGGAAGAATGAAAGGCAGAAGGAGGATGAATCCAAGGGGTGCTGGGGGGAAAGAATCCTTTGATCTAGGTCTAAAATGGATGCTTTAAAATCTACGGTGAATGGCCGATAACTGATTTACAGGTGGATTAAACAAACCAAGATGGTCATAAATTGAAGCTTATTGAGGCAGTGGCCTCAGTAAAGCACATATATAACACATCATGGGATACAGCACTGTACCCACAGAACATAATGACCCACAGCAGCCAGTGTTTGTTTACCTTTTACACACACGTTTGCCTCCATTCCCTCACTCCTCTATCTCCATCCACCATCAATCCAGTCCCATGACCAGCCCTGCCCTGAGGCCATCTCCACCGGTCCTTACAACTCCCTATATCTACTGTATCCCTCCCTCAACCCCCCTCCCTACTCAACCAGTCTGTCCCCAGATGCTAGAACAATAACGCTGTGTGCGTTTGGCCCAAGGTGTGGGAGGGCTGCACTGAGTGTCTCCCGGCCTCCTAACAATGCTCTGACAGAAGAGGCAGAGATGGGGGGAAGAAAACGAGGGAAGGGTAGAGTCACGGACGGATTCAACAAGAAGAATTCTCCCTCTGGCTCCACCCCACCCAAATCCCCTGACCTGTGGCCCCCAATAAACATCCCATCTATCTGGCAGACACCAGACCGCAATGGGTGGATCCCCTTTCCCATTCGGGGAGACTCGCTCTTAACAATGAGTGTAGTGTTTGTCTTGACTCAATTGAGGGGGTGAACTGACTTGTTGTGCATATCTGAATTCCCCCCCTGGGTATCAAGAAAGTGTTGCATTATCTTATCTTAAACCTCATTTAGCCCAAAACAGTGATGCAAGTGAAACATCTGTTTGGTTGTCAAACTGAATAAGGCACCATGGATCGTCTGGCACGGTTTCATGAGCCTCATCCTGGCCTGGGTTGAATGTAGTTTGAATATTGCAGAGGTTTGGGGAACAGGTGTCTGTACTGCTGATGGAAATTAAATTTGTAACTGACATTCAAATAAAAAGAGTGAGACAGGAAAGCAAAGAAGTGAGAGAAAAAGGTAGTAAATGGGCTTGATGTGAAAACTAACTTAATATGGTGGTTATGCAATTTACATGTGTACAGAAAAATGGTAGTAGAATAGAGTCTCTGTCCGTGCAGACAACAAGAGATTACACTGTGACAACCAATGTGAGTTTAACACATAATCTTTTACCAATTTGTGAATGAAGGAAAAAGTACTTAACCGAGAATGAAATTGACCTATAAAGATCCCAGATATGCAATTTCATATTTGATCTAAGGGAAACAATGGTCTACTTTTGTCTCATCTTAACCTTTTACCAGTGAGTGTAGGGAACAATCTGAGTACAAGACAGCGTCCAGAGAATTAAGGACAACGGCCCCCTTCTCCAAGGAGACCCACATTTACCACAGCTGCCCTGGTGTGCTAGGGCTAATCGAGTTAGCTTTAACGAATGCAGCAGAGGCCTGACTAACGTCAGGAATGGGTGAATAGAACAAGACGTCGCCTCATAACACCATAATTCCCCTTTAATGTACTGCCTCACAATGCTACCTTGCCTAACCTACACTGCTGCTAATTATTTCAACAGTACTGGATATATGAAGGGGATTACAGTTTTATACAAAAGGCAGTCATAAGTGAAAAAATCTAATCAGAGGAAGATCAAAACCACCAAAAATAATTCAATAAAAATCAGAATTAAATCATCTCCAATAACGCAGCAATGGGACTTTGTCGTCCCAGCTCTATTCTACACGAGGAAACGGCCTGGATAACCTCTCAGTACAATGTCTGGGGTCCTTGTCGCTAAGGAAAAGCCACACCAACCTCCTAATCCACCCTTACTGCCCTCCTTACCAATTAGAGATGTGTACAAGTTAGTGGATCACTTTAAGTCATTCTGATTAGTGATTGCGTGTGCAAAGGAAGGAACTAAATGTAGTAGTGCAATCCTCTTCCCTCACAAATTAGAGTCAAATAGCACCCCGCGCTTAATTCCCCTGACAGCCCAGACCATTGTCAGGATAGAAGGTCGGATGTGGAAATATACAAGGGACAGAACGTAACAGTACGCTTTTTCTTTTATTTCCCCCCTCAAAATAAGGATTGACGGCAGAAATGCCCTTTGACACTAGATTGTTCGGGCAAATATGCACTCCCTTTTTTATGAGGTCTCTGAAGGAGTACCGTAGAAATGTTGCCCACACTGCAATAAAAATAATGAACCAATAAAAAAGACCTCACGCACGTCAATAAAGACATAGTTCATCAAAATGGCTTGGTTGTTTTGGATTATAAGCATTCAAAGTAGGGATACTCAATATAAATATACCTAACTCAAGCTTAGCAACCAGATAATCTTTATATGGCAATTAAGTAGAGAGGAGCAATATTCTGATATGACTTGTGCATGCAGAATGGGGCCTTAATCTAAGATATGCCCCAAAGGTATAACACTAGCACCCATTAATCCAGAAATATGTGGATGACAGGGTCAGGTGATGCCGTGTCATTCTATTTACTGACATCTATTTCACCCATTCATGCCTATTCACTTGGGCCAGGCAAGCTGTCAGGCTCCAGGCAACATAATTTACTCTCCTCCTCTTGTCCAGCTCTGCATGTGACACCATGTATGGATTTTGGGGGGTCATTCTAGCACAATGCCTCTAATTTAGTTCCCCAAAGGGAGGAGGAGGTGGAGGAGGAAGAAATGCGCCAGAGGTCACCCGGGACTGCGAGCCAGCAGAACTGCATGATGAGAGGCCAAGAGGAGGGGGGTTGGGTAGGGGTGCGGTTCCCCAAAGGCTGCTAGGGTCGAGCCCTTGCCATTGTGTGTGACCTCTAGCAAGCTAGCAATCAAGACAGCCACTGATGCAACAAAAGGGGTTGCTGTAAAGTGTGCATCCAAGAAAAATATTAGCACCAACACTGTCCTTTAGCTGCTCTTTCTGGGCTGTTTGAATGATTGAAAGCTATTAATGACATGCAATGAATCCCTCACTCTGAAGGGAGCAGCCTCCGGTGTGATAGTAGCTAGCAGGTGTCATACTGGAGCAGGTTTGAGCGTGTAACTTGACTGATGAGTGGGCAGACACTCGTAATGTGGACGTTAACCGAGTCGGAGACACTCGTGTCTCTCAGGTTAAAAAGTGTTTTAGTATGTTTGCCAGTCAGTACTAGTTAGTCGACATTATCCTCGCTAGGGGCTTTCCACTACCGTCACTGCCCATATACCTCCGACTAGACAGCGAAGCTACAAGCGGCTAGCTGGCTAAGCTAGCTGTTAGCTCGGGCTAGCAGCTAGCTAATCAGCCAGGAGAAGGGATTGTGAAGCTTAGAGGCAATGGGCTTTTTCGCCATCGTTTGTTTCAGAAGTTGTAGAAACTGTCGCTATTAGTGCTAAATACACCCCACAATGACATATGACACATAAGTGACAGGTATTTAATACCACGTAGATAACAAGGCGATACCGTCATGACTTGAGCTAACGTTACCTGTTTGGTGGGGTCATTTCTCCCGTGTTCAGAAGACAGGTGATGTCTCAGCAGCAAGGCCCGTTTGTAGTTGCGACTGCCTTTGACAAGCTCGTCGCTGTTTTTAGTGGCAATGTTGTGACACCAAGAACAAGACATGAGTCCCGTCTCCTGGCAAAATTTGAGCCATGGAAATTCTTGCAACCACGAAGCATGGAATAATGAGTGTTTCTGAAGCAACGTCTGCGGTCTCATCTCTACCCCAGATTTCCTGGATCCCGTCTCGCACCCGGTCGCTCCGCTTCCCGACTCCTGGCCGTCGGCGTCGTTGGGACCGTTCCCCTCTGTCAAGCTACTCCCCTCTCTGGACCCGTCCTCCCCTTCCACAGAACCGACACGATCGTCGCCGTCCCCGGCTGCCAAGCTGCCCTCTTCCGGGTCCTCTTCTTCCTCCGCCTCGGGTTCCGTGCTATCGCTGACAGACCCAGCGCCCTCCACTCTCTTCTGCGATGATCCTTTAGCCCCCAGATCCCTGTCCTCCTCTTGATCCGGCCTGTTCCCGTTAAAATGTCGGTCTTGACAGGCCGGGGCCTCCCAGCTGTTACAGTTCCCCCCACCGATACCGCTGGAACCCGTTAACCCAGCTAATCCACCTCCTCGGAAAGCCAGCGACCTGCGGTTTCTCTCACCGGACATTTTTCTTAATATATATTAGAATCTTCACTTTCTCAACAGTATCCCCCTCCGACAACAGTAATGGATTTTAAACGATGAATTATCCGAAAGAGATGGACCGTCGTCGTTTCTTTTCTCCGCTTTGGCCCTCCCGGTGAGAGTATGTAGGTTATGCGGAAATAAATAAAGGTTTTAAAGGCATAATGAATTTCAGGGTTCTCGCTGCGTCCGCGCAGGCCCCGCAGAGGTCGAATGGCAACGACTTTCCTCCCCACAATGCACCTCGACCAGAGAAAGGGGGGTTGGAGAGGGAGGGGGCAGCTTTTAAAGGAAGATGGGGATCTGTTGATCAGCAAGGGGTCTTTTGTGTTTGAAGGCTGCACCCATTTTCCGCATGCTTTTCATCTTTTGGCTTTGCATGTGGTCTCAGCCCATAAAACCTGACTCGTGTGCCCCACTTTAGCCCTTTGCTAAACGGGGTTACCATAATAATCCTATAGTATTTCTATAGGAATTCCATAAGCACTTGTAGTATGTCTGTGGTGTATATATATTATTTAATTTACAAAATATAGATGTATATAGCACAAAATATAAAGCTCAATAAAGTAGCTTATATATAAATCAGCATGTATGTAAATATGCAGGTGTGAATCAACTGTAATATTTAATTCAAGTAAAAAAAAAAGCTTATTAATGTTTAATTTCATTAATATTATCACTTTATTGCAACCTTTTCTTTGCCCAGAGCATACAAGCATAAAATGTGTGTCAACATGACAACACAGTTTGTAATATATTTGCTCTTTCTATTTCTTATCCAAGGATTAGTGTGTTAAATGATGAGCCAATATGGACAGATATAAGATAATAAAAACGTGCGACTGCAATAAAGTCATATACTGTGTGATCATGATGTAAAACTGGCATCCTGTGAGCAGCCAATGAGACGTTGTAGCCTAGAGTAAAGTATTCCGACATATCAACATGTATCTTAAGTTTCTATTCCCTGTCATCAGGATCAGGTCCAGCAGGTGGCACTCTAGTAAACACCTCCCTCTCTCTCTCTCTCTCTCTCTCTCTCTCTCTCTCTCTCTCTCTCTCTCTCTCTCTCTCTCTTTGGGTGTGGGTGTGTGTGTGTGATGCTTAACATACTTGGGTGTATAGTTTCAATGCTGTCCAATTAAGGGCTTTGCACCGAGTGTGTGAACAAGAGTGGGATTTAACCCAGGTTTTGATTACAATAAGGTGGGGGGTTGTATCCCAGTGTAATGGTGAAATTCTCGAGGGGCTAATAAGGCATGCTGTGTACAATTACTTTATCTATTTCTTTCTCCAGCTCATACAATCATGGTCTATCAACTTGACAGTTAAACGGAATTAATCTGGCAAATTTAATTTACCCTGCAATAAGGAGAGTGTATGTCAAACTGCTCTCTCAGGTATGAAATAAATGAGTAAGCACAGGAGGTATCAGTGATTGAGTTTTGCCACTCTTATGTCTTCAACTAGGTCATTTATCATTGTTTGTCAAATGGTGGTGATTTCACCATAAGTGCATGAATAAAACCAGACAGTTAAGTGTGAATTTCCAAAGATAAGTTAAGTTCTGAATGTTTTTATTAAGAAAGACTGTCCTTACACTCTACATGTGTGCTTTTATTTATTTGTACATGAATATATGCATATGTATGTATTTTTATACTTGTATGTGAGATATATATATTTTTTATCTTTATATTTTTTATATTTGTAAGTGTATGATGGCACCTTAGGGTTGGGAGAAAGCGCAATTTTGTTCCCATGTACTTTGCATGTGGAAATGACAATAAAGTTGAACTACACTTGACTTGACATTTTTTAAAATAGGCTATAGATATGTTGGATTGACTCCATGGCCACTAGTTTTACTTCATTCCACAGGTGTGTTGTTGGCAACTGCCCTAAAAAAAAAAGACAAATGTAGTAAGCATTAAAGTGTGACAATAACAAAAATGTATCCAATGATATAAAATAAAAAAATAAAAAAGAATATGATATGCATTTAATAGCTGCATTCATTTTTTTCCATTGATAGTTCATCTTCTGCATGTAGTTACAAAAGGTTAAAACTGTATCTACACAAAACTATAGCACACCACAAATGTCCTTGTCGCTCCTTAGGATCAAAAGCAGCTTATTTTCATTATTATTATTTATGTATGATGTGTGTTCTAAACATTGTATTATTTTTACCTCACTAATCTTGTATTTAAATGTGTAAAATTTGGATGAAGCATGAGGCCTTTCACTGCTGTTCCATATATAACTATGCATCCTATAACTGAGGTGTGACGCATATTTTAGTTTGTGTTGCCCAATTTAAAACAACAACAACATTGAATAATGACGTGTCGCAGTCGTGCAGCTCTGCCTTGTTGACGGTGTAAAACTTGATCCACGTGCTCGCCTCTGTTTACACTGTTACGTGCTGACGTCACAGCGAGCCCCACCCCGCACGGCGAGCTGCCTGGCAACATGAGAGAGAGAGCAGGAAGATCCGCAGCTGCCAAGTGAACAACCTGCACACTGTGGACACTAAAACCACCAGAAACAACCCTCAGCCCGACCATGGAGGATGCAGAGAAAGGTAATTAATCTACTGAAGTGTCTCTCAGTGAGTGTGTTGTTTCCAAAAAACAAAAAACTACTTTTGTGTCACATGAAAGTTAGCAAACTAGCTAAGTTTGCGCGGTGACTGGAGTTAGTCCGTTGAGAACATATGTTAGTTTTCAAACTCAAAACAGAGTGCGTGCTTGTGACAGACATAACAACTTTGACACATAGGGTGGAAATGCACCTCTTGGATAAACTAATAGAGTGCCAGTATTTACCTAAACTATTACGGAAGTTAAATGTTGCACAACATTTTGCTCCAAGGTGCAAACAGACGAGCTAACGTTACTTCAGTTTAAAAACATGAACAAGGAAGTTCGTTTCCATGACAGCAAACAATAGTCAGCCACAGAAACGTACATTTACGTTAATTTATTTATTTAACTCAGACTCGTTGATGTTATGGTCTGAGTTAACGTGCACTTTAACACAGAACGTCAACGGTAGGTTACACCCGTTTGACAGCTTGTATCTTAAAATGGCCCCACTATACCTGTTCCTGTCAAGCCATACTGTCTGTATTTCTGCCCCATTTTAACACAGCAATAAGTGCGTTAGTTTCAAAGGAGCACATTCCTATGGCTGTAAGGTTTGTTAGTGAGGTCAGACAGGCCCAAGCACACGTGTGGGACTGCCAGGTATTTAAATATAAAGAGGAGGTGAGTGTATAAACCACAGGTATGCTGTGAATGCATTGTACTCCCAGTTCCTGCTTCCTTTCCTCTCCTTCTCCTACCTGGACATTTCTATGCCTGCTAGGAAGCCATCTGCTCTCTCATACCTCTACACCACTTACCCATACTCCAATTTTGTGTACTTATATTGCATTGGCTGCTTTAGGCAAGTGCATGCTGCAGTTCAAGAAAATGTAAAGTTTGTATATAAGATTAAAACATCCTGTTCTTGTATTTTATTAACGCATAGCAACACGGTGTGGTTGTTATGGAAAGAAGCAAGTGACAGAGGTTTATTTGTTCACCTCAAGGGGATGCCAGGTAAACAAGGCACAGCCCTGACCTCATTTCCCATCAGCAGACACATTCTTCAACCCCCTGCAGAAATGTCATTTCCTGATGTCTGCATGTTGTATATTGTGGGTTTTTTTTGGCCTCAAGGTAGGCAGCAAATATATCATATTGACAGATGTAATCTGTTACTGGTTGACAATGTGTGTTTATTAATATCAGACAGAGTGAGGTCTGTGTCAGTCAGACAGGCCTGTCAGCTTCGATGCCATCTTGATGTATTTTTAAGCAAATTGCCTCTTAGTCACTGTTGGTTAGGGGCAACTTGTCTTGTGACTGTGGTTCCTCTTTAGTAGTAGTTTTCCTGTGCTATGCATATGCCTCCAAGGTTTTCCCTTAACACATTACATTATCTTCCGCCCTGTGTGTGTAAAGCTGACGCACCAGCAGTTTAGGCAGAAAATATCTAGTCTTTTCGCAGCCCTTTAAGCTGCCTAATGTGGCTTTGAGAACATAGATTGAAAAAGAGTTATGCCCTTCTGTTGTGTAGTAAATTCTCATCCTTCCCTGTTGTCATTGTGTCCCTTTAAATATCATAGGAACTGATTAGTTCTCTATTTTGTAGTCACACTCTCGAGGCAACAGATGGTGAAGTCCATTTTACTGTCACAATTTTATGCAGGTATGGTAGCTGTATCCCCTGCACCATCTGTATCTGCGTCCTTGTTAATGTTTTTCCTTGTCACTGTCACCTGTTGGCTTTCAGCCTGCTCCGTCCCCAGCAGTTGAGACTAAAAAGGCACTTGCTAAGTCACTTTATTCCACTCAGCGTGGACGTGTTCTTCTACAGTCGTTTGCCAGTATTTCAGGTGAAACATTACAAATAACCAGATGAGAAGGAGCTAGGTTAGTGTGTTCTAGCAGGAGGGTGGTCAGTGTGCATATTGAGTGATCTGCCTGGTGCTTCTCAAGCGAGCTGTCATGCGAGTGGAGTCTGCTCTCCTCTGATTGTATGACATAGATGACCTTTATGATAACAAATATCCCTTTCTTTGTGCTTGCATTACCCTGCAGTTGAATGGAGTTTCCAGCAGTGACTTCAGATCATATGGGTCCTTTTCTTGCTTGAGAGAGACGTTATTTGCTCAGCTTTACAGTACAGTGTCTGGAGCTGAGGTTGTCTGTGGGGACTAGCACAGAGGTCGGCCATGTGATAAACTGTGGAACACTTAATTGATTTGTTGGCACTTGTGGTATTTGTACATCATTGTACAAAGAAAAAATTATGCTCCATTTGCAACCCATAAAATGCACCAGAATACCTCACTCCAGGCACCTACATATTACAACATGTGGGATTTTGTAGCTTGACAAGATCGTGGATGAAGCCTGTTTCTGGTATTTTATGCTTCCTTGATAGTATCTTTTGGCCTTCACTCAAATCAGATGTTGAAAAATGAGACAGTCAGGCCTACCAATCTATCTTGTTTTTCAAACTCAGTTGTCTAATGAGATTGATCGCCAGCAGTGGCCAACATTTTTGCCTTATTAGATTTCAGTGAGGCATAACTGGATGTTTTCAACTGTGTGGACAGTCAGAGGAAGTCTGTCACAAAAAACATCCCTCAGATAACCTCGTACAGATGACTCACTCGAGTTCGAAATGTGTTTTGCCTGAACAAAATCATACTTCCAAAATGTGTTTGTGTACGTTTTCAAATGGGACAAATTTCTGTATCTTTCACTTTGAGTTGAGACGTGTGATCCACAATATCTTGACATGAGAATTTTGTCACAATGACAAAATAAGAAATGTGTGGTATATAAATATATTTATGTATCATTCAGCCCTGTTTTAAGGTCTGATTTAACCACCCTGAAAGAGCTTTTGCATTTTTCAATGACAGCATATTTGGTGACTCAGAAATCCATCTCTCTGCACACCTGTCATGGTTGTCACAAGTCATTTTAAAAAGAGCTTGTGAGGGGCTTGATGTGAGCTGTTATTGAACTAAAACACACTACTCAAAGCTTCTGTCCTAACCAGAAAACCCGCAGGTTTACCAGTGTCAGCAGGTTTTCACATTTCATCTCAAAGATTAAAGGGAAATCCCCCTGTCTATTTGAAAACTTTGATCTTTGAGCTGATTGTCGCACAAATGAAACTTAGCAAATGGTATCTGATTGAAATGTTTTCTATGTTCTATATAAACGGCTGAATGTGCCAGCAGTTTAAAGCTTTTGCATATTTGCAGCATTGAGACAAACTAATTGAAATGACAATATCTATGACAAGACAGGTTACAGCAACGATACTTTTCTAACCTGAATATAGATAACGATACCAAACGTGTCATGTTTGTGTAAATTATTTTATGTAGCACTGAGTGATTTATTATTTATGGAGAATTTTTTCATTAACCTGTGAGATTTGGTGAAGCAGAGATCTCACCTGTCTGGCACCTCTGGCATCAGTTGGAGTATCTTCCAGCATCACACTGTCGAGAGAAACTTTGGGCCTCACTGTCAAATGGGGCACAGTGGGTGTATAAATGATCAATCCTGAATAGCTTAACCTAAGATTTAATTTTGTAATTAAGTCCCCTTTGTAAAACCATTTCTTTTTTTCTCTCAGTGATGCACTAGATATTGATAAATGAGACTGACAAATACTGTGCCAAAAACTGCTGTAGGCATAACCACTGATTACAGAGAGACTGGAAATTCTGGCCCCATTTTCAACATCACTGTAGACAGTTTTCCTCTGCTCCTGTGATGTTTGCTATTGCCCCCTCAACCCAGCTGTCTTTTAAAGAAAATAGTTTTGAAACAAGGCTGCTGAAATCTTTAATCCTGGTAAAACAGTAGGGTAAAGTCTACCTTTTAAGTTCCTTTTTAGTTAGTAGTAGTAGAAATATTAATAATAGCTGGTGAGTGTCTTGAACATGAGCCAGACTCAGATGTGACTGAAACAAAGCAGGTCTGACTACTTTACAATTGCAGAGAATAATGTTTTTTTTATATTCATCCTTGTAATATCATATCTATAAACTATAGCTTTGATGTGACAGTTGGAGGACTGTGCACACAATATGAGGGTAACTCTTTTTTACTAAGGAAACAGGCTTCTTCATCAACATTAGGGTCCCTTATATATCGCATATGTCACACCTTGTGTTTGAAGAATGAACCTGACTTAGTATGTTTACCTTGTTTAAAGGAATAGTTCAGCATTTTCAGAAATATGCTTATTAGCTCTCTTGCTGAGATTTAGATTGACACTAGAGCTGGGTCAATTTATGGTTTTGCCGGCTTGGTCCAGTGTACAAACTTAAATAGGTGTGACTTGTTAGGTTTTGAGTGAAAAAATCGATACAGCTTAGTATCACGTATTTTGCTCTGCAATAGAGTGTGCCAGTAAACCCGGAACTCCGTTAGTGCTTTTAGCACTTCCGGTTCTCTCGTCTAAAAGTCAATACGTTTTTTGAATGGGATTTTGGTAAAATGCCTCAAATAAGGTCTGTGGTTAACAAAAGCTTAAGCGAGTTTCAGGTTTTGTTCTATGACATAAAACACCTCAGTAAATACCCTACTTGTGAATTTTGAAGCTTTTACGTGTCGTAAAAAAGGCGGTTGCTAACAAGTTGCTCAATATGACTACAAACCCTGTCAGGGACATTAAATGTCATCACCCCCGAACAGACGACAGTGCTGGCAGTCCGCCATTACAGCTTCTTATTTAGCTTAAACAGTCCGATTTCCCCATTATACAATGTTTTTAAAATAAAGCGGCCGAAATCAGTTGAAAGCTTAGTGGCGGTGACGTCAAGAGTCATGCGACCGTGGAGTAGTCATGTAGTCCGTTAAAGCCTAACGTTAGCTTTTTACTTCTGGCGATCGCATTTAAGCTTCAAATGCGGTATGAAAGGTGTTCATATGTGAAGATTATCTCGCTGAACAAAACCTGTAAGTATCATAAACTTGTGTTAGCCACAGAGCTTATTTTCTGACATAATCCAAAACGCAATGCAAAAATCACATTCACTTTCTCTTCCGGGAACCAGCGCAATGCTAAACTTCCAGGTTTTGATGTCAGCCCTGGCGCACTCTATATCGTGTCAATACATAGAAGCCAAGTATCGATATTTCTTAGTATATATATATATATATATATATATATATATATATATAATCAATTGCTTTTTCAGTCCACTAGATAATTTTGCTGCAGTAAAAATGATTGAAGTGAGATGAACAGACAGCGATATAATTAACAGTTGAAAAAAAGTAATTATTTGCAATATATTGAAGTATATGTTATGGTAATACTCCGCATATTGCAAAATGTTTAAAATCGCAATAATATTGTACTGTAACTTAAGTATCCTAATAGTATTGTATTGTGGGGCCTTTGGTGATTCCCACCCCCTACAATTTATGCAAACTGGTTGAACTTGTGTTTGTCATTATTATTATTAGCCTACATCAGCAACCTGTGCCGATGCCGTCACAGCGCTAAATCCAACTTGTATTGCATTACTAATGAGAAATATGGCAACTAGTGTCTGACAGGCTGTGTAGGCTGTGTGCCTGGGACATAATGTGTTTGCTTACAAAAAAGGTATTGTGTTTTTTGGGGTGCCGATATGAGACAAAAGGGCTCTCTCAATACCCTTTTATACAGCCTGTTTAAGGTGGAATGATGTGCCGTTATTGAGCCTTGCCAATATGTATTACGTGTAGGATTATGGACACGGGATATGGGGGTCCTTGATGTTCCACTGCGAGGTCAAGTGTAACACCCAGTGGTAAAATTAGGTATACTATGGGGTCCTGTGTTTGGCTCAATATCAAACTAATTTGAAAAATTGTACACCAGCCCAACTCTAACTGATACCACTCTCATGACTGGTAAAAATGAAATTGCAGCTAGCAGCCGACTAGCTTAGTGTTGACATAGTGCCACGATAAAACTGCTGTCCATGGTATCTGCGTTCCCCCTGAAGTGGAGCCACTTTTTGCCCTCCTTACTGTTTTCCCATGATACACATGTCATGTGAACTTGATGGGCACTCTCACTGCATCCCCAATCATCTACGTCTCATGATTCTTGTCTTCGGCTAAGCATGTGACAGGGTTTGCCACAAATAGTAAAGTAATGAATTTCATGCGGCACTTCATTAACCACTTGAAAATGGCTGTTTGTTCCTGGTTACAGTCTGTTTGCCCATGAGTCTGTTTGTTTTTGGTGCTGTCATCTGCCCTGGTTTATAAATTCAATATATTCAATAATAATAATCCAATCCATGAAAATGAAATGTGATGTTTAATCAGAGATTCATTTCAAAGCGAATTTGTCTCTTTGATTGAACTTTGTCTTATTTAATAAGTTATCTAATTGAAGCACACCAGTGCTTTTTATTTTCATTGTACTTGGTTTTGAGCAAAAGAGGAACAATGCTGGGAAGGATTCATTGTCCTTTATGTGGGACCATTTCAGAGCGTGTGTGCATGATGATATTTTGTAGTTTGCGTTGAGTGACTGTATGTGTGTCACTTCCTGGGCTGACCTTGCTGAGTGGAAACACAGTGCAATGAAGCCTGACTGTGTAGATCAGGGCACATCACAGACGCCTTGCACGTTAGCGTCACCACGTCCACTGTTCTGCACATAAAATAAATTGAAGCACACACAGCTTAAAATGAAATTCAAAAACTCCACTCATCATTTTGGCGTAGTTGATTGTGGAATTTGTCCCCCAGTGCTTGGATACTTCCAAGATAACATCCCGTCCTTCTCTCCTAATGTGAAGTATTTCCTGGGGAAGATCACAGGAACATGTTTGTCTGGCTCTAAACCACAGAGGAATGGTGGATGGGAACTCTGTGTACAGAACATAGTCAACCTGAGTTAGTTTCAAAGTTTGGCAGTTTTGTTTCTCTACCCCCCTCCAAACCTCATGCCGTTTACAGAGCTACACTACATTAAATTCTTGGTAGCATCTACACCTTGCATAAAATTAGTGCTGGAATGTCACCAGGTTGCTTTTCCATGTCACTGCAGCCTTGAGAATATCAGCAGGTGCTTGCACATGCTTGGCGTTCTATTGACACTCCTTGAATGTCTTGGAATTAAATAAAACATGACCTATTTTTGCTTATTTCCTGTCTTAGTGGGGCTTGAATTCCTGCCTCATATCATATCTTTATCTCTCTTTTAAATACGTAAGTGAGACATGGCTTAAAGACTACTTTCAGAATTTGAGGGGTAAAAATTTGATTGATGTTTTATGTGTTTTAGTGATAATATACTGTACTTCATACAGACCAAGCATGTACCTGTCAGACACATACATCTGAGTGAGTCTGTGTTCGTGTAAGACAGTAATAATGATGTAAATGCCAGCTTATGTAAACTTGTCTTGCACGGTATACTGATACTGGAAAGGTATTGCAATTCCATGTTGATTAAAATGATACAATATGGGGTGACCTCTCGCTCACCTGGTAGATTGTGTAACCCATATAGTCTTTTGCAGCTGCCCAAGGTTCAATTCCTATTTGCGGCCCTCTGCTGCCTGTCATACCCCCAGTAGAGTCTTGTATTATATTTAAATAAATATATCTGGGTTTGTGGCCTTCAAGATGGGCAAAACAAACAATTTGAATATTGTGATTGTTATTTTTTAAATTGTTTTCATGACATTTGAAGTACCAATCAATTAATTGAGAAATAATCTGATTGCTATTGAAATAATCATTAGTTGCAGTCCAACACACAGTGGCACGTGTACATGTACGTGTTCTCTTTACCACTCATGGAGCACTTTTCCTCAAGTACACACACAATACCAAGTGTAGCCTCTGGCGTCCTCTCCCCTCCATTCTGGCTGACTAGCATTACTGCTGCTCCGAGCTGGACTGTCCACCCTGGATTAGCGCTTCGCTGTAATCTGGGACACTGCAGATTATGCTTTTCATCTAATGCCCCCCCCTACACACACTCACATCATGTGACAAGCCCACACAAATGGGACCTCTTCTATTTCCTCCTTGGATGACAGGCTCGATGACGGAATGTGAGGGAGGGAATTGACAGAGAGACCTGAGAGTATTGAGTGTCACGCAATGTCATAGCAGCACGAGCTCTGCTAACAGTGGCTAGCATCTGAAAACGGCACTGATTGCGCCAATGGATGTTTGAAGGATGGATTGAGAATTGACCTTTGGGATTACGGTGGACAGGAAGAGGGAGGCTGTGTGTGTGTGTCTGTGTGTGTAGGTGTGTGTGAGGAGTGTCTGTGTAGCAGCTGCTTAAAGGTACAGGTAACTTATTAACAGGGAGAAAGGAGCAGAGGGTTCACAACGCCTTGGCCTGCTGCAGAAACAGAAAATGGAAATCTGACTTCACTGCACTTTCTGAACTTCTGACCACCTGAACACCAATACAAAACCTCCTCCCACATACACGCACACTTGGATATTGTGTCCCTCTGTCACACACACAAGAGTCCAGGACGCTGTAAACAAGGAGACACAGAGGCAGCACACGCCTGGATCACATGCAGACAATCAGCACCCGGCTGCCTTTGCTTAGGTAGTGGTAGTGAGGCGGTGGCCACTCCGACCAGCAAACACACTACACGCTGTAAACATGGAGCCCCTGGAGGAATACCACTCTCCGTTTGACTTTGAACAAGGAGTCAATGCCAGCTACCTCTACCTCTCCCCGGCATACAACGACACACCGCCCAGCTCGCCAGCTGTCAAAACCAGAGGTAATCACAGGGAGGAAAGGGAGAGGCTGGGCGGAGGATGTGTTGACTGAGTGTGTGTCTGTGTGTGTCTGTGTGTGTCTGTGTGTGTGTGCTGGACAGAAAGACAAAACACTGGTTTGGTTCATTGGACGGGAAGAATTTGGGGGAACACAAAGCTGTGTGTGTGTGTGTGTGTCTGTGTGTGTGTGTGTCTGTGTGTGTGTGTGTCTGTGTGTGTGTGAGAAACAGTGTCTTTAGCCAATTTTCAGTTTACCTTCATTAAGTTTTGAGATTTCTACTCCAGAAAAAAAGTAATTATATGTCTAAAAATAAATAAAAATGTCTAAATGACCTTTACTTTATACTGTTATTATGATAATTTCATTGCACAACACTGCTTTCATCTATCTTGCTTTCATCAGTAAGTATTTTACTCCTTTTTCAAAACGTAAAAGGCTCAGATTACTTCCATCTCTTGATATTTTTGGATAACAATATGGCCAAAAACTTTTGTCAAACTTCAGGCATGTTTCAGCTTTATAGCTCTGCTCTTCTAATGGGTCGTTGTGATTTGACAGTGACACAGAGTTAGCTGGTCATCAGGCAGAGTATGTTAGTCTAAGAGGAAATGAGCTAAAGCAGAGGGGTAGGGCAGTAATGTGGGTGGGTATGCAGTTTGGTAAAGCAAGCCAAACTTCTGCCGACACCCACATATACAAACTTTCCTCTTTCTCTCTCTCTCCCTTTGTGTCTGTTTTTTCTCTCTCAGCACCTACTGATGGACACACACCTTCAAGGCATATATTCAGTTCATAGCTACCTCCACACTCAGATATACAGATCTCACATTGCCGCCTGCAGCAATGTAGTAAAAATTGTACAGATCAGATAACTCAAGCGAGGTGTCAGCCTATATAATCTGTTCTTCTCACCCAGAGGAAGGTCCAGACCTTCAATGTAATCTTACATAAAAGCAGCATAATACAGATTATCAAAATAAAAGTACTATTTAATAAGACAAGGTATCCTCATACAAAGTTTGTATGACATCGAATGAATTAGCTTGCCACAAATGACGTTACGTTCTTAAGGTAAAGTTGAATGTTAGGTTTAGGCAAGTAAAGTTATGTAGCTTAGGGTTAGGAAAAGAAACATGATGACAGCATACCTAAAACTCAAACTCTTACACGTGGTCCCTAACACTGGTCTCCTGGGGTAAAGTCCTGTGTTTGTTTAACCCATCCATCACCCCAACTTACCTCCTTTCGGACTTTCACTCTTTATACTACTTCCTCCTTTACTCCTATCAGCACGCTGGTCTCGTGATCACAGCCTTCCCCATTACATGGGTTATACACAAATTACTGGTTCATGATTCCATGGGTTATGTACAAATTGTGGTGCATTAGTTTTCGTAGGTATGCGTTTGAATAGTGTATGAGAACAGCCTGAATGGTGAGTGAAAGGAAGTGTCCATTACACAATTCTGTCACAGTAAGCAGGTGTATCTGCAAAGTGTGTGTCTGTGTGTGTGTGTGTGTGTGTGTGTGTGTGTGTGTGTGTGTGTGTGTGTGTGTGTGTGGTTGTAAATGGTACTGCTGCATCATCAGTAATGGGAAGAGAGGGCAAATGGAAGACGTGACAAGATATGAGGGAAAAAGACCTTCAGGGCAGATAATGATGCTTCAGAGGAACAGTGGGGGTGGTTTCAGGACTAAAGGCTGAAAGACAAGTTCCACTCATTTAATTACCATAATGCCCACCTCTATTTTCTATGTTTTCTCTGATTTTGAGTGGAATCTCATCCATGTTTTGACAGAAATATTTTCACTTGAGAAACATCCAAACAGTGCTTCTTATTCCCATGGTATTAATCAATCTTACAGCGAGTAATGGCACAGTCCAGTTGTAATCTTATGTGATTGGAAGGCTGGGAAATGTTGCTCCATGAGCAGCTCTCTAGACAGTAGTGAGGAAATTCCACTGTAGTCTTCATTGAGCTTGGGACTTTTGGGGTGTGACCTAAAAGAGAGAACAGAAGAATTTACAAGAACCTAGCGATACTGGTAGGCAAATTTTGTCTATTTTGGCCTATTCTCAGTCTATATTTCAGTTTTGTTGTCCCACCTGCTTAGGTAATGGCACAATCCCAATTTCATTTTTGCTAATAGTACCTTTTTTATGTATCCTTCGCCCACACCGATTCGTCCAACTCTTTTTTCCTCAATTTTTTCACTCTAACCTATTCCTAATCTTTGTTTCATAATTTTAAGTTATACTCTGAATTCTTGAAATATGAGGGAAGGCCAGATAAGAAGAAAAATGATTTGAGATATAAGTTTGTTTCTCCATATTCCAGCTCAGTCCTGGCCCCAGCACATCCTCACTCGCTGTTGTCCTTTTGACTGACAGGTCTTAACAACGCCTTTGCCCTGTTCTCTCACGCTGTCTGAGCCCAGGATGTCTCCATCTAGAAAGTTCTTTGTATTATTGATGCATTGCTGCTCCTACTGGGCGCAGCTCTGTCAGAGACAGCAACATCAAAGACAAGTGTATTCACTGTATATACTGTATGTGTGTGGAGTGAATAATGTGAGTGTGTGCATGAGAGGCAGAAGGTGTGTTGTGCAACTGTACAGTAGCAATAGCAATAGCTTCTGTCTTGGACCATGAAAGGTTTCTCGCTCTTGGCTACCACCTATCATCAAACAGCATCTTTACCATCCATAATTTTCCTACTCCTACTACCAGCTTCTTTTTCCTCCTCATCCTCCAGAGGAACACCATGACAGCTTGAGTTTGACAACCAACATCGGCCTCCCCTACCGTACCACCTGTTCGCTGTCAAAGAGCAAACATGGGCACAAACATGTGAACGTGTCTTTTAAAAAAAAAAGATGAGACTCTAAGAAGATTCTGCTGTCTCAAAACGGACATGTGACTAATCAACTGAGGGGATGTATCTAACATTTTATTATTTCACCACCCAGGTTCCCAGCAGCTTCCGGACTCAGTCCCAGAGGTGGGAGAAGATGCAGTAACGTCTGTTGCTCCCTCTCCCCCTCCCCCCGCCATGACAGAAGAGGAGAGACAGGAGCTACAAGAGGAGTTGGTCAAGGTCAGGAGGGATCAGGGATTAAAGAGGTCGTGGTTGAGGGAGTCAAGATCAGGTGTTGGACCTGATCTTGCAAATAGTGGAGAAGGGTTAAAGAGCTGCCACACTGAGAGTTTACATGTAGAGCAGGCAGGGGGATAGCAACTAACTGGATTGTTAGAGATTAATCAATTAATGGTTGGTCTATGAAATGTTAGAAAAAGGTCACAATCGGCAAGCTAGCCAACAGACAGGTAGTATTTTGCTTGAGATAACATTAGTGAGCAAGCAAACTAAAGCCTAGTTCACATTACATGATTTTCACACTGATTTTGCGTCACTATCGTAATCTTTTGAGTGTTCATACATGGCGACGTGTGTTTCTGTCATTGGGAGTCTCGCCAACTGCGTTACGACCTGTGTGTGCGCACCACAAGATTTCTCCACCAAGCCCTCGCTGACAGAGCCCCAGATAATGCGGTGACGTCACCAAACTGGGAGACGACACATTGTAAAGGCACGGATATTCTTCCCAGTGTTGAATCAGATCTGCGTCCAGGGCCTGGGTCCAAACACTATGTGGGACGTATCCCGCCTCTCATTGGCTGATGCTCTTTGTCAGTCGTGTCACACTTTTCTAGCATGCCAGATATCTAGTCCCAGTCACAGACGAGGGCGACTTGCTCATAGGCTTGTTTACACATGAGGACTCGTCGTGGCAGACTATCTGCCGAGTCACCTCCGACCTAAGGTGGCTCTCAAGATCCTCTGCGATGTCAGAATCGTGGTGAAAATCGTGTAATGTGAACTAGGCATTTGTTAGCCAGCTAGCTGTACTCTTATTTTTACAGTCTATGGTATCTGGCGTTGGTTGCTTCGTAATGTTAGCTGATAATGTAATTCACAAATGACAAGCTAGCCAAGTTACCAGCCAGATCGGCGGCTCTATTTTGGAATAAACTACATTAGATAAGATAGATACTAAGATAGGTCCAGGCAGGACAAAGTTGCATATCATGTACTTTAAAGAACTATAAAATTATACATTTCTAACTGCTGGTTCCTGTGCCCATGTGTATCTGTGTGTGTGTTGCAGGTGGAGGATGAGATCCTGACTCTGTCTCAGGTGCTGGCAGCCAAGGAGAAGCAGTTGGCGGACATCAAGAGGAAGCTGGGCATCACACCTCTCAATGAGCTGAAACAGAACATCACCAAAACCTGGCAGGATGTCACCACCTCCAACGCGTAAGTGCTAATGTACCACAGTATGCTGACGTTTGACATGAGAGTGCACTATATATTTTACTTGTACCATAGTTTCTCATTATGACACCATGCACATCAAGCTTTCCTTCTTGGTTATACGCAGTGACACCTTTTATGAGGTAATTTTTTGTAGTACTTTGTCCTTTGACCTCATGACTGATAGCTTTGTTATCCACCATTTTTCCAACATTTTTTCATGTACTGAATGCCTTAAAAACATGGTAAATCGTCAGTGCTGGTGAGAAAGGACTCTATCTCTGCTGAACAATGAGGAAAAAGATGTCAGTGCTCTCGACAAACTGCCTGTAGCATGTATGGAAGTGCTTGATGGGTTTTATATTACAGGAAACGAGCAGCATTGTGATGCTTTCAGGCTTTTTAAAATGAAAAAGAAATTGAGGTTTAGTTCTGACCTTGATGCATCTCTTAGTCTTTGATCTCTCCGTCTCTTTTCATCACTTTCATATCTCCTCTTTTTGTTCCCCATCATCTCTCTCCCACTCGCTCTGTCTCTGCTCCTCTCTTTCAGCTATAGGAGGACATCTGAAACACTGTCTCAGGCGAGTTTGAAGGCCTCGGCAGCGTTCTCTAATGTGGGCTCAGCCATCACCCGGAAGCTCGAGGATGTCAGGTGAGTCCGTTAGGTAACATCAGCGTGATTTTAAACGTGATTGATATTTTGTGAAGCAACAAAATATAATTCGGAGACCACAGTATCATTTGATCCACTGAGCAACCTGATGATTTATTTCCTAGAAATTACCCGTGGATCTCAAAGTGTTAGTTAGTGGGGCTGCATGATATGAGGAACATGTCAGATCAAGTTAGATATCGCAATAACGATATTACGTGCGATAATTAAATAGATATTAGTGTACTCAGTTTCGCCTTTTTCTGCTTTCAGTATACTGCTAAAATACAACAAATTGCTTCTTGAAATAAAAAAATAAAAGCAAAATTATCTCTAACATTCTTTTAATTGAACACATTGAACATTGAATTGAATACAAAGAAATATTTTTACATTTAAAAGTGCTGTTTTCTACTGATAGTCTCTATCAACTAACTAAAGACATCCCGTTGATCTCCGACATCATCGTCTGCTGGCACAACCCGACTCTAATATCTACTAATACATTATTGTTAATATTTCCTGATTAAACAAGGTTTAAATATCCAGCAACAGATTGCTCCATTTGAGGTACAGCCCCAGTTGATCCTCCCCTCCCCAGATCCTAATCTGTCTTCACCCCTGTCATCCTTCTTCTCTCTGGATTACTGAGCTGCAAACAAGATTATTGGGCCCCTCAAAGCACCAGTGTGCTGAGAAATGCAGCCTCACGGATGAGCCTCAACTCGGAGCTGGTGTGGTTGGGGGTGGGGTGGTGAGGAGCAACCTGACGGGGGTTAGATGGGGGTGTGTGTGTGTGTATTTGTGTGAGTGTGTTTGATGACAAGATATTCCCCCATAATACACAGGATTAGCACCCACCCACTGTGTTAATACACAATCAGTCTTAATGGGATGAAGCAGGATTTATAGGATTTATGCACTTAGAACATATAGTTGAAAAAGTGAGGGCTTGTATTGTATGTTGTGTTTGCACGTGTGTCCGTCTTTCTCTCTTTGTTCTGTCTCTGTAACACTGTTTGTAATGTGCTAAGATGACCACTAACACCACCTTTCTTCTCCATAATGCTGCCGGATAGCATGCGCTCATTACAACACTCAGCTAGTATGCCTGTCTTGAGGTAAGGGGACGTTTGTGTAAATGTGACCGGCACTCAGTGGTGCCCTCTGAGCATGTGTTGAATAAAACATGAGAGAGGTAAAGGCTGCACAGACCTTTTAATGCAACACTAGAGAAAAGAGAAACTTGTTTGTCTGAATTTTCATCTCATAGATTGTGTAAAAGGTCTCAAGTGTAGCTTAAGGTTGCCGTGAGTGACCACTGCTGAGAGGCACCACCTGTTTTGTCAAGCTGACAGAGGTCTAGCAAAAATCATGCCAAGAATATGGGGATTATAGGGATCATTGAAACCTGAGGCAGCACTGATGAGCTGTGAAACACCCACAATCAGAAATGTAGAATTAAGTTCTGTCCAGTTAACTTCACTGGTGTGAAGAGCATAGAAGGCAAATTTTTCATATTTGTGAGGTTCGAATCACTTAATTTTTGGCACTTTTGCTCAAAAAAGTGAAGAACTAATCAATAATCCATATATTTTATGATAAATTGTCTGTCAATAGTCTAATTTATGTGCAATTAGAATATGAAATATATTCATGCAAAAAAGTTGGCACAAGTCAAACAACTTTCTAAATGCTACAAATTGATACTTTAAAGGAGGCCCTATCACCTCCTCCTGTCCTGTTCATTCTGCACTCTCTTGGTAATGTTTTGGTGAAAATCAACCCCTCTTAGCACCTTTTCAGTAGCACAGAACAGAACGGGGTCACTTTAAAATCCTGCATTGTCTGTGTGGAGTGTCAGATAACATGACCTCTAGAGGTGTGATTACAGTCATATCGTTCATCTTTCTGAAAGGGGTGACTTGTTGTCTGCATCTGCACTTTCCAAAACTTCTGGCAGAGTGTATCCAGTAAGCATGTCAGAGAAATTCAAACACCGTAGGACGGTCTGTGATCTTGTCGTTTTCTGTCTTTTTCTTTCACAGGAATGCGCCAACTTTCAAGTCATTTGAGGAGAAAGTGGAGACTTTTAAGGTAACTGACTGAAAACAGGACTAGTAGCATTTTCTGACATAAGCGGAAGGGTGTTAAAACTCAAGTGTTTAGAGACGCTCCTCTGACCTTGAACTAATGATTATTAGGACCTAAACATTCACCAGGAATGTATACAGGAAATGACACTAATTACTTCTGTTGTATTTGTGTAGTAATGTGTTGTTTTACCAACCTGGTCAGATGGTCTGCGGAATTTATAGTTGTGCGACAGACCCTATGCACATCGCCTACGCTATTGTGAGCATTTATACTTGTGCGGTGGTGTGTCTGTGTCGCTCTGGAGTTACACCTCCAAACCACTAGTCGGCAGTGAAGGTTTCTGTAAAGTCCTGTAAAGTTTAGTTGATTCAAAATGCACATTGAACACACATTAAACACACAATAACACATAAGGCTTAATAGAGAAATTTTCAAACACAAGTACACAAATTGGCTTCACGGTAACTCGCAGCATTCACAGACAAACACTTGTCTTTATCTGGACACGTTTTCCCCACAAATACAACATGCTAATGTTATTAGCACAAGCCTATGGCATTTTACATTGTATAAATTAGCCTAGCGACGAACGGATCTCTGCTCATATGAACCCTGGATGAATCCCGAAGTATAAATCCCTGAAGGATAAATCACACACAAGACTTAAACTGCTTTTTTTGTGGAGGCTTTACTGTCTTCACAATTTATCGTTTCTTATCTGTGAAATTAAAGTAAATAAAAGCTTTGTTTCCACTGAGGGAAATGGTTTCAGCTTACAGAAATAGACAGGAGGTCTGCGTTGCTGCGACGTGTAGTTGCATTTCTGGGGAGGTGCACGACAGGCTACAGCGTAGGTTACGGCATAGTCTGTAGTCTCAACATGATAAAAACATATCCTCCGATTGGACCGGATCGGACCAGTCTCTTCTGATTTAGGTGGTCACATGAAGCATTTTTTTACTGTGATGATTAGTGGACTATTAGGGTCCATTTAAACGCACCTTTTGATGCATTTGAAATTGTTTTATGATTCAATAATTTAATTGTTCTGCCTCATCTTTTCTCCTCCCCCTTTCTTTAGACCAAGATTAGTCCCTCAGCGTCCACCAGTAACCAGGACAGCGGCAGCTCCACCACCGAGTCTTTGCTCAGTCCGCCTGAAGCCTCGCCCACCCAGGAGACGCCAATGAACTGAGACCTGCCTGACCACTCCTGACCTCTCCACCCGCCCCTCCTCACTTGACCCTCCAACCCCTGGACCATCAGTACTCGCCCCCTAAACTCTTGTGTGCCAGTCTCCCTTTATTGGAAACAAGTGACTTACCACAGCCATCCTTGTGATCTAATTGTCTGGTCTTTTTTGTCTGACACGTGCGTTCACTTGTTAACTGGTGTGGAAACTGAAAGCATGGGATGGGTGCAGGCATGTGGTCTTGCGTCAGTAGTGTATATTTGAGTGTATACCGGCTCGCTGTGGGAGAAATCCTCCCTGCTGTATGACTTTCCTTTTCCTCCTGCACTCCTTATTTATCCGCCTTTGTCTAACCAGCAAAGCTCAGATGCCAAACATGCTCATAGTTTACTTTTGCTTTATCAAATTAACAGTGTCATATTTTGTTTGTTTGAGTGTAGAAAATTGCACAAATATATAGAGATTACGAACTTAATCAGAGAAGGATTTATACTTAGAAACTTACATAATAATAATAATAATATTATAAGCACTTGTTTTTTCTGCCTCCATTTTGGGGCCATGCTTGGTTTACAGTGGGTTGCCATTTTCGGGCCAATCTAATTTCCGTTTTCTTCCTTATTAATTTTAGGACACCACACAATCGTAAAGTAGTCTAACACTGTGTTCAGAATATGAATGTATGCCTTTTTGTGTCACATAGGTACGACACTCTGTGTACTTTAACCCACAATGCTGTGTGTCACAACCGCAGCCACCGGCTCCATCGCTGGTATTTCAAAAACACACTTCAGAATAAAAACCATCCTTTTTTCCATTGTTAACAGTCTGTCAGAAAATGATCTTCACGCTTGGATGGTTACAGGAAAACAGCCAAGATCAGCAGAACAGAGGCAGAGCAAACACACACAGCCAAGCTTTAGCCATGACCCGAGGTGAGACTGAAATAAATGTGTCGCTTCCAGAGCCAGAGTCAATATTTAAACACTTGTCCATTGTTTCTGTGTGGGAGGTAACACCTAGCCTCCCCCCTTTCTGTGATACAGATAAAACTAAGGCGAGAGGCTCCACTGGGTGTTATTTTGTACACTGATACAGGATGATTGTGCAAAAGAGAAGGCTTATTAATTTACCTTTAATGTACGAGTTTGACAGTGGGACAACAGTGGAAATGTTGGAGAGAGGAGTGCCGGGAAGAGTTTGTTGTGTCGGAGTACAGGAAGTGTAGCTTCGTGTCATCTAAAAGATTTTCAATGTCATTGCTCAATATTTAACTGATACCTACAACATTAAAAAGCTGGGAAAATACTTGGTTAAACAATATCAAACAGGCCAGATCAAACAAAAGGCAGAGATGACTGTTTTATTTCTCTGTAAGGATCCATAATGTCATCTGACACCTAGAATACCAATCTGAGCCTGTCAGTGGCAAAAACAAGCACTTTTAGTGGACGCACATTGAGGGAGCGCTGCAGGGAATAGGAATTGAGGAATGAGTCCTAAAACCAGGAAATGAGTTAGCATTTTCTCCCAGTTCCCTTCTCTCAAAGTCGTTGAAGTCATGCAACTGCAGTGTAGTTTGTTATAGCCTAACGTTAGCTTATTACCTAACGGTCAGTTTGTAGGTCGACCACTTTAGTCCAGACTGAAATATCTGAAAGGGAAACCACGGTATTTTTCAACCTGGACCCTATTCTCCTGTGTTTTAATGGAGACAACAGTATTTGAAATTGGTCCATTATAAAGTGAGAGGGCTGCAGCCACGAAACAAGCTGCTGTGTGACCACTCGATGCAAAAGCACAACCTCAATGTATGTCCACTAAAAGTGCTTGATGTTGCCACTGACAGGGTCAGATTGATATTATAAGTGTCTGATAACATTATGGAAAAGACCCTTCAGAAAAATAAAACATCTCGCTGAAGGACTTCTGAAATCTTGCAAGATTTGACTTGGTAAAGGAAGACAACAGTGGAAACGGTGAGAGTTGGAGAGAGGAGTGCGAGGAAGAGTTTGTTGTGTTGGAGTACAGTAAGCATAGCTCAGTGTTATCTAAAGGATATTAAATGTCATGGCTGAATATTAAGCTTGTTGCTACAATTTGGTCAGCGAGATTTCAGAGCAAGCACTTTTAGTCGATGTGTAATAATGGTGCACTATTACCATGAATGGTAACATCAAAGCCCTCTCACTCAATCCTGGACCAATTGTTGTCTCACTTGGACACATAAACCAAGCTGAAGGAGTTTCTCTTCGACAGCTATTGCATAGATTGTCATAAAATTTGGCACAAACATTTGTGTCCCCCTCAGGATGAATTGAAATAATTTCATGGATACCCTAACTTTTCATTCTCGCACCATCATCAGGGATAAGTTTTTCTAATTCTGTTTTATGACTAAATACTAAAGCTAAGAACATTTGTGTTTTCTTGCTAATTAGCAAATGTTAGCATATTAAACACTGAAGTGAGATGGTGAATATGGTAAACATTTTACCTGCTTACCATCAGTATATTAGTATTCTCATTGCAAGGCAGGTTTCAGGCTGATTTGCCAACAAACTCAGAGCACCATTCTACTAAAGCAGCATGGCTGTAGAAAGTCTTGTTACTCCAGATCTCTAGGAAATAGCACAAAATGATCAAAAGCTGCTTCTTTTAGTAGAGTCTGGGAAAACTGCAGGATTATGTGCAGTATCTCCTGGAAATGTTAAATGTATGAAAAGGGTAAAATCAGCATTATATCTTCAAGAACAGAACCATTTTCTTGAGTTTTGTAGAAAGTATTAAACTACTAGAGGGCTCCTTTCACCATAGTGGTCTGATATACACAGGGCCACTGATGGAGGTTGACTATAATTTGAAGGGCAAGCAGAGCCAATCTGAACACTGCTGAGGTTTCCCCTGGTACACACATGAAAGACACAAGGATCTAACACAAATTTCACACACCCCTTCACACAACACTTGTGCTGTGTTTGGGCACGACCAGCCTGGTACAAGTCTTCCCCTGCTGGTGGACGTGTGGCTAAACATGAATTTGAATCATCTTCCCACTTAATCATTAGTGATGCAATTTGCCACACATGCTGTGGATCAGCGTCCCAGGAGAACAACACGTACAGGCCGAGGGGGCTTTCTGCTGTTAAGATCTTGTTTTCACCAACCATGACACAACTGTGGTTGCTGCTCTGAGCTGACAGAAATGGATTTTAAACAGTACAGTTTCTCATGTCCTCGTGTAACATCACTTTTCCTGAAGTGACCTGGTTGACTGAGAGCATTTATCACAGACATGAGGATTTTATTTGTGTTTAGTCATACAACACACACATACACACACACACAGGATGTGTTTGTTCTTTAATTGGAACCATGGAGTGAAGACATGATCTAATTAAAAATACCTCTGAAGTTACCTTGTTCTGAGTTCTATGTAAGGAGGATCTGAAAATGGGAATTTACTTGACTGCAAGGGGAGTTCCTCAAATGCAACACAACACTCTTTAAAGATGTGACATCAGTGTGTGTAATATGGGGACACATTTGATTAACCCACAGAAGGTAAAGAAAAAAAAAAAAGTGAGAATATGTTTGAGGACAAAACAAAACCTAATTCAGCTGCAGTACCTCATCTGAACACAAGAGGGCAGCCAAGAACATGAGCAACGCCTGATGGCTTTATTTTTCTACATCCAGACTGCATCAGACTGGAGAGAAGACTGACCTACAGCTGATCTGACTCATAGTTACAACAGGTGAATGTTATATTAAATAGATCTGTCTCTCCATGAGCCCAATTTGAGGAGGATACAGAGGATACCTGTTAGAAAATGTTTCTAAACTGCTTCTCACTGAGCACTATATAAATCTTTAGAGGAAGTTAAAACAGTTTCTGTTATTTGACATGAGAAACTCATGCTTGTGTAGTTTTTTGGAGGGGTTTTCCAAAAGGATGGGGGTTGCCTGTTGCTTATTTGATCAAGAATGAGTTCATAGAGAACTTTGTTTCAAGGGCTTGAATGTTGTATATCATCACTACTATCAGAGAGGCGTGAGTAAAGCCTGCAGGGGAATGCCATCTTGTTTGCAGCTGGGGCAAAAAGAGAAGTATAAATTTAGATGTAACTAAAAATATGTAAAAGTCTGTTACTTGTAGTCCAGTGGGGAATTTGAGCCTTTGTTGATCCAATAAGTAATGTAGAAAAAGATGTTGCATGGTTATTGACAAAGGTAGGAATTCAATTCAATAAAACTTTAATTATCCCAAAGGAAATTCTTGTGCCAGAGAATGCTTCGGATTACAGTAACAACAATTAACATTCACAACCAGTAACAACCACAGCAACTGGTGGTTTCCCCAGGTCAGGGTCACTCACAAGGCCCAGTTTTAAAAACAGTAGAGTATTAAATACCTGGCAAAATATTCAAATATACAAGATAAGAAGTGTTTTCAAGGAGCAGAAGCAAAAATCAGTTTCTAAAGTAACAATAGAAGCAAGATAAGTACAAGAGTTACTAATAAATGAACTAAAATGGTGGAACAAGGCAGACTGCACCTGATCAATGATATTGCACTACACTGACGAGAGATCATGGTATTGAAAACTAATATTTAACACGATGTTGAGAACATATTAGACAAGAAATTGAAAAGTAGTAATGTGCATCAAATAAAGTAATAGTGTAGGTGAATATAGGAAGTAATCAATTACAAACAGTCCCATTACTTGAATCATTTTTGTGTAATATTTGAGGGAGATTCTTTCTTTTCAACCTGAATTAAGGCGTAAATTAAATCCTTACTGGGCTGAGATGAAGTTTTTTCTCCTTCATGAAGTAATGTCTGAATATTCTGATAAAGAACAGACAGTCACTGTTTTGGAAAATATTACGAAGTGGTAGAGGAAGTCAGATGTTTTACTAAAAAAGCACATGAGAAATTTTGTGTGATGAGCAAAATGTACTTGGAATATGAAAAGTTAAAACACTCATATGCGGCAGAATTACCTATCCTGTAGCCGCCTGTTAATGTAGGCTGTTATTATTAATGATGCATTAATGTGTAAGCAGTGTGTGCAGGTGAGGCTACTTTAAAGTGCTTTATATACTGTTGGGTAGTGTCAATCAAAAGAATGCATCATTTTATCAACTGATCACGTGTTTAGTGTGTAAAATATGTATCTGAAAAGTAACTAGTAACTATAGCTGTCAAGTAAATGTAGGCTGGACACCCGCTCTACCAGGTGAGCTCGTGAAATAAAGACACAGTGACAGCGGATAACAAACAGCTGCCAAAAAATCTTTATTCAGTTTCAACCAGATGCCTCCAGAGTCTTCCAAGTCACACAGATCGCCCTGGAGAAGGTCTAAACTGTACACCGAGTCAAACAACAACAGCACCAGAACGCAATTTTGTCAGAAAACACCATTTACAACAAGAACAATGGCAGTTTCTACACACAGAGATCAGATAAGAAAAGAAAAACCTTGTACAGAGGTTAACAGTCAGTGTGGATTGATTCTTCTTTGGGAAAAATCATCATATATTCATAGAATTCATTTCATTATATTGTGAAAAAGACTATAAGAAAACATCATTGGTGCGATAGAGTATATTTGTGATAGAACAGATACATATTGCAAGTGCTTTGTGTTGTGTGTCAACAATAAAGAATCCCATATATAGACCGAATGTGTGACACTGATGACTGTCCGTGTGTGTGTGATGTGTTGAAGCAGGCCTTGTTTTAAATGTGCAGAGAGAACATTCAGTTCAAACATGGCTTAGTTTGTGTGTGTGTGTGAAGGCAAAAAAAAAAAAAAAAAACTTCAGAAATTGTCCCAAATGACTTCCCATCACCCCGACAGTGAGCGTGTACATGCACTTTGATGTACAGTATAAAGGAATATTTGATGTGTGAAACATTTAATTTCCCTTCTTGGTAGGAGTCAGATGAGGATTGATACCACTCTCACATCTGTGCGCCACAACCAGTGAGCCGTTAGCTTAGCTTAGCATAGAGACTGGAAACATTAAAAACTGCTAGCCTGGCTCCATCCTACTAGTTCCTCTCAAGGCTTGGACATACTTTCCACATTGAATGTCCATAGACAGCTACAGTCACGTGCATGCGGTTGTATTCATGGTACAACAGATGGCCCACGTCAGGCCCTGGCAGTAGATGGAAGGGCTGGGAGGAGAGTTTACCGTCCTCCTGAAACTAAGAAGATGCTGCTGAGTCCCTAGTGAGAGTCTGTCAAATATCCAACCTAAACCTAACTTCACCACAGTGCAGCTGCAGCTGGCTTGTTTGGACTGGACCAGAGTGTGGAACAAGAGATTGGAGCATGCGCAGTCGCTGTGCAAACCCTCACAGACATGAGTGGATGATGAGATTTACGTCACACAGACCAAAGTGGACCCTTGCAGTTGCTTAGTGGCACATGCACCCAAAATTGTTCGAATGCCGCCTATAAAATCACAAAGATGATCCAGGGATGATCGGCACTGTTGCCACACTGTGTGGTCCCTAGAGCTGGCGCACCAGAGACTTAGAGCAGCCAAGCATAGCCAAACGTCTTCCATTCATTGGCCAAACAGCTAACTTCCGCTAACTTAAATTAATTGTGAAGCTCTTCTAGACTTCCTAAATATTATCAGACCGAACGAATCAAATACTGATAGTGAAACGATTCATTTTGCAGGGATGTCACTCAAACAAATTTATCTACTGATATACAGACGTCTCTTTCACCATGTAAGTCAATGGGAAAAAGTCTTTTGGCTGCAGAACCCCGTAAATTGCAGTACCACTGTTTGGCCACTACGAAAATTGGCTTCAAAGCTTGGCGCTCTTCCTGGGGCCTGTTGTGGACACGTAGATACATGTTAACTGCAGGAAGGAAAACATAGTTTAGTTTAAAGGTGCTGATAAACAGATTTTGTTACCTTCAGACAGAGCCAGGCTACCTGCTAAGCTAACTGTCTCATAGCTACAGGTTCTTATTTTAAGTCCAACATTAGAGTGGAATCTTTTCACCTAACTCAGCAAAAGCGCGAATAACCGTTTATCCAAACATTTCAAACTATTCAAAGTTCGAGCTCTTTGAAAGGGGCAGGGTTCCATTTGTTTCTACAATGTCCACACAGAGTTTACAGATGTAAAAAACTATATTGCTCGTATTAAACTGTTCCATATGTGTCTCTTTCTTCCTCCTCTCCCTCCCCCTTGCTTTGAACCTCCTGCGCCCTCACAGTGAGGGGAAAGCTACTGATTTCATGGACGGCAACGATTCTTATCAACCGAGGTCACAGATGGAGCCTGTGTATGTGGGCTGTTTTTCACCGCCCTCATCAATTATTCAATGACTCGGACACACGCGTACACATAAACAGCTCCCCGCGCTCCACTAAGACACCAAACATCCTCTGTGAGCTCAATTTCCTCTGCGCCTCGACCTGCTGCTCGACAGCGCAGACAGACACATGCACAACATGTGTCTACAGCCTGGCTAAGCATCTCTACAATTACTGCATCATGTAAAATGTCAGTGGGCTTCAACCGGATGTGAACTTGTGTTTCGCATCATAAACTGTGGGCGCCTCACATCTCATTTTGGTCATCTGTTGGAGGGCGATGCGCTGCAGATGCCAGTGTTTATAGTCATGAAGCACACAAGCTTTGGCTGGTGCGAGAGGTTTATTATTCTAGTTGATAATGCATGAAATATGACAGCTTGCACATTGAAACGTGTGCATTTATGGCCACAGGAATGGCTCGATCGGGGAGTAGGGGTGCACACACACACACACACACAGAGCACAGTGAGCTTTTATGCTCACACTTCCCTCACATAAACAGCAAGCTCTTCACATCATCACAGGATGAGACCTGAAGCCACAGGGACATATGTTGAGCAGCATGGGCACATATTGCCCTGATGACATGATCTAACACACTTGGCTTTCACACCTCTTTCACTCATATTGTGCCTCTGTGTGTGTGTGTGTGTGCGCGTGTGTGTGTGTTTTATCAGCTTATGCATGAGTGCAGTAAAAGTCGTCCTGCCCAAAACGTATTTATGAAAAATAAAACACAGACGACAAATGTTTGCAGAGATATTTAGCTGCGTATTAATAAATGATGTCGACTGACATGAATGTTGAAAGGTGGGTTGAAAAAGCAAAGAGCTGTGCCAATTTAGAAACACCGGGCAGCGTCAACCCTTTCGGCGCAGAATGATAAATGCTGTCTCATTCGTCCTGCAGTCATGAGACACCAGGCTCATGAAAACATACTGCTTCTGATGACCCAGAGGAAGTACACCTGTGGGACTCCTAGACAGTTTTAAACTGTCGCCCAGACTTATTATCTCCATATCAGTATGAAATAAGCAGAGTGGTGAGGAGAGGCTTTTGGGAGACTTGTGTTCCTACTCGAGCTAAAGGTGTTTGAGATATGAGCACTCTGGTGTCGTAAATAATTCCTCAGTCAACCTTGAGCAAAATGAAACTTTCTCCTAAAGGGGTTGTTTGGACATTTGAAGCAAATGATACCGACTGAGGAAAACAAATTTAGCAATATCACGCCACTGTCAACAGTTTTAAATGTGTTCCCTGTTTACCTAAACGCCACATAAAAACATAGGAATGAGTCAGTACTTCAGTCAAGACTGAAAGGCTGCTTCTTTCATATCTGTAGGCTACAGCAAATAGGCCTATGTAGCTGGAGCCAGCAGCTAGTTAGCTTAGCACAAAGATGGGAAACAGGGAAACAGCCTTGTTCTGATAAAGGGTGATTAAAAGGTTCACTTCTGCAGCTTACTAATTAAAGTATGCAACATTTTACGAGCTGGACTATTTCTCAACCGCGACTAGTAACTTCCTGGAGTTGCTGCTAGATGGCTAGCATCTCAGAGCTAAGAAATAGCTTCACATAAGCCTCCACACGATGGCGAATTGCTGTTTTTATATTAAGATTTTTGTATGGATTAAACAAAGATATAATGTGTTAATTTGTGAGATTTAAAGGTGCTAGTTTGTAGATTTTATTATATTTTGATGGCCAGGCTAACTGTTTATGCTAACTAGCCGCTGGCTGTGGTTTCATATTTTTGTAATGCACGGACATGAGAGTGGTATCAACCTTCTCCTCTAACACTCAACAATTAATTTAAGAAGCCTATTTCCCAAAGGTGTATATTAATAACTAGTTACTGGACCCCAAGATAGCACCTGTTCAGTCCAATAGCGGTTTTTAGCTTCCTGGTTTACTTTCCAGGTAGTCGGCCCATTTAATAGAGTGCTCCAGCAATGAGTTAGCATTTTAGCACTCTGGGTTCCCTCGTCTTAAAGTCAGCATTTTTTTTTTTTTTTTTTTTTTACAGCTTTTTGGTTAGATGCCTGAAGTAAGGTCTGTGGTTGACACAAGCTGAAGAGACGTTCACGTTTTTTTCTACGACATAAAATATGTCAGTAACTACTCCACTTTTGAATTCTGAAGCTTTTATGTACGTATTAAAAAAGGTGGTCGCTAAAAAGAGGCTAAATGAGACTACAGATCGTAATCGGGAAGAACACAGCTTTACAGCTTTGTTCATGCAACCGTGATGTAGTTTGTCCATAGCCTAACGTTAGCTTTTTACCTCTAGCAATTGCATTTCCAAAGTGGAATGAACCAGGAAGATGCTAATCTCTACGTCGGCCTACATGAAAAACCTCATCCGTGGAGCACTCTACATGAGCAGTAGTGTTTGTCACTCAGCTCATGGACTTTGCATTGTCACAAATTTTTAAAATGCTTTCTCAGCTCAAGGAAAGTTTTAGAAAAAAAAATCGGATAAAGAGTCGTAATTGACATTGTTTGCATTTTGAAGTGTCCTTTCAACAGTTTTACAGACATCTCCGTAAAGAGTAAGTGCTTTTTGGAGCACAGGGGAATTTTTTTTTGCTGCAATACCACAAGTGGCCACTGGGAAAAATTGGAAGCTAGGCTAGGCAGCATTCCTGGGGACCTGTGTTTAACGCACAGACATAAAAGTGGTATCAATCTTCTCATCTAACTCTCAGCAAGTAAACTAATAAGCGTATTTCCCCATATTTTCTCAATACTTTGAAACAAAAGTCAAACTGACACTGCTCATGAAATGACATCCTGAGCTTCACCTAAGCACAGAAATACCTCCAAAACCACCTCCCCTGTTTATGTTAGACAAATTATGTAGTGTTGACATTTTACAACCAGCTGTGTCACCTACTGCGCTGTCCATGAACAGATCTGGAGAAGGACAATGTGTTGCATCTACAATTTAGTTTACAGTCTGGAAACACATATCAAACATGTACATTTAGAGGCTTCAAAAGGATATAAAACGCAACATAGGCTACTGTGCAGGCCATGTCGGGGTGGAGAGCAGCCGCATGCCAACTCAAGTCTTGAGCACCGTAGTGCTTGTAGTTACCATACTGCATATGGTGTAAGCAATACACCCTTACACATATTTCATATTGTTTGACAAGTACCGCATGGTTATGGCCTCATCTGATTCCACACAGATGGAAAATATAATCCTTTTAAAGCTCCCTGTATGTTTTCAGCAGAGGGTCGGGGATGCAGGTGGAGGAAAAACAACTGAGACTTCACACTTCAGACCTCTTCATAACTCCAGCTGGCAGTGTTCCCACCACTGCAACACTCGCTGTGAGATGCAGGCTTTAGTGCACAGCCTCCTCTAGTGATCTGTCTTCCACAAGCATCCCCGCTAGACTCTCCTGGGCCTGGCTAACTGTTAGCACACACACAACAAGGATGGAGAGAGCTCCACTCAGACTGTGACAAATTGGTCTGCGCCAGCAGGGAATCACAGGTACTTTCAACTCTCTTGTACTGATTTGAAAACATGAGACACACACATTTCTTTTTTGGGGTACCAATCTTGAGTTTTGAAAAGCACAGTATAGTGTGCAGGTGAAATAAACAGAAGCAACCCCGGCTGCTCTCAACCCCTGTCATGGACGCCGAAGCACAAATAGATCACATTTATATAAAGTCATCTATCTCATAATTTTCTTATTTGCATGCACATGCAGTATTAAAAATACAGTTAGACCAGAGCATATAGTATATATACTGTTTGAAAAAAGTGTAAAAATCCAGTGCGACAGTCATTGAGTTCTTGAGGTCTACATGATTGTAATCAGATAAAACAGCCAATGAGATGATCCGGTTTAAAGAGAGGGCGGGTCTCTGTGTTGCATATTTAAGTTGAAGGAGCTGAAATACCTTTTAACGTTTTGGCTTTTTAGTATTCTGAATAATCACACCCAATAATAGAATTCAGGGCTGATGAGAGTATTTCTCGTATCTCTATCTGCCTGATTATCATTCACCCACCTTCGCATAAAGCAGGTTCCTGGTGGAAATCACTTAGCAGCTCCTGCGCTAAAAACGGATCATCTCACTGACTGTTTCACATGCCGTTTGCGGAATGAGGCTTCCTTGATTTCCCAAACATTTTCTAGATTGCACCACGACAGCGATTCTTCACATCGACACACATTTATCCACAAGCCCTTGTACAAAAGGGAGAGAGAGGAGTCATGTTTGGGAAAGCAAAGAGAAGGGAGGAGTAACAGACAAAACACATTGAAACACAGTTATCGTAATAAGTTTGGATCAAAAAATAGTTACAGAAAAAGAGTAGAAAAGTCACTCTTAGACCATTGCAACATCTTTCCACAGGGGCCAAAGGGGCCTCTCGACACAACTCACAGGACGTTTCTTTGTATCACAAATCTTTGAGTTATAGGTATAGAAAGCAGAACTCAGACTAGCCAGCACTAGAGACATTCCATCATGGTCGCTGTGTGGCCCTGCATATCACAGCAACACACCTCCACACACAGTTTCTAGACGGCGACTAGTGAGGTCCACTCTAGAAACTCTATGCTCATCAAGGCACATTCAGGACTCCTATATTCCTCCAAAGATAACCACAACAGGGCGAGCAGCTCCTGGAAACACATACGGACTTTATAAATCATTAACATTTGAGGGGAAGCCCCGACAAAAACTGCCCCAGAGTGTTTGCAGAAGCCATTTCAGCCCTCCTCCTCCTTCACATTCCTGAATGAATGAAGAATGGAGGGTCCCTCCTCTTTTTATTGACAACACCACTGCCCTGGACCCGGCTCTGGATAGGAGCAGAGATGCATAAACCTGCCCGTCAGCATGGTTGCCATGGAAACTAGCCCTACAGTCCACGGGATCTGGACACTTTGAAGACGTGCTGCTACTTTATCTACACTCAGGTTCACACGAGGCAATGCTATGACTACTCAGGTGTACTCGACTGCGCACACGCTCATTGTCTGTGTCTTGAAGCACAGTTTAAAACAAGTCCAATTACATTCCCACGTGACGCCACAGAGTGCCACCTGCCGTCACACTATTGTTGGGTGGTATTTCTGCAGGACACAGAAGGGTCTGTGTGTGTGCAGGAGCTGCAGGCCAGCGGGGCCGATAACAAGCCTGTGGGCATCTGTTCACACGCTTTATCCCCTGCTAGAAGTGGGTGGCCGCAGAGCTGAAGAGGCCTCCTGACTTCAACTCGAACTTTAACGTCTGGAGCTGACAGTGCAAATAAAAACAGATTTATTTTTTTAGAGTAATATTTAAGTCTGGGATGTCACATAATATACTGACACACAATGATACTGTAGCTTAGATATACTGTACTGTACTGCAGCTTATAATCTGTATATACTGTAGCATATATTGACCTATACTTGGATGATATAAGGTGTAATAAGTGTCAGCCTCTTGTCACAAACAAGTCTTGTCATGTATGAAATATTGATCTCAGGTACATAAACAATGAATGCTTATAAAACTGTCAACATATGAACTGCTGTCAAAGCCATCACTGCTGGACAACCATGCATGGACTTAACGTGTGTGTGTGTGTGTGTCCGTCGTAACTCACAGGAGTTGATTTTTATACCGTCTGTAAGCAGAATAATGCTATCTTGTTTTATTCAGCTTATAAATCACGACTGAAAGCTCAGCCCTTTAATAGGCGGCAGCGGAGGGGGTAAACACACCAGGGAACAAAAGCCAGACCAGCCGCTCTATTTGAAGAAAAAAAAAAAAAAAAGTCCTCATAAGTATTCATATCACTCTCACTGGAGCAACACGACCGCCTATTGTGGCTCTTTGATGCCACAGTCTTAATTCTACTGTGCGAACACATGTTTATAATGGCAGGCCGTTTTTCCGAGCTCGTGTTTGGCTGCTCACTCCCCCCAGGTTGCTCGGCTTTGAGCTCACTTCTGCTCTAATATGAATAAGTTAGATGATCAGATCAGGAGCACAGTGCCATATGGCGTGTTTGGCATAATTTGGGAGCAAAACATATAAGAATCATGATCCCTCGTTTTCTGTCAGTTTCGCCCAAAAGGAAGGAAATTATCCAATATCCCAAACATCGCACAGCATGTTCACGTGTGGGTACGAATTAGGTGTCTAGTGAAAATGACAATTTCTGCACTTCTGAGGAAGAATGGAGCTACAGGTGATTTTATATCACGCTTAAAGGTCCAGTGTGGAGGATTTGGTGGCATCTAGTGGTGAGGTTGCAGAACTGAATCTTCTCCCGTGTGCCAAGCGTGTAAAAGAATTACAGTGGGCGACTAGAGTCAGTGTTTAGTTTGTCCAGTCTGGACTACTTTAGAACAACATGACAAACTCTGTGCAACATGACTGTGTTAAGAGAACTGTGTATGACTATGCCAAAAAAGGTAAAATGTCGCATGTAAAATTACTCAGATGATCGGCACTGCTTCGACACGGTGCGGCACATAGAGCAGGTGCACTAGACACTTTCGCAAGCCGAGCCAGCTAATTCCAATTTAGCGCTCCGCTATCTTGAATGGGGATAAAGTGATTCATTCATTTGGCTTTTCTAGACTTTCCAAATGTTATCGGACCAAATGGATCAAATCCTGATGGTAGAACAAGTCATTTCGGGGGGTTTGTGATACTCAAAAAATGCATCCACTGATTTAAAGACAGATCTTTCACAATTTATGTCTATGGGAAAAAGTCATTTTGGGCCCAACGGCATCCTGTGATAGTTTAATTACACTATTTAGCCACTATGAAAATTGGCTTCAAAGCCTGACGCACTTCCTGAGGGCCTGCCGAGGCAAAGGACCCACCTCATGTGTTGATATAAAGGGCTCATTCTAAGTGAATGAAAACACTTTCTTAGTTTCAGGTAATCATAAACTAATGAATAATAGATATTCCTGCCAATAGATGCCTTTAAATCCCACACACTGGACCTTAAAAGGCTAATTTGTCATGGTCAGTTTAAAACACAGAAAATTCTACTCAACTCAGGGCGCATTCATCCACTCCCTCTGGAGCTTTCAACCGCATCACATGGTCTTCGTGACGAGACTGAATTCAGATTTAGTGCTTATTCATGAAATGAAAGAGACATGTAAAGATGAATATCTACAACTCTGACAACCGATAAAGACTCAATCTGCTGATGAAGACTGTGTGATATGGTTGAAAGCTCCAGAATCAGCGAGTAAATGGAGCTTAAACTGAAAATGTTCAGCTGTTTCCAGGGTCAAGAATGGAGTGTTGAATATTATTGTTGTTTGGAGTATACAAAGTACTCCCACACTCGCACATGAGATTTTTTTTACAGTAACATAATACAAAATATACTAAACTCATATTCAGTGAAATTCTGGGGAGACAGCAATGAGCTCTAGTCACCAAAATAAAACCATCAGAGCTGATGAGGAAGCAGAAGAGAGCACAGAGGTTTCGGGGCAACCCACTCACTAACTGGTGTTCGGACACTTGGTAGGCTTGAGGCAGGGTGTTTTTATTTTCATGTTCTACAGCATAACATTGTGTACAAAATGGAGTAAATATCAGAGGACAACAGCACTGCATGGGAATATAGCACCTCCATTTCTCCCCCGAGAGAGGCCACAGCACCAGTGTGCACAGTATGCGAAGACAGACCTGGGCTGGGTGGTTTTAAAAAAAGCCCCTTAATGCTAAGGCCATCTTTGTGCCATTGGCGGTGAATGGGACCAAGATGTTCTCAGTACAACGATGCAGGCCAGGCCACAGTCCACAAACAAATCCCAGAGTTCCTCACTGAGGAGATGGATGGGTTTGAGAAATATGGCAGCAAATATCCATTTGAGAACTTCCCTAAACCAGGGTGAAATTAGCTTATTTTGGCCAAATCTTACTACTAGCCATTTGGTCGACACAATGCTGACCTTAATCAGCATCAGGAGAGAGCTTCTTTTAAAATTAGCTGCCTGGAGATGCTGCCATTCAAATATCCAGTCTTGCCAGAACCTCTGAATGATCTGAACTACTGCAGGGACTTGTTCCTGGACAGAATCTGATTGGCTGCCAGATTTTTCCACACACCAATGGAGGAGAGGGTCTGCACACAAACATGAAGCACCACAATGATGGAGAAAGGGCAGTGGGAAGTGCATGGAGTTAATATAAACATCAGCCACATCCAAACACTGACGTCTGGACCAACAAAAACATCCTCAAACCCCAAAGTGTCGTTTGTCAGGAGCCTGAAAAGGAAACGCCACAGGCCATTTGACAGAGGTGTGTAACTCCTTTGGAGGAGGGGGAGTAACGCCTGGAGGGAGGGAGGGGGGGCAGAGCACCGTGCTTCAGTGGCCGCCTGCACACTTTGCCCGGGGCTCCTTCACGTTCATACTTAGAAGCGTGTGACCGCACACATGAGCGCAAACACACCGAGATGTCAATCAAACTAATTGCAAGTGGGCCTGCGCGGCTCCACGAGACGAGAACTGGAAAAAGATAAAGGTTTTAATCAACTGTGGATTTCGACCGCTTAGCAGCGCCGGCAGTGGGGAGCGTGACGTGAAGGAGCTCCGGGCGGGAGCGTGCGGGTCACACTCACTGAAAAGAGCATAACAAGCTTTGCTTGCTGTGAGAATTATGCCTGGGCTCCCTCCTGCAGTTAGCCACAAAAAATCCTTCAGCAGAACATGAAAACAAAATCCATATACAGTATATATTCATATATATATGAAAAAAAAAATAAAAACAGCCAAATCAATGTCTTTTTTTTGCTCTGAATTTAAACTCCAACATGTTTTTTCTTTACGTATATATAGATTTGTCTTTTCTTAAACAATAATGCGTTCACATAATACAATGGCAAATCAGTTTGGAGATAATCTAAATATTTCTTACTGAAACATCGATGCAATGACATATAAGAAGCACAAAGATTTTTTTAAAGAGTGACTTTAAGGCTATCCCTATATTCAAAACAACAGTAGCCCGACAGGTTGACCGGTACATTATTTCCTCACCCAATGTCGTACATGAACCTGTCTTGTTCATAAGGTGGCAAACGTAATGACCGAGGTAATTGGCCATAAACATGAAGCTTAGCAAAAGTACACAAATTACATATATACATAAACAGACACAAAAAAAAAATAGATATCGACAGAAACAGCTGAGCAAACATAACAGAGCTACGATTTTCGAGTGCAGAAGTACTGTACTGTGTTTTAAATGGCTGAGCGTGTGAGTTTATAAGCTGGTGTTGGTTTTGAATAATTCCAGGGTAAAATACTAATCCTGTGTGAAATGCCAACAAAGATTTCAGCGTGCATTCAAGCAAATTTCATATAACGCAGAGAGTAAATGCAGAAACAGAATCACAACGTGCCTGTTGGTAGAAACATTTGCAGGACACTTCTATCAATATCAGTACGCTGTAATAAAGTGGAGTGCAGCCCCGGGTGACAAAGAGTTGGTCCATTTATCACTACAGAGTGAACATCTGTAAACCATTTGGCCTTTGTGATTTTGTTTCCTGCCTTTGAGCCGACAGGGAGGCTGGAATTCAAATGAACACATTCAAATGACAAATCAGATATTTTTACCTCAGCAGTAACAAGGTTACGTGACAGACACGAGGACTTAAGCTTTGCTTGCATGTTGCCAAGTGTATAAAGTGTGCAGTGCACATTAAACAACGAAGGAGTGACCTAATCAAGTGCTTAGACCTTATTCTACCAAAACTCGTGGAGCAAATGAAGGTTCAATAGGGGAATATTAACTTTGCTCTTGCTTCCTTTTATAATAAGTTGGAAATGAAAAGGGCCAGTGGAAGATAGGAACATTTTCAACTCAATAGAAGAAACCACAAAAGTGCTTTAAGTTTTCAGCCCTCCTCCTTTTCAACAGATCATCAAGATGCGCCCGTGTGGCGTACGTAAACATAAAGATATTTTGTTTCCTTTGGGAAGGTGTAAAAGTTAGTTGAGGAGGAGGGCAATCTGTCTCTCTGTATGTGGTCAGAGATGTTTATCGTTTTATGGCCTCGCACGCTGCCGACTTCACGCTTCCAGTGCTGTCAGGAAGGTCTTTTAACACACTTTCTTTAACAGGTAAACAGTCTTGGTTTCACCGAAAGAGAGAAAAAAAAAATTCTACATCAACAACAGTAAACATGGCACCTTAACAAAAACCAAAAACATAAAGAATAAGATAAAGAAGTTTTTGGTTGCAAAGTTGTCATGTGTAATGAAAGAGAGAAGCTATTGAGACTGTGCAGTATACAGTATATAACCCCAAGTTTTAGCTGCTGGTTTTTGCTTTCTTTAGAATCACATCCCTGATAAAACAAAGAAAATGAATCAGCTGGGTAAAAAAGTGACAGAAAACCGTTCCTGTCTTCTGCTTTGATTGTGTGGTAATTCCTCTGTGTGTATGCTGCTTTTTTCATGTGGTAAATCACCGGCATGGTCCATCTGCTTTCCCTGACTGCAAATTGTATCTTTTTTGCATTGATCATTCACCTTGTGTGTCTCTTTTCCTCACTTTCTCTCTACCTGCCCTCTCCGGTGCCGCCGTACATTCCCTCGGGGCTGTCAGGAGTGAAGAACAGGTGAGGAGCCGGGAGAGGCTGTGATGTCGGCGAAAAAAGATCACCTCGAAACATCCAGAAATAAAACAAGAGATGGACACGTTGAAGGAAGAACAAAAACTGCAAGCGTTACCTCCATGCTTTTCTCATAACGTTCTTCAGAAACTGCAGCAAAGAGGCCTGTTCTTCTTTTGGATAAAAAAGTGAAGTTTTTTTTTTCTCTTTTGACAAAACACACAAAAAAAGCTTTTGGCCTTTTTTCCGGACCCCTTCTTTGACTAGACTTTCCATTTAAAAACCAGAGCTTTACAAAACATAGAAAGATGCAACACTGAACCCAACATAAAAAACAGGAGAAATATTTAGATCTATTTTTTCTTTACACTGTTTAGCTGCACTGGGGTTTCCCAAAACTGGGAATGGTGGGAATGGTGAGGCAGTACTGGGAATCCTGGACGGCAATTTAAAAGGTGACTCCGCTGTCCTTTGGTTCCTTCCACAGCTGGAATGGTTCAGTGGAGCTGAGGAGAGGGAGGGGTGACGACAGGGGCGGAGCCAGAGCTTGACGGACAGTTGCGATTTTGAGTTGGAAAAAAAAAACCAAATGCATGCAAAATGATGCCCCTCCCCCCTTTCTCTGGCGAAAGGCAGCAGTGCCCGTTGGCGTGGCGCACTGTGAAGTTGGTGGGGGCGACGCTCAGTCGGTGAATCTCTGGCAGGCTTTTTTCCAGCGGCAGGCGGTGCACCACATGTCGCGGTTCTCCATCCCGTACACCTTACGGCACTTCTTCCCTTCACCGCGCACCTTCCGACTGAGGAGGGGAAACAGAGAATATTAGATGAAACTGACATGATGGAGAAGATTATTAAATTATTATCTTTTTCTTTCTTCTTTGTTTAAATTATCTTTCGAATTATTATCTTTTTTAACAATATCATGAGCACAAGCATCTCCAACACTCAACAAATCACACCAAAACAATCTAGATTGATAAACAGCACTACAGATAAGAAGAAAAATATGTATTCTTGATTTTGGGGTGAACTGGCCCTTTAAATACAGCCCCAGTGTAGCCTTTTTTAATCGCAGCTACAACAAAGTCCTCATATGTTAAATAGAAATCACACAATGATCATAGAATCTAAAACAGCTTGGCTCCTTATTGAAGTGGATCAAGCAAATCAGAGCTGAATGATCATGACTCTTTTTTAATTAAGAGTCACTGAGCTGATTTGTGAGAGTCAATATTTTTCACCGTCTACCTCATGAGGTGTTTTTCACTCAGGTTTAATCAAGGTAGAAAACCACATCACAGTGGCTTAAATCTAAGTTGTCCTTTGGTAATATCTGAAAAGTTCTTTCAGTTTGTGAGGATCCAGTACCTGAGGGCAGTGGTGGCTCTGGGAGGGGACGAGAGGACGGCGATGGTCTGGGAGCGCTGTTCCCCGAAGCCCTGGTTTTTACTGGGGGACACCTGATGAGGGAGGACAAATGTGGCATTGTAAGACACTAAATGTGACTATGTATGTATGAGGCTGAGAATAAAAGCTTGCATTAAAGTTTCCTCACCGTGGTCCCAGTGAAGGTGACAGGCGGCGACTGCCAAGAGATGCTAAAGCTGGAGCTGTTGGTGGGAGTGAAGCTGGTGGAGGCGGGGCCGGTCGAGTTACTGCTGCTGGACGGGATGGACACTGGAGCCGTGGCCTGAGGGCAGAGGTCAAAGGTGAGAATGGTGGTATTTTCTACTCAAATGGAAGGATGCATGTGGAGCAGTAGTATTTCTGTGGCCTCTCTAAAGTATGTTTCATTCTCAAGACCCTGACCTGTAAATCACATTGTGCCTTTTCATGTTTTTCTTTTTTGTTACTGCTGCTTGGTTTGTTGACTGTCTGCCTTGTTTTTCTTTTAATGAAAACTGTATTAAATAAAAGGTATTACTTTATTATTATATATTACTCTGAGCTATCTATTTCAGTTATTATTATTATTATCAGGGCTCTAAACTACGTCACTGCTTTTGCTAACAGCTCAGTGGTTGTTTCTATTTGACATACCCAGAAAAGAACACAGATGGAGTCGACATTTAAGACGTTGAAAAGAGATCCTGGAACTATGTGCAATGGTATCACAGACTGTATGAAACAATGACTTCCTCCTCATTATACAAAAATGAAGCCAAAATCTCCCTAATAAGGGCGCTGCCATCTTGTGCTGGTGATGTCATTTGGAGCCAGAATCTGCACCATAGCAATCAACAAGTGGAGCCACAGTATAAAGTTCCTACCTATAAATAACCGATTAAAACCACACTCATGAGAACAAACGAGCACTTGAACAAACTAGAGCACTCGGAGAGCGCAGACCTCCGCCAAGCAGCTTGGATTTCCCGCCATTTTATTATTTTATCCACTTTGCTTCAACCGATCACCACCAAAATATTATCATCAGTTCCTTGGCCCATTTCATCAAAATCCGTTCAGAACTTTTCAAGTTATTTTGCAGACAAACAGACCAACGCTGGTGAAAACATAACCTCCTTGGCGGAGGTAACAACAGCGTGATCAGAACTACATAAATATGACAGAGACCGTCTTTGGGAAAATCTCATTTGGCGTGTACTTTTGATTTTTAATTGATTTTTTTAGGGGGTGGGGTTTATGACCTATACTGCAGCCAGCCACCAGGGGGCGATCAAGATGCTTTGGCTTCACTTTTGGGGAGCGGTCATGCCCTCTATCTTTGTATAAAGTCATTAAATGGTATCTATGGTTTTGTAACTGCTTTTAATTTTAATAAAGGACAATTCTTTGACAATTATTATATTATTACTTGAACATCAGGCATGTCCCAAATGACTCTAAAACCATTTTGCTGCCTGAAACTCATCAGACCAATTTGTAAACATTAAATCTCAAACTGATCCTGAGAAAAACTGGTTGCATTTGTTGCAGTAAAGGGCTCATTTCAAGAGCAGGCTTTAAGTGTCTCACTTTGTAAAATCTGTTCAGGCACAAATAATTTATGTTTCTGTTAAAACACGTAGCTACACAGCTACACTGTCAAATTAAGTGATGGATTGTGTCATTACTTCACCTACCGTTAATTGTTCAAACCTGCTGCTGTGTGTCGATATACCACAACTGTTAGCACAGCTGCTAACGGGAGCGAGGGAAACACTGTGACGCATCATCAGGATAATGAGGACCCTGATCGTGTGTGAGAGAAAATATGTGCATTGTGTATGTGTGTGTGTGTGTGTGTGACCTGACAAGTGTGTTGTGGTGTGTGTATTGATCCAGGGAGTGCATCGATGGAGTGTGTGTGGTGTATAGTGATCTTACTCACGCCTGTGTGAGTGTGTGTTTACGTGTATGCTTCATCTGCTCCCTGCACCCTCTCACCTGGTAGGCGTGGTCCGTGTGGATGAGGTAGAGTGCGCTGGGCGCAGAGCGGCTGAGCGGGGTGGTGCCGCCAGCGTGAGGCTCCTTGGTGTCAGAGGACTGCGGAGGTCTGTGGGAGTCCGCCAGCTGGCTGAGAGACGGGAGAGGAGAGGGGGGAGGAGGAGGGGGAGAGAGAACGGACGGGGACACGGGGGACAGGCTGCTCAACCCGTCGGCCACGGAATCCGTGTTGAGCTTGATCTCCGTGTAGTAGAAGTCCTCCTCGCCGTCACTGCAGTCCGAGTCGCAGTTACGCCTAACAACAGATACAGAGAGAGGACGAACAGAGAGAAATATAAAATGTCCCTATGAATGCTGATTACTGCACACGTACAACAAAATGCATCCATGCAATCAGAGACAACCCCCCCCTCAACGTTAATGTCATTCCTCCAACCAGCAAAACACTGTCATTTGCAGTTAATCAGTGGAGGACCTCAGTTTAATTGAATGTCAGTATGAATGTGTGATTCATCTGATATCATTGTTCTCCACCTCCACCCTCACTCCCAGAGCAGGAAGTGTTACCGTGGCGATAATCCATCAGCCATTAATCTGTTGTTATGACAATGCAGCTGGTTGGAGGGCTGAGAGGAAGTGAAAGAACTGTTTTGGAGGCTTTTGCTGTGTCTTAAATCAGATTCTTCAGTTAGTACACTTACATGCAGTACACTCTGTTCACTATGTGCGGGAATGTGACAGGGTAGTGTTGTCTCTTATCAAACCAGGCTGTTGTGCACTTAACAGATCTGGCAGCTTTTCTTCCCATGCTTGGTGAATCACAACCGTGCAGAACACTTTGACCAATCTTAACGAACAATTGTCACTTGCCAAGATACATGCTTATATATACAAGCTGTATGTCTGTGTTTTTGTATTAAAAATGAGCATGCTTTCACGACACGTTTCTATATCTCCGAATGTCCGTGGCTGGCTCTATCACCAGCTGTTCTACAGAGTTAATTATAGCTGCTGCATTTTGTGGATATTTACAGCTTGTCAAGCATCTGAACACAAATCTAACACTAAAATCTTCTACAGTGAGGACGACAATTTGAGACATCAGCATTAGGGTTATCAATGTGGTACCAAATTAGTACAGAGTTAACCCAATAAACAAACTGATGGCCTCTGACAACAGTACAGTGGTAGAGAAAAACACACATGTAAATTTGTACCATGCTTTGGTGTTTACCGCGGTAGTCGGCCAACATTTCACAAATATGAATGAGTTTTTGGACCCGCCCCTTCCGCTACACAGGCAACATGACAACGACTGAGGGTGAGAAGCATCCAACGTTCCACACTCAACTGTTTGACTCATATGAGTGCACCATCTGGGTACTCATCGTGCACTGCATTTTGCCATGCTCCTTAGTGTGGACGCACTCGTGGACTCAAAATAGCAAGCGCAAGTACCCGACTGATGTGTGTGTGTGTTGGTGTCTTACCCCAGGTGGATAGTGCGGATGTGTCTCTGAATGCCAGCAGCGGTACTCAGCACCTTGCCACAGTTCTTCCACAGGCACTTGAACATCACCTTCATGGAGTTCTGCAAGAAACACAAAGTACAGCAGCTACAGTCAGAAAACAAAGGCTTTGTGCTGACAGAAATATGTTTTGTTTGTTAGCAAAAAGAGCAACAATCACTGTCAATTCATGGTTTCTTACACAGTATAACATCCCTGTTTGTTCAACGCTTTCATATTAACTTTACAACAGCATTCCTCTATAACCACAGAGTAAATGACAAGCAATCAGATGTGTGCACATGAACTCCCTGAGCATTTTTCTCATGATAAATGCATACAACTCACTCATTTACCCATCTCTAAATTACAGAGGGTGAAATACATCTGGTATTTTTTTTCCTCCAGGGTTGGTCAGCCGTCCTAAAGTACATCATTTCATTTCGATTTCCCCCTCATTATCAGGCAGGAGGTAAACGCTTCAGGCCTCTCAAGTGACTGCATAACATACAAACATATTGATTGCTCAGTGTAACGGAGGCTCTCTTTTTCACCTACAGGAAGCTTTCTAGGAGTCATTTTAGGACTTGTTGATTTATTTTTAACTGTTAATTATTATTTGGGATTGGCAGCAATCAATGAAGTCGCTGAAAGACTGGACGGAGATGATATGAGATGACGTCGATGCAATAAAAACTATGCATACTTAATAAAAACTACTGTAGATTTAAGTATTTCTCACTATGCTGGGAACTCCAAGAGCTCTCTCAAACACCCTCAGTGCAACACATATCAGCTGCATTCACTAGATGTGTACCAACGCCCACAGCACACAACAGGATGTGTCATACAGACAGAAGATGTTGGTGAGGTACAGTAGCTGGGATGTCCTGATCTGGGGAGTGAATGTGATAAAAGTGATGTTTTTTTAGACAGCTGACATGCAGTTTCACTGAGAGACTGGAAAGTGATGTATCATGAGGGTTTGCTGTGTGTGATGTCAGCGTGCACAGTTTAAAGTCCACCAGAAACAGCAGTTTTGGATCGGGTCTGGTCAAACCAGCAGATGGTGGGACAAAATCCAGAGTGGGATTGTTGTCAATGAGGAATGGAAGGAAAACTTAAGATGTCCAGAGCAGCACTAATATCTCTGAGTGAGCTCCGCCATCCTTATATTTAAGGAGAAATCAACCGTGAGGAGATTTCTAGTAGGTGTTTTGAAAAAGGTAACGTCAGCCTGTGCACTTAACTACTTAGTGTGGACAAAGATATTTTGTAAAACAAAGGTCATATGTGGATAGACTTATATGCCTTTTCAAAATATCTGTATACGTGTAAAGTGGGCCTAAATAAACACATGGATTAAGCCACATGATTAGACAAGATCTATGGTTCCCAACCTTATTCCCTGAGGGACCCCTTTTCTATCATTGAGTAAATGGAAAACCTCTGACTCAGTGACATATTTTGTGGATATTTCATATGATATTCAACGCATTGTAATAACATTTTTTCTTTTTAAGTTATCTTCACTTCATTTTGTTTGGGATAAAACGACATTTGTATAAGTCAGTTCATCATATTTCTATTTTTAAATCTGAAGTCTTTAGTGTTTTTGAATCAAAATGTCATCATTATTATTATTACTTTTTAAATGTATTTCTCATCTCATATTGCCAATGCTGTCAAACTTAACTTCAGTCAAGACAAACTGTGAATATTCACTGTATATCGACAACAAAGGAATCAAACAACACCAGATGCTCCTTCATCATTGTCATGGTGTGAACGTACAGCTTTACTGTAACATCTTCCTGTGGCGCTATTCTCTACACACATTTATCTGGGAGCTGAGGGAGGCCAAATAACAGTAAATTCTTCTCTGGTCGTGAGCTGGCGAGGATCCTGTATCTCTTATCCGTCTACTGTAATTACACCACTGGCTTCCCAGAGAGACTGTACATTGTTTTTCGCGGAGTGAAAAACCCTGTGTGCTTTCTCCCTGCCCTCCTGCCTCCCCGCTCTGAGCCATTATAAACGCTCTTATAGGCCTGTCTGTCAAACTATTGTTGAGGAGGCTGATTTAATTTTGACAAGATGGTTTTTTTTTCCTTTAATTTTCCTCCTCTTTTCAGAAACGCGTGCACACACAACAATCATCTGCCCCCCCTCTGTGCATTGTTTTGTCTTTGGGTAACAAAGGCCTGTTGTGTGTGTGTGTTTGTGTGTGTAAGTGTGTGTTATTCCCTTTTAAAGACGCATTTCACAGTTAATTAAATGGTGAGGTCCAGATGGTATTGTCTTGCCAAGAGAGAATCGAGAGCACAAGAGAGCGTAGATAATTTCATGTGTAACCTCCGTGTCACACATGTAGCAAGCATGTGTGTGTTCATACTGGTCAACTACATTGTTATCCAATCTTAAAAAATCTGTTCATCCATGCTCCAGTCTCTTCTTCCCTCTCATCCACAACCTTCCATGCTTTCCTCCTTTCCACTACTACGTCTCTCTCTCCCACTCAGTGTCCTTCTTTGTGGTAAGTCCCCAGTTAATACAGTACAATGTGGAGCTCACCCAAGAGTCTATCGATTTTTAGAGGAAGCATGAAGCCAACAGGATCTTTATGTTTGCTGTAGTGGGTATTAAAATCATTACCGCTGTTGCAGAGCGGCTGCATGTGAAGGCTGAGAAGTAATTATGAAGGGCAAATGTCTGGAGAGGACACACACACACACACACATATATGAACAAAGCAAGGGAAGACGGGGTGAAAACAAGGGCAAGAGCAGGAGAGGAAGCGGCGAAGAAAGGGGGCGAGAGGGTGAAAGGAAGGATAGATGGATGATACTGACAGGAGACGACAAACCGGCGAGTAGGAGTGCTGATAAGGAGAGAGGGAGAGATAAACAGGGAGAGCAAAGCAATATACATCTGAGAAAATAATGAGTGACACTGAGCTGTGGATGTGATGAGCTGTCAGTGGTGTGTAGAAATGAGACGAGTTGAAATGATGAGTGTGTGTGTGTGTGTGTGTTGTGCTCATAAAATCTGGGTAGCAATGACAAAACTACCAGTGACGCAAAAAGGTTGTGTGCCCCTTCCTGCCACGTATTAATCTCGCCAATCAGCCCAAACTACATCCGTAACCTCAGAGGTTAATATCAGAGTGTGTTGAAGGAGGGAATCAAGCTGCTGGGCTACATCTGACAGCTTCTTATTGAGAGATCTGCCTGTTATTATCAGTAGAGCTGCTGCCATTCTCTTTTAAACCCCTGTAATATGTAACACTGTGACAGCCCCACACTGAAATAAAAGAAAAACTCTAAACCTTCCAGGGCACATAAGGTTGTGATCGTTTGACATTTTTTATTTCCAAGAAACTGCGAGGATTGAGGAAGTAACTAGTGGCTAATTTAAGTCACAGGATGAGAGACTTCAGCTTTTAAAAATACATTTTTGAAGGTTTATTATTTTAAAAGTGACTTATGTCTTGTCCATACCAATATACCTTTATCTGAAAAAATTTTTTTCCCCACTTTGGCCCTCTATCCAAAATAAAACATGACTCACACTGCATTTTCAGTCTGGAACAAATCCTTTCAATAATGCTGCTTTTTAAATTGTGTACAGAAAAACAGAGCTTTTGGAGGTGTGCATGAAGACAACTATATATCAGTATAGCTGGTCACACAATGCAGGTGTGTGTTTTTCCTGTATATACTATATGTTTACCTAATCAGACATCTTAGTGACCAGCTTTTAAATTTAATCTGTCTTTTTGTTTCTTTGGTAAATATCTGGACAAGCCTGTTACGTGTAGGTTGTTCTTTTATGACAAAATAAAAACAATAGTAAAATAGTGACTTGATTGACGTCTCAGTGCTGCGGCCCAGGAAATACTGATGAGCTGATTAATGGGTGGCACCCAAATCACTATTTTGTCTGACAACAGAAACAGAAAAAGTAAATGTAGATATATACTGAGTTCTGCTACATCAAAGCTGTAGTTGGTAACTTATGAGAAATAACTCACCCTGTCCAAACAGTAGAACATGAATCTGTGAAAAAAAAACAAAAATCATGTTTGTCCTTCTCTTAGTGCTTCCAATAGTATTTGCAAGAATCCACTGTGCCTGAGCAACAACAACCAATCTGAGGCGAGGAGTCTCTCGTCAATCACTCTCTCATGAACTGCGGTCAAACTAGACAGCTCTGATCAAATATGAATCAAGATTCTGTTGCTGCACTGCACTAGCCACTGCCTAGTTTGACAGTTTGACTGCAGTTCACGAGCTGTGATCAATATGATTGACAGCTCGGCTCTGATTGGTTGTTTCTGGTGCACTTTGGTAGATTCTAGCAAATGCCATTAGAAGCACTACCAGGAGGAGGAGGACGATTTTTCTCACAGACTTTCTGACTCATGTAATGCTGTGAGGATGCAGTGACAGGTTCAGCACGTATGACACAGGGTTATTTTCATGAAAGTTACCAACTGGAGCTTTAAGACATTACAAGTGATCAAGAAGAGCAGGAGTAGGGCTGCACGGTATATGCGGTAGACGGTAGAAATGATATAAATTTGGCCCACGGTAGAGATTTGCGCTCTACCGTCCTATCGTCGATCACGTTATCGCACCTACCTCAGTGTGAAAATGGCTGCGAGCACAGAGACAGCGGAGCAAGAGGAGCTGGTTCACGTCCGTGATTTAGCGTAGCACGTGCAACATGTGTTGCTGGAGAACTTGTGAGTGAGTGAGTGAGTTAATATTTTATGAACAGCCCCGGACTTCTCAGACTCTTTTAGCGACTTACCGCTCAGAGGGAATTCATTCAGTGTCTCCTCTGGCAGCAGCACAGCGTCTCTCCCTCTCCTCTCTCGCCGTGCGCACACGGGAGTTGGTTTTCGGCAAGAGAGTTTGTCATAAACCTTTGGTAATGTAAACCTATGTGACGCTAGGGGCTCCACAAAAAACTCCATATGTGAATGTGTGATAGTTGTGGTATCATAACAGCCTGTCACAGGTTACAGCGTGATGATTAGAGGAGAAATGGCAGAGCATAAAGGTCCAGGTGGAAAAAACACAACTCAGTCATTTAGGATTTTGCTAAAAGAAGGAAATTACCTTTTGATATAGATCCCAGGGGACATTTTGCACCATAGAGTACTGGGTTTTAATTTTGAGTTTTGAGATCTGTATTCTGCACAATAAATGCTCTAAAAAATACATTATATCTTTGCTTTTGTTGTTGTTGTTTTTTTTTTTTATCAATTTAGCTTTGCTAAGGTACTACAAAACCCATTCAGAAACACTTCTATTATAACTTTTACACTTAAATTTATACCGCGATATATACCGTTACCGTGAAGGGATTCGATTTATACCGTGATATGAATTTTAGGTCATACCGTCCAGCCCTAAGCAGGAGGAGACTAAATAGAGGTTGAACCAAAGTAAGCGTAGGGTTTCCCATACATTCATATATTTGTGGCAGCCCACCATAACAACAACTGCCACCACGTATTGATTTAGTTTTTTTTTGGAGCTGGACTGTTTATGAGAAGTGCTGTTGGAATATATACTGTATGTACCATTCGGTTATTCATTGCAACACACTCAAAGCTTTACTGTGCTCTGTTTTGCTCTGCAGCAGCCGCTCCTCTCATCCATTAATCTGATCAGATCAACTGATAAGTCCACAACGCGACTCAAACTCTGCAAACTGTGACAAACACAGATTCTTATTCTGTGGGAAACACTGAAGTGGGCTGTGTCTGTTCCACGTTGTATCAGATGGTGGCTGTGATGTGCTATTTTGATGTTTGCCAACAAAGAGAGGATGCGGAGGAGATGTAGCTGTTTTCTTACTGTCTAGTGTCATTTTCCAAACAGTTATAATTGTAGTAATAAATGATTTCTCCCTGTGTGCGCCTATTCAGTTGTAAAAATGCCTTTACTTATTACTTCACCAAGTTTTTGTGGACTTTTCTTTCAGCCATTGAACAAGAGCTGCAACCAATAATTGATTAGTTGTCAGCTATCATATTAATCATCAACTCTTGGTTATGGATTACACAGAGTATTTTCATAAGAACAGATTCCAGCATCTTAAAGGTGAATATTCTCTGGTTCTTCCCCACTATGTGACAGTTAACGAAATCTTTATCTGGACAATTTGAGAATGTCATGTTTTGGAAACACTGATCAACATTTTTCATTTTAAGATATTTAACAGACCGAACAACTAACTGATTAATCTAGAAAATAATGGAGAGATTGATCAAGCTTTTAACTCAGACATGCTTTACAGTATTCACCTTGCGCTTGCGAGGGATGGGCTCATCGAAGAGCAGGCTGCTGCCGTCCTGCTCATCCAGGCTGGGGTCCTCAGGTCCTGCAGGGCCTGGTCCCACACCGCCCAGACTGGGCACACGGAAGGGCTTGAAGCTGTCGGCTGAGAGCGGTGGAGAAGGTGTAGATGGGTTGGACTGGTCACTGGGGGCAGACCAGCTCCAGTAGCCCCCTGAGGAGCTGTTGCTAGATGGGGTGAAGGGGCCAGCTGAGCCGTTGTCCTTCCACGAACCACTCAGACCTTCTGAGAAGATGGAGGTGAGAAGAGGAGGGATGGAGCAGAGGGAGGACAGAAGAATAGAGAACATAGGGTAAAGAAAAGGGACGTTGGGATCATGAGAGCAATTCTAAAAATAAATCCAACTCCTTTAGTCATATTTGTAGATGATGCAACCACAGCAAATGTGTGGGTGTTCCTCTGTCAGTGATGGAAGATCAAGACATTCAATTAAGTTCAGACGGCTTTATTTGCACTTCACACAAAGAGCCTCCCAGCACTACTGTTGTCTGTGACACACAAAAACAAAAAGGTTACTTTCTTGTTGCGTGGATCCGCTGAGACACTTCCAAGGTCTGTTTTTTTAGATCAAAGAAACGTTTCTTTTGAATATCTGCTACAAAAGACATTTTACTTTGTGAAGGTTGAGGCTGGGGGAAACTTTTGAGTGTGTAAATAAGTGTGGATGAGAAAGCCTGTGTGTGTTTTTGAGGTGTGTGTGTGTGAATGAGTCAGAGAGGGTGAAAGTTAAGAGCTGTTTGTTTGGTTTAGTAAAGCTGCTTCTTGCTGGACTGTTTCTCCTCTCAGTCTTTCTTAACCATTTGATTAAATAATATATAATAATAATATATATAAGAATTTTTAAAGTACGGTATGCACCTTTCAATGAGACTTGGAGCTAATGCAATCGAAAAATCACAATTCCGATTATAAGGATAAAATGTGAGCCATGGTGCACGATGCATGAGAACTCACTGTGTGTACTGATGTAAATGCACATTGTATGATCTCCAACTTGTGTACATGGATGTGACATGTGTATGACTACATTAAGATAGAGATGTGCAGTTGGTATTTAGAACCCACTTTGTGCATGTGTGCATGATGTATGTGATGTACATTTTACATCTGACCGCATGTGTGTGTGTGACTGCGATAACACGTGCATAGTGGCTGGAGGGTTGGCTGCATGTCCGCTCGGTTGAGTGGACGGTTGTTGTGTTGCACAGACTATCTAAGTGGTTGCATGTGACTCCTCGGATTTCCGCCACTGTGCAGGGTGGCAGAGATCCAGACTCATTGTGCTTTTCTGAGGATTTGCAGAACTCATTGATGAGAGCATCCTCAGGCACAGCAGGTGGCAGTAATTTATCAACCTAAGCTTCCACATGCATTCACAAGATAACAGCTGTGAGGGAATGAAAAGTCAGCGTATAGCAGAACATACAAATTATGGGCTTGGGCTGCGCTACTCTTTTCACAGGTTCATTTTTCATAAAGATTCTGCGAGGGCGGAAATGATACATCAAAGCCAAAGATTAATTTAAAGCTGTGTAGTTTAGAGCATATTGAATTTGTCAGAACCCACTCTGTCCTCAACCTGATCAGATGTTTAATAGCTGGGATACCCACCGTTGACTTTGACGGGTGGACTCCTGACCAGAGGACTGGTGGAGAGACTCGTCAGCACCATGGCAGCCGTCACCTTGTCCATGTCAACTTCCTCTTCTGACCGTCTGCCAAAACACAACAGAAAAAGAGGATGTTACTGAGCATCGTCTACTCCCAACACATTATCATACGTGATACTTTATCATTACTGTTCCAGCGCAAAGAGAGAAGTAGAAGAAAAAAGTAACATTAGACACCATAAACTTGACAATAATGCACACAAAAAGGAACCACATCAATGTGAAAATATGTACAGTTCAGTTCTCCAGCATATCAAGCAGCCAGACAGGCAAAAAACACAATGGTTAATGTACCAGTGCAAATGCAGAGCAATGCAGGCCAGTATATGGGAACTTGTGGGGGGCCTTGCAACAGGACTTAAGTGTTTTGACAGACTTACTCAGCGTTGCATTCTGCTACAATGGCTACAACATAAGCCCCTAATTACATTCAAGTTTCATTAATTTTTTTTATGTCCTTTGTGGGCGACTGATGCAATCGCCCAGACACCATCGGAAAAATCAACAGCCAACAGCTGCGTGCAAAATAAAAAAATAGAAGTAAAACTAAACTAGACTGATGTGGGTCTTGTGTTCAATCCCTAAAGTCTGTATTATCAACACAAGCTCATCGCTGTACACTGCACACACTAGCCAATCCATATAACCACACGCAACACACTTATTTGTCTCCCCTAATTGGTTCGTGACAGGAGACAGGTGTCTTAATCCTCTCGCATGTATTCCTCAGAGAGAGGCAATCCCTGTGATCAAAGAGATATCAATAGCTTTATTACCAACAATATACTAAGGTACATGCTCACCATTAACATAACAAGCAGTGTGTAGGGGAGTGTATGTGTGTATATGTGTGTGTGTGTCTTTTTTGTTTCGGAGCAAGTGAGACTTTGATGGTGTGCGGGAGCTAAATGATCAAAGTCTATTCTATTACAATGATGAAATCTCCTGCCGCCTCGGAAAATAACATGACATCAGCCATTACCAAGTTCTCACAGCCGTTCAGATCAAATGACAGGCTTTATCCATCTTAATTGGTATAAATCCAGTACGGGCAACAAACATTGTCAACTAAACAACCCATCTTTTACTTTGGTAATACCTGGCTGTCACACAACAAATAAATGCCCTTTTAGAAGTAAGAGGACTGTACAAGTTATGCACGCCACAGTTATTCTCCTCCATCAACACTTATGTCTGTACGTAACACCAGGGTTGTTACAATCATGAATTTAAGTTGATGATTAATTGTCATAGAAATAACTGCTATTAACAACTGACCACAAAGCAGTGCTGTTGTGTTTGGCTTTACAACGAGACCTCTAACTCTATGCTGTTAATCTTAATGGCTGCTCACTTAAATTGTGTGATCATTGGCAAAGGGGTGTCAATTAATCTTCAAATAGTTTGCAACACTGTTTCAACTCTCACGATGCTGCACACTTGCTCCAAAACTATTGAACAGGCCAACATATCGGACGAGGAAACATGTTGCTTTTGTTAACCATTTCTGCTCTGTGGTTGGAAAGCACACGGGAGACTTTGTTTTGTCTCACTGCAGGGTAACACACTGTTCGCCCACTACTTCTAGACAACTCTACTGCTAATTTCTTCATTGACACCTGTCTAGTCTGAGCGAATCCAAAACCAGTCTCTTTCGCTAATCTAATTAGAGAAGCTGGATGGAAGAGACAGCTCCTGTATAACTTTCCCCAGAGCTGTCAAACCCACGGCTGCACCTGTAGGGGAGGCTCTCCACCATAAATTAAGACACCCGCCTTATTGGCACCTCTCTGTCATTATCTTGTTCCGGAAGCAAGGAAAATGATCGCATAGAAGCTGAAACAGAAAAACCTGTCATACAGCAGTAAGATCTCGACAGCCAAGCTCACTTTTCCAGGATTTTTCCCTGACATTAGAACCTTGTGCTCAGGTAGACACTTTATCTACTAGATAATTTACCTAATTCACTTTCTGTTTGTTGCCACATTTGGCTTTAAATAATTTGATTTTGGAATCCAGCTATTATGCAAAGTGACTGCGGTTAGCTCAAATAACCACGATGAGGCAACAATCATCTACAAGACTGATTACACTGGTCATGTTAATGCTTTTCTCTTTTATCTAATAATGGCTGTAAAAACAAATCCTGCCCAAAAGTCATTTAGATCCTCGAGAACATACACACAGAGACAGTGTGGTAGTCAAGACTCCCACCTCTTAAAATGTGGTGTAAAATAAGTCGCAAAAAAAGTACTTGAGAAGAAGCAACCAGATGGATTTGCTCTGCTTGGTTCAAAGTGAGGCAAAGACTCATTTGCTGGTTATAAAAATGTTTTAAATTTATCCTGATCTGTGTGACTCCACCTCATGAACACAGACCCAAGGAATATAAGAGAATTAGGATTTCCTGGTATTGGACTGAATAAACATCTGTACTGCCCAATGGCTGGTTGTTTCTCATAAATGTGCACAAAAACAATTTGCAAAAAAAAAGAAAAAAAAAGCTCTGAGCGGCCACTAAGATTAAAGTTGCAGGGCTGAATATATCTTGAAACTCCCCAGCTGCGTCTTCCCAACTTAATTACATTTTATCTTTAACATTATTAAATAAAGAAAAAAAAACGGGAACATGGCCAAGAAAGTAACCAAATGCTCTGTCACAAGAGGTCTGCGACTGTAATCACTACACTCACCGAATCTGTGTTATAAGGAGGGAAAAAACCAACATACGACAACATGCAAACACATGTAAAAGACTCAGGGAGCTGCTATTGACTCTCACTGCCTCTTTCACAATTCACACCCAAACAGCCCAAAGCACAGTGTACAGCTCAAAGCATCAGCGGAGAGGCTTAAGAACAACAGCATTAAACTTGTTGAGTGGCTCAGTGTAAACCCAAACGTGACTCCTCGTGTTTATTTTTAGAATGGCTTTAAGGCACAGATGCTTCCAGTCCAAGTTGACCGAGCTTGGGCAAATCTAAAGAAAAATAAAGTCCCGAAAATCCACATGTGACAAAGTAACACAGATGTGTTTAAGATGACTTTGATGACTCAAAGCTCAGTCTCAATCTATAAGGACTCATCAAGAGCATAATTATTGTGGATCACGTTTTATCTATCCCTCCCTGAATCTAGCCATGTCTATGTGTCGATCTCAAGAGTAAACCTTTTCCATAATAGATATCAAAGGCTGTATAGTAGAATAAAGCACAAGGGGCAGAGCAGCTCTTTCTGTTTTGGCAGTTGTATTGAGAACAAGCGGCACAAGTTTTCCTCCCACCATTTTTTCAGTGCAACTATTACTTGTTTGCACTGTAATAGAGTAGATGACAGAGCTGCATGCCCATCCAACAGCCGATATGCTCAAAGAAACTTCCAGTTGTCTCTCAGAAAATGAGGAGACTGTGTGTTCTGTTTATCTGTGGTATTGACGGGCGAAGCAACAAAGTTCAAGCCAATAAACAGTGTTTTCGCTTCCCAGAACATTGCATATGTCTGATGTCCATTACACAGGTGTCCTTATGTGTCTGTGCAGCTCCACACAAACTTGAGATGGTGTTGTTGATCGTAGCGGGCTGTGGGTGTTTCTCCAGATTCACTCACTGAGGCTTTATTTTTGGCTGCTGGTGCCTCGTGAGTGCTGAAGGCCTGTGTTAGCAACTGCAGCTGAGCGAGAGGGGATTTCCAGAGTTCTGTTCTAAACGACAACAGATTTTTGGACGATATATAAGTTTCATGAAAGTGAAGTGGAGCAGTTGTGCACAGTGTTGATAGAAATTTGTAGTTGACAAGTGTTTCGCTTATACAGACTGGGCAGGCCGCCAGGGAGATGGGAAACCCCGTTAGGCCAAAGAAATCTTAGAAATCTTATTTTTTAAATGCCAAAAATGCCAGCAAATATCCATTCAAATGTTTTCCCTATATTCATTCTGCAGAGGTACAGCACCATTAACTGCAGCAGCACACTACTATGAGTCACGAATGAGGTAAATGTCTGTGGTTAGTTATCTGTTATAGGAACAGGACAGTCAAGTCTCAGTTATCTGAAACGCTAAATTATGCTTGGTTGTGAACGTCACACTAACATATTTGGTGGATTTGTGGTTCCAGCAGGGACAGGCCAGAGAATAATCTGTTAAAACAGATCACCAACAGCCCTTATTGTTCCCCGTGAAGTCTGCTGGAAGTGATGTAATGTAGCCACCGGTGAGTTTCGTGTGGAGTCTGTTTAACACAGCCTTTTAAATGCAACATTGTTTGTTAGCAACCAGTTATTGGGTAACTTAGAAGGCAATGTGGCCTTGTGTGCTCTGATTAATACGTCATGCAGTTAACATACCAGTCATAATTATGTTTTAATGAAATCTCAACTCCAGGCATTTGTTCCTCATAATCTTCACCGCCGTTTTGAAAAAAACAGAAAATAATGGGAATAACAAGCGAACCAGCTTTAGATGTTTTCTTATTAAATAAGTGCTGTGAAGTGGAACTAATTTATGCTTATTTAAAGAGAGGTTTGTGTGAACTTCTAAAAGTTGCATGAAAAAAAACTACAAAAAAGAGAATTTGAATGCTAAATAAGTTCTTACGTGCTCTTCACCAAAGGTAATGCCATTTTAACAGCAGAGTAATAACATACCAAATTTTCAAGTCATGGATGCTTTCAAATTTCTATTTTTTCATTAAAAAATTGTATTTATTACTTTTTTGGAAGTTTTTGCATCTCCGTAACTTCGACCTGCATGTTTTGCATACTGCAGTTCATTTTTTGTTGACCACCCCATTTCGGCATAGTTTTTGCACATGAACAAAATTATCTTCAGTATCACTTTTTCCAAGCAGCACTCAGTAACGTAATATTACTTTTTCATGGTTCTCTCCTGCAACTTAACTGGATGTTGTGGGACTGTTTCAACATTAGCGTTAATATGAATAATTCGTGGTGCCCTTTTTAAATAAACTTTGTGGTGTTTGAACTTGACAGAAGGTATTAAGTGTAAATAAAGAGTCATTGGTGTTAAAAATCTTTTTTTGATTTTGTCCAAGTGAGTCTAAATTCATCTAATCCGTGACTCAAATCTGGCTCAAGTCCAAGTCATGTGACTCGAGTTCACACCTGTGCCAAATGCATCCAATGCATCAGTTAAATTGACAAAACACTAAGGAGGCTAAGGTGCTGTAATTAATATATTTTACTTGTGTTGTGTTCTGAAAATGAGTGTAAAATCAATAGGTCCCATATCTATAAAAACAATGTGGCAATAGGTGACAGATAAAGACAATTAACATAACCATTTTTATAATTTTGATTAATCTGTAACAGAGCAGAGATCTAATACAAGGTAGATAATATGAACTAGAAATATCCCTCAACAACGGATATTAAATAGTAAAACATTCATACTTTAGAGCTGTGGTGCTATCAGTTTTGTTTGTGCACAAGAGCACTGTGACTTTGCGCTATTGTTAAAGTTATTAGAGTTAGAACCTTGTTATGAATAATTTCTGTGAATAAATTATAGTTTTAACATTATTGTGAGAGCTTTTAAAAGTATATTAATTCTACAGGGAAAATGTAGAGATTGTTTCTCCCGGTAAGTAAGAAGAAGAGAGAGTGTTAGCTAACAAAGAAAGAGCCTCAGCCTCCATTAGCTAATGTCTAATTTATGACCCTTTCCACTGTTGAATATGATGTCATTACAGCCTCCACATAAATCAAGAGAAGAAGCTGCGTACACAACTGCCACTTTCACCCATAACCCCCCACTCTACGTTGCCGTAAAACCACTTCCTGGTCACCTTGGGAGGCCGTCATGTGACTGTAGATACCATCTCCATGGTAACAGTGAGAGACAGTAATTACTGGGCTTTGTCTATCTTGAAATATGAAAGACTAAATCTCAGAAAAACACATTAGGAGAACTAATAATTAAGATGTGATGCATGAGGGGGAGAAAAACAGAGAGTGGGACGGGGAATTTCCCCAAATCACATTTGCCATTAGTGGTCTTATCAAACTTAGTTTGTTCCAAGTGCTTATTATGACTATAATTAACAAACACACACAGAGAGTGTGTGTATGCGGGTGTGTTAGAAAGAGACATGGTAAAACGCATGATACATGTGACACAGGAGGCGTAGTGGGATGGTTAATGGATGGGTAAGTGAATTCTGATAAATGAGTTTCATATGTTAGCGTGTTTGTGTGCTGCTGTATGTGCCAAAGAGTGTTTGTGTTTTAATATTCTTACTTCACTAAGTTGCAATAAAACATCCTCCAGTCTCTGACCCCTGGGGCTTCCTAAATGGAACATTATCATGTTCATATAGCTTCATCAACAGAAAAATACAGAGAAAGTAAAGAGCTTGTTTACTAAAGCACATTACATCAAGTGGATCCATGTCATTTTATCCTGCCGCTGGCTATTTGTAAATGAGTTTCTCTTCACTGGCCAAACAAAGATATTATTGTAGATGCTGTTAATACCTTGAAAGAATACCGAGGATTTTTAAATGACATGAAAAAAGGCCAATGACTCTTTAATTGATGTCTTTGTGTTCAGGTAGCATCACCATACAGTATGAGTTTCAACTATCTACACTTGTATGTATTACTGTCTACTGGACAATGATCTCATGGTAGAAGTACATGAAGTGCCACCATTTATTTTAAAAGGTACCAGACATAACGACATGAAAGCTCCCCGAAAGTGAAGCCAAAACATCTCAATAGCCCCCATGGTGACTCGCCAAACTAAAAACTCAAAGTAGACATCAAATAAATGTTTCCTAAAGATGATTTCAGTCATTTGAAGTAGTTCTTATCATGCTGACCTGTGTTTAAGTGTTCATTCTTCTGCCAAGATCTGGTTTGATTAGTTATTTCATGCTACAAAAAAGGGCTGTGACGTCATGATTGACATCTTTGTGCCAATCACTGTGCTCACGATCCATGGCGCATCGTCCATATTTATAAACCTCTTTAAAACATGCACTCCATTTTTAAAAGCTCTTGTTGGCAATTATGAGAAAAGGGTTTTATTGACAAATGCTAAGACAAATACAAAAGGCAAGGCGTTAAAAGCTGCAACTAATGATTACTTCCACTGTTGTTTAGCCTACCTATTATCTTCTCAATTAACTGTTCATTGTTTTGGTCTGTAAACCCTCAGAGAAAAAGTGAAAAATGTCCAATACAACTCTCTGAAACCCAAGGCGACATCTTCAAATGACATGTTTTGTTGTACAAATAGTCCAAAATTCAAAGAGACTGTGTTTACTCTCACACAACACTAGCAGTTATTCACATTTGGGAAGCTGGAGTCAGAGAATTGTTGGCATTTTTGTCTCATTTTTGGTTTTCTGTCAGTTGCATAACTGATTTATTAACTGACCTTGTCAGCTCTACAAACGATCTATTCAGCCAATACACTTCAATATGTGTTGTCTGAACAGGGCGTGGATGAATGGAATACCATTCTCTTTAGTTTGGGTCATAAATTGTTAATGCCAGCTGTAAACAGGGCTGAAGAAGACTTCTGCATTAAAATATTGACTATGTCTTTTTACCTGGTAGCCTTGAACAAGTTTGACTTGGACTAACATTTGAAACTAGATCTCGGTGCAGGCAGAGGAGGTACTGAGCGGAAAATAAGATTCTGGCTATTTATTACTGAACTATTAAAGAGCTACTACAAAGATCCCTTATTGAAAATATCATGAGCATGTGTTAAACAGAAACTACAGGAGTTAAAATTAGATTTTTAGATGAGCTGGGAATCATCCCTGTGAGGGTATGGAGATACAAATAAAACAACAGCTCCCTCTTCAGGGGTTCTGATGAGTTTAGTGGGAGATATGGCTGTTTGCCAATCTGCCAATGGGCTGTGTGTGTGTGTGTGTGTGTGTGTGTGTGTGTGCGCGTGTGCGTGTGTGCCGAAACTTGTACTTCCCTGGACAGATGTGCCAAGTCCTTTTTTAGGTACCACAAGTGAATTCAACAAAACAAAGGGCCTGCATAGGAACAAGAAAGCTCAGAGGATGGCAGGGTGTGTGTGTGTGTGTGTGTGTGTGTGTGTGTGTGTGTGGGTGTGGGTGTGGGTGTGTGTATGAGGCCACTGTGGGGGATGGGCAGTGTCCAGTTTCAAACTAAACATTGGGCAGGGAGTGAGACAATAACAGGGGTTCAAGTTGCTGTGGCCATGTTAGTTTGACAGGTAGATACAATCCAATGAAATGAATTGTGGGCCTGGTTATTGCTTTTCATCACATTTTAAAAGGGAGCCCTCCATGCTTTTCCTTATTTTCTTTTTCATATATAATGTTACAGTGTCGGATATTTATATAAAAAGTGGCAAAAGTTTCAAATAATGAGGTTAACGTATATAAAAGTAATCCCTGTGAGCACAAACCTCCGGCTTCAGACCGTTCTGAATACTATGTTTACATAGTTTTTTTTCTACTTTGGCAACGTTTTTTATGTGGTCATCTGCTAGCCTACGCTGCTACATGAAGCTATATGCTAACATCACGGAAACATAAAATCTTGGTCTTCAATATTGTTTATTTCTCTCCAATCTCAGATCAAATTTCCACTGGAACACGTCTGGCTGGGTTTGGAAGCTTTTACTGGTGATTTTTAGCAGGAGACGGTGCTACTATACTTTGTCACAGTCATTTCCTTGGCTGCATCGACAGTACAGGCTTGCAGAGATGCGGAAGACCTGGAAATGGTGACCAATCAGAGATGGCTTAAAGAGACTCAGACAGAGGGTGAATATAGGTGTGCCAGCACAGACAGGAAGAGGAAAATTAAGTGTTTTTTGACCATTAAAGCACATTAAGATGTTCTAAAATACAAGTATGAACCTGAAAATGAGCATAATACTGTAGGTCCCCTTCAAGTTTTGTTTGATGTTCAGGCTGAACAAAGTGCAAGAGAGTGCAATTATTTTTCAAGAGAAGAAAATGCAAACCTCTTTCTTTTCAGAGCAAGGAATTGCTATTTACCTAGATGGTAAATGCAGCCCTGCAAGTTTGCTACAAAACAATGAAACCCTCACTTCTGTCTCTGTTTCCTTGCGTGCCACATTATTAGGCCCGGCACCACCCTGCTAAACATTTATCATAATTATGCTCACTCACAATTCAAAACTGCCAGAGCAGCCTGTGGAGCAGTTGTGAGTCAAGTGCGTGGCTAAAGGATATGGCAACAGTGGTTAAGACATGAAAAGGAGCAATTCATACCCTTGACATACCCAGAAATTAAACGTTTTAAAGCTGAGTTAGGCGGGAATCTTAAAAATGCAATAGCCTGTCAGAATTTAAAAATACAACCTCCTCCTGCAAGACAAGAATTAGCTACTGTAGCTAGCCACCCCACAGCCTCTCCGCCTCACTCCCCACCACTGTGGACTGCTTCCCCAAGAGGAAAGTGGGCAGCAGCTTCGAGAGACAGACCATCCGCCAGTGGCTGTAGCGGCTCAAATTCAGCACAGATTCGGTCCCCCTGGCGCCAGGGATTCGCTTGCTCGATGCGGGTTGCTGAGACCACTGACTGGGGGTCAGTATCTGGAGCTGCTGCCTGCCCTCCTCTGGTGGTGGGGAGCAAGGCGGAGGACACACTGTGATTTGAAGCCCACGCTAATGTTAGCCACAAAAATGTGAAGGTGAAGCCGCAGAAGTGAGCCTTTAGCTCCGGTTACCAGAAGGCTAAACTATTAGTGTCATTTTCTGTCCATCTCTGAAACGCTTTGCAAATATCAACACATGCTGGAATAGCAACTTACTCTGCAGGATTCTCTGCCATTGAATCAGGCTTAGACAGAGGGGACATTTACGCACATCTGCATTTGTGGAACAGCCAATAGCAGTGCATGCTCTCTGAAATGACCTGTGAATGGCCAAAGTCTCCAATCACAGGCTAGGTCTTCTAAAGCCTGAAAACAGAGCCAAGAGGAGGCACAGAAGTCTATAAACTTTATTATGGGATTTTTTTTTGCCCAGTGACAAAAACATGAAGCTGCCTACTGCAGCTTCAAGTCCCATGTTCACTATTTCAAACTTAAACGCATAAAAAGAATTTAAAGATTCCCTAGAATGAACCCAAGGGAATCTTTAAGTGAAACCACAGTACAAATCTTGCCTTTGAAACAAATCATTTTTCACACCGTGTCCTGGAGTAACATTTGGCTGCAGACACAAAACTCAACACCCCTTCACTTAAAGCTAATGAGGGAAAACTTCTACCCAGAGCAAACAACATAATCGCAGGTCACATTCTTGACAAGCTCAGATACAACACAGTTTATGTTGAGTGTGTAGCCAGTGCAACACACAGTTTAAAGTTTGCAGTCTTTTATAACAAACTAAATCTCCAAACTAATCAGACTAAATGGGCCAAGGCCGATCTTCATGCACACACACACACACAAACATGCACAAACTCCTTGTAGCTTTAGTTTCTATGTCACCCAAAAACTATCAATCTGTTCTAATGAAGGCAGCTGAAAGGTGTGGCGCTTTACAGGAATTCCCCTGAAACAGAGGCCAGTGCTGGGCAGCACATCCCTCACTCCCACACTTTTCTGTCTGTACTCTCGCTCCTCTTCCTCCCTTCACCCCTGCTGGACTGACTTTAAACTTCCTCTGACTTTCGCACCCTCGCTCACTTTTCCTCCCACACTTTGAGTTTCTTGAATTTTGTTGCTGCTGAATCACACTGTGAGCAAATAAAGTGAGCGAGAAAGACAGCAACAAGGGCCGTGTGTGTGTGTTTTTGTGTGTGGGTTGGCCTGTCTCTTTGATGCTGAACAGTGCAGGGAGGCCTACTCGTTTATTACAGCCACTGGACTATGACGCCTATTTCCTCCCCAATAAGCTCCTATAAATCAGAGAGCTCATCCTATACCATGTGCTTATCTGATCTCTTCTCCCTCACACACACACACACACACACTCAACATCAAACCCACAAAAGGAATCTGCATATGACACAGGGCTAACATGCATGAAGGGCACCGCTTTTGATTGGCAGATGTGTATGAAGGGACACACAAGAATTTTCTTTGACATGCTTGTATGCATCATTCAGGTTCTTGAGATGTCACAGATAACAGTCCTTTGTTGGAAAACACACATCCCCAGAACAGCGCTGTACAAAACCTGAGAAATTTACAAAGGGGCATATTATGACATTGTGTTGCCTGTTTAATTTCCTGCGAGGTGGGTATGGGTGAAGTCTAGGATGACACCGATGACACACGAGGGTGTATGTAAGGTTTGCACAGGTGTTGCCGACAGCTGCTGCCGCCTGGTGTTTGCCTTATTGTAAGGATGAGCACGAGTTATGAGAAGGATCAATTTTTTTTGGATGCAATATGACTTTTACTGCACACGGACTTCCAAAATAAATAATCTTGCTTTGGTGTCGTCTGTTGGTTTTAACAGCCAAATCCTTATTTATACACTGACACAGAAAACACACCAAGCAGTGGTGATGCTCAGCGTGCCAAAGTATTACATTCTGTGGGTGTGAAGTGTGTTCATGTGTTTCTAATGGGAAGAAAATCTTTGATACATAGCTCAACATGTAACAGGAATCATAGGACTCTGTTTACTGATTGGCTGCAAGTATTCTCTGGCAGCCATTTGCCACCAAAAGTTAAACTACCCCCAACTTTTAGTTTAGCTGTGCTTCACCGCAGAATCAAGTGGCTGCAGCTCGCCGTACTCAATACAATACAATTTACAAGTTACGATAGCACTGGTAATCAAAATCTCAGTGTTTCTGTTTCTGAACTGCACATCTGCTCTGGAAGCCACACACACATGCAGCCATACAATCAAAGGACCGAGTCATCTTCCTAGCCATAACAACATATGCACTGGCCTGGCAGCCAGCTCCTTGAAATAGGAGCCACGGGCATCTTTCCCTTCACACAGACTCTGCTTCAGCTCTCAGAGTAAGAAGTGCCAAACCTCCATCTGATTCACTGTAACTCGAGCTTTACAATGAACTGTAGCTCAGATCATGGCTGAAAAAGCACCTCCTTTTCTTGATGGCTTTATATTCCGACACGTAATCTAACCAGAAAACAAAGTTATCCCTTGCATGGAGAATCGATTTGGCAATAACTTAATAACTTTCTTGTTTCTGGATTTGGAGAAACATGATCGTAATGAAAAGCCTGGCCTGAATTGTCGGACGTAACTGGAGCAGGATGAGTAAGTTTTTGGGGTGAAACCTCCCTTTAACCTTATAATAAAGACCACACACGAGCACACTGGGATTTTAAGTCCCTAAAGCAAAGCCACACTCAAACTGATTGCCTCAGTTACAAAACACCATGACTTGAATTAAGTTTTATTTCTTATTTGTTATATTTAGTCATGGATGCGCTTGGACACATTTATACAGATGGTCATGGCTGTTTGGCTGAAGTTGCTATGGACATGACAGAGCAATTCATTAATGAATAAAGTAATCTTGCATTTGATTTCCTTCCAAATATTAACCCTTGGAACTCTGCAGTGGAAATGATGAAATAATGAAATGTCTTTTTTTTTAGAATATCTTTCTAAATGCTAAAAAGCTAAGCCAAAAGAACATGTAACTCAATAAACCATAATGATTAATAAATGTACTGAAACTGTGTCATAGATTTTTTTAAAAAGGACTTTTATTCATTGTAAAAATTTTTACAAAATAAACACAAAAAACATATTGATCCAAAAGATTTCTAAATGTAGAAACATGAACACAGAATTTCTAAACATAGGTTATTTGAACTATGTACATTATTTTGTTTTTGAGATTTCATCAATCATTCCTCCAATGGCACCACATTTTTGCGCCCTTTTGCACCACACGTGACATAATGACGTCATTACGAGCATACAAAGTAATGACATCGAGGACAACAGCCGTAGCTTTTTCCTGCAAAAACAATGAATGTTTTAGCTATTAGTTATTACTTTCGATCAATACGTACAGGATTACACAACGACAATCTCCCGGGCCACAACAGGGAAATAACAGTGGCACTGCTCGTTGTCACCACATTTGCAAACCTTAGCTTTCTGCTGCAAAAAGAATAATATACTACTATTATGGTTTTTATTTTAGACTGATTTAAACGCGATTATGCAAATAAAACAGCCGCTAGCAACATGAAAGATTTTGTTTTCTACTGATCTGCATTGAAGATATGTTTGCATGACTTATGCACCCCTCCCAACATTGTGGCAAACACAAAGGTCTAACAGTATTTCACCGTTATGTTACCTTTGGAGCTTCACACGATATTAACTACAAGAGCTGGATGAAATAAGCTGTCTTCTCTGTGTCGTCTCTGCTTTAAAAATTACAAAACATGCAGCAGAGCCTCAGAAGATTTTTTGCCAGAATTCACTTTCCTTAGCGAAGTGAGGGCGATGAAGACATCATTATGAGTGGTTGCTGACTTTCAAAGCTTCAGAGATCAAAGGCGGAAACAGGACTGTGTTCAAGAAATTGCTTTGTACAATTAATATCAATCAAACCCAAAGAGCACAGACTGTTCTGCAGACATTATGAAAAACAAGACCTTGGTAGATTTTCCTTAATGAACTATCAAGAGGAAGAGCAAAGTCTTTTTGTCTTTCCTTGAAGAGAACGTAAAATATCAAACAGGTTAAGGGTCTTTTCCCGTCTTTTTATTGTTCTTCTAAAGTTCAAATTGTCATGTTTTCTCAACGACCCACCTGTGCACCCCCATTTTTTAAAAGCCAAGACAATCCGGCGCACAATCGACTATAATGAACAGTGCAGAGAATGGTTTATTGAATGTATAAGGTAAGTCATGTATAGAATAGAGCAGATGATGAAGCCATTAACACTCAACAATATTATTGCTGAGAGCTACACTGTGTCTAATCATCAGCATTTGCGAGAAGCTAATTAGCTGATTACGCATTAGCATGTTTTAGCTGTTTGCCTCTCTTTCTCTCTCTCTCTCTCTCTCTCTCTCTCTCTAGCTGTCCTCCAAATACACATCAACACACACTTGGGAAAAGGACACAGAGCTATATACGGAAACATTTTTACACGAGTAAACGACACTACGTGCAGATGGAAACAGACATACAGTGTCCGCTACTTCCCTTTTTTTTAAAACGACAAACACAGACAGACACACACTTCTTAGTGAACGCCCTCTGGTGAGAGAAAAACAGGGTGTGGCGTACATTAGCTGGGCATGGAGCCAAAGTCCCTCTGTGTGTGTAATGTGTGTTACTTCTTCATGTATCTGCGGACAGACAGTTACAGCTGTACAGTAGCTACGCCGAATTATTTGCAGATCAACAGAGCGCAGCTTCATCTGCACATATATATCCATGTTTTTCTGATGCATGAAGAGTAGTTGATACATTTCACGCTGCAAATGGATAAATAAGTCGATGCTGACCTGCTGACACACATAGCCTCTCTCTCACATGTAATTTGTGCAATGTACAATTCATTACAGGTATTCAATGTGTGAACTTCAGTCTCTATCTTTGAGTAGATCTTCAGTATCAGCCTCCCTCCTCTGTGTTGCTCTTTAGCCTAGTTATCCATCTACACTCCATGCCGCCGGGGGACTGAGAGCACGCACACTCATACACACACAAACTAGGAAAAAACTGCACACACAAAATTGGAAATTAGCTCATATATGTAAACAGAGACACATGCACGAGGGAGAAACAAATACATCCAATTAGAGGTAACAGTTGGCTAAACAAATGTGCAGATAAATGTGGTTCAAAAAGCCTGTAGGCTATTTTTTCCCCAGTTTTGACAGCTTAAAATGTAATGTTTATATGACCATCTGGACCGTCTTTGAACTGCACAGAATCTCTCACATTGTCTGTGTCCTGACCTTTAAATTCGCCCTCTTCACCGAGTTGACTGATTTGTCTGGCATTGGGACATGAAACAGCAGTTTCTTGGTTGACAGTTCATTGATCAAATGAGCATCACAGGGGGACCAACGATTTGTGTCTCACTTGTGCTCAATGTTAGATATGTATACAGACACGGAGTGAGCCATCTGTCCATACTCCATGTTCATTTTGTCTGTATTTGCGCATGTTTTTGGAAAGCTTATAGATATGGATGAAACACAGCAGTGCCACTGGAGATTGTGGCGTAATCGTTGCGCGACCATTTTGACCGGGGTGACGCGGCAAAGAAACAAACAAAGAAGAACAACAACGAAGACGAAGAAGCAGAAGTACGAAGCAGAAGTGACTCCTCGTCTGCTGAGTTTTAAAAATGCCGGCTATTTTGTCACTTTCTGTTGACATCACATCCCACCTTGAGTATATCCAATCAGCACCAAGTAAACCCCAAGCCCCACTCAGGAGTTTTTCGGGGCCATTCTGAGTACCTACTCCGAGGCAGGGACTTGTATAGCCCCTGTAAAAGTTACGGAACTATGTCCTTCGGGGGTGGTTCCTGCGGTGGAGACACGCACCAACGGTGCTGGCCCCGTAAAATTACCCCGAAGTTCCTGCGGTGGAAATGGGCCTAGTATTACGACCTCCTCCACCATCGCCCTATTTGTTCTAGTGGGAAAGCTTTTGACTCTGCTCTCTAGTGCCATCTATAGGCTGTATCTTTGCAATCATAAAGGACACATGGAGTTATGAGGGCAGTGACTTCTACAACCTTTGAAATGCACAAATCTATTTTCCTACGTAAAGGGAGTATAAATGAGCCCTAACAATGTCGCCAAGCTATTGTGATGCATTTTACATAGATAGAGTCTTCACAATATCACCCGACATCATAGTTTGTTTCACTTTGCTCCACTCTTAAAACCCAGGCAAGAACCAGAATGTCGGCATGGCTGTGTCAGTGTGCATTTAAAATGCTATTAGATTCAGGTGAATCTGTTGGTTAGTAGTGACTGGTTAGGGGAAAATCAAATCCTCCTCCCCCACAGAAATCGAGTGGACACAATGTCAGACTGGAGATGGAAACAAAGTATAACGAGGGGACAATATTTTTCCTGATTTTAGGTAAACACTCAGACACTTGTTACCAAATCACTGGGGTTAAAATGCTATTTATTAAAAACATTAGAAGGTATATTCAGGTATGTAACCTTCTGAAGGCTGCTGCTAACTTTGTCTTTCTTACAAGCTACACAAGCATCTTCTATTAGGCTTGGGAGGTATCACGGTATTAATGGTATACCAGGGTAATTAGAAATGCCCAGTGCAAGTGGTGGGGATATGATAACATTAGAGGACTATCAACAGCGGGCCAGCAACGGCAGAGAGAGACAGCAGGGAAGAACAGCATGTTTTCACATCTAACTCGGTAAACTAGGGGATTATTGTGACCAAACCCAGTTGGTGAGTGTTGAAACAGTGGACTAACTAACTATACGACTAATAAGACTAATCGTGACAGTTTTAGTAAGTATTTTGCAATGAGTTAACAAAGCAATTAAGCTAGTCTTAGTTCGGTGTAAGAGGAAAAACTTACTTTGTTTTTCTCTTTCTAATAAGGAAAATAGGTGTAAGGACGTTACCTTTCTTGACATTTTGTGAGTTTGTATGGTTTATTTATTAAACAATACAGCTTTATTATGTGGGGCTGCGCCACACAATAATATGTCATACCATTTACCCCAGCAAAATGTCACAAAGGTATTAAGGTATGAAAAAATAGATAATCCCCCCAAGCCTTTCTTCTTTTTAATTATGTCATGCTTTCAATCACACCTACAAATGCTAAGCAGCAGTGTTGGTCTGTTGACAGAATGGACTCCCGTCCCGTTTTTATCAGTTCGACTTCTCTCACTTCCTAATAAAATTAAGACCATAAAAAGAGGCATGCATAACTGTTTTGTTTGTGACACTGTGTCAACCTATTTTGTGTGAGCTTGAAGGTAAACATGTCATGACAAAGGCGAGCCAGACTGTGCGTAGCGACGCATTAATGGCTCGTATGTGGGGATGGTTAAGTGTGTGAAAGATCTTCAGGTAGTATGTGTTTATATAGGAAAAGATCCCCGGGGTAAAGAAGAACCAGGTCTTCGGTGAGTGAACGCGCGTGTGTGTGTGTGTCAGGTTGATGTATATAAGTCCTGATTTCTTCTCATTTCACATCCATAAAGACAGCTCACCCCTTGAGCGACAGAGTTGAAGCGAAATGATCATCCACTCTCTCCGCTGCACTTTACCTTTTAATATGGCTTTTGATTGACACACACACACACACACACTCACATGCTTCAGTAGTGTGCCCTAGATTTGCACTATAGGTTGGGGCTCCTGCATACATCCTACCCTTTGGGCTTGGGGGTGAACACCCACACACACTTGGTGGTTATGCCCTAGATTGGTGCTATAGGTTGGAGGTCCCACTTACTGTATGTACCAGCCTCTGGGCCTGACACACACACAAACACACACACAGTGCACACCACTAACAGGGCTCCCTTTCATCCAATATTAGTATCAGGTGAGGTGAATGAACCAATTTAATTACACATTCATTCAGGTCAGTTTCAAACTGTCAAAAGTAATTGTTTTGGTATATTTCTATAGTGTGTCCAATGCCCTAAGAAAGCTATACCTTATGTATGTAAAACTAAAGTTCCACTAAAGAAAATCTAAATATATATTCTAACATCAAAACACCACTCTTCTCTTCCTCCTGTTATTTCAAGAGTCTCTCATCAGCTCTGTGTCCCACCCACGACAGGTTCAGCAGAGCAGACGGCGCCCCTCGGTGCATCTCAATCTTTGAGTGTGTACGGTGGTCCACAGCGATGCGGCGCGCAGATGATGATCACCGCTCTCATCTCTCCCACTGCTGAGAAAGCAGATGCAAACACTGCCAACCAAGTCTCCTTGCAGCCCCTCTTTGTCTCATTCTCTCGTTTTCCCTCCAGTCCAACGCAACTCTTGCCATTTACGCACAAGTACTGCCAGCTTCATGCATCTGCTGTGGAGTGCACTGGAGTTTGTGTATGGTATGTGAGCAAATGACTGCCTTATTCTAATGTTTAGACAGTTCAAATTTATTCTAAATTTCAACATTTTCATCAATTATAGTGGGTTTGATGGCAACACAACCATTCATGACATTACAGACCATAAGTTCTGCATAGAAAAAACAAAACACTTACACTTAGGGTCAGGCTAAGAATCAAAGCTCTATACTGCATTATATTTTAACACCGTCTGTGTTCTCAATCAAGACATATGCCCAGTTGTTTTTGCATGTTTTGAGTTTTTTTTTTTGTATTTACCTCTTGTGTCTCCCTGTACCAAACTACTCCCCTGTGACTGTGCTATCGCTGCATCTAAGCGCGCTTTCCTCTGAGCTGAATCTCCCCTTGAATCAAATAAGCACCTTGACAAACAAGTTTAAAGATACTGAGAAACCTGAATAACAAATACAATGTTATCTGCTCTTTTGAGGCGGAGGTGCACTTCACAAACGTACATCAGCAGCTTTAAAAAGCAGTGATTTCAATCAGTTTGCTGCTTGAACTTGTGCTCTCTACCACTGTGAAGCACAATAAAAAACAACTTAAAACCATATGGGCTGTCCTGGTAGCCCAGATGCCACTGTTCATCTAATAACAGCAACCCCCCCCAACCCGAAATAAATAAATCAATACAACCAAATAAGAACGACAAAACAGCACAAACTTGGCGGTCAACAATGCCACATAATTGAAATGACACAGCCGAAACCCTGAGGTACTGCTGTGAAAACTGCTCATGTTCCTACAGACACAACGATAACAATGGGTGTAATAGGTGTAATGATGGAGACACATTTAAAATGCAAAACATGATGATGAGATGGAAGAAGGAAGAGGGGCAGGAGGTGGAATAAGCCGCCTTGACGCGCACACACACACACACGCAGTGATGGGCTTCCCCTGAATTGATGTTGCTGTATGCCCTAATGAGCAGAGGGAATACACAGGATCTCACCGCTCCAAGCGACTCATTTGGCCTCACGTGTGTGTGTGTGTGTGTGTGTGTGTGTGTGTGTGTGTGTCTGAATGTGTCACTGTCTGTGACATGTTTATGTTTTTGCTTGCAAGTACCTGTGTGTATGGAAGCCTGAAATGTGATGTATATGAATGTGTGTGAGAGAGCAAGGAGACAGAGAGACAGAGAGTCAGTATGAGCAGTGAGGGGGTCGCCCACTGACGCGAACAAAGGCAGCAGCTAAGAGAGTCATGACGACCTTTAGAGCGGCTGGCTGGTAAATACCCCCCCACCCCCCGCTCCATCCCTCTGTCTCCCTTTACTTTCCTCCTCTCTCTTGCTCCCTGGGTCCCTTTACCTCTCTTTCACCTGTCTGTTTCCATTCCCTGCCTCTATTTATCTCTCATGTCGGATCAACACTGTTCATCCATATGATGCCGAGCTGGAGTAAACAAAAGGACGTAGCTAGAGGAATGTAGTATCTGAGCTGTGTGTCAGAAATGGAGTAAATGAAGAGCCTGAGAGTGTGTAGCGTGTAGAGGAAACATCAGAGGATGTCTTTCTCTCTGCCTCTCTGACTCTGTTATGCCGTGTTATAGCATGGTTTGTTTTTGTAGAGGCAGATGTACCTGGCAATCACATTTCTGACTCTGTAAACTCATTGAACTCACTAATGAATGATGAGACAGGTATGGTGAGAGCAGTAAGGGGGTCGTGTTATATGTTTCCATGCTCAAAATTTAGTTTGCATTTAAAATGCAGCATAAATAAAGCATTTTATTCATATCAAAAGTGTCTCTTAGATGCCACAAAATGCATCCTATACTCAACGAGAACACATTTTGATTAACTACTGTACAACACATTGTCTTAGGCAGCTACATTCTCCTAACGTCCTCTTTTATTTACTCTTAATAAGTCACATCCAGATGCACCAATTGTTCGTAACCATCCAAATCTGCTCTCGCCCAGGTGTGCAAAATGATAAATCCCACTTGATCATAAATTGGAGGCACATGACCCATTGTTTGAAACTCCACTTGAGAGGGATGCTTCTCCAGGTGCATCAGTTTCTGAAGCCTCAGACACAGGAAGTGATTCACTGCCAGGCACATCAGGCCCCCACCAACGATGCATTTACAGACATACCATTTGCTGAGGGTACATTTTTACACAGTCACATTCGAGATCTCCTGCATTAACGCCTTGAAATGTATTAAGAGAACAACATATAGGTCATACAGATGCTGAATGCACGCAATATCATCCAAGGGTTTTTATGGACTTAAATGGGATCGACAGACCAATCATATTTCTTTAGTCCACACATGGATAATCCAATGAGCCCAGTACACAATAACTGCAGTTACATGCATGAAACAATAGACTTGAAGCTTAAAAATATGCCCCAGGTCACAGTTACTCACGTAAAACACAAGTGAAATACAGTATCATGCAAAATAAAAGTGTATCTGCTCCGTCAGACACATGTGAGACGGACGACTGAAGACCGCTGCTGAAAAACCTCCTTTATACACGAGCCTTAATGTTGTGTAATCACAATATCATTAACACATTTATTTGTAATACTTGTAGCAATAAAATATGTTTGCAGGATAATTTCCAAGCATTTCATACACAACTATTGTGCTTCTTAATTGTCTCATCACAATCTCATTAGTTAGCAGCTATAATGACGCTATGTGTTTGCTGGTTCATATCATCGAATAATCTTAAGCTAAGAACCAATGTTTACAATAATAATTTGGCTGATAGCTGATACCAATGTTGTGTTGTTGTTGTTTTATTCTGTTTTTGTTTTATTTATTCACCTGTCGTGCCTGGGAAAGAAAGAAGTTCTCCTGCCAATTTTCAACACAGATTTGTTGTTCATAAGGTAGCATTATCAGGGAAACAATAGGGTGCGCCCTCTGACACAACGATACTGCGTCCTCTTGTCCTGAGGTGTCCTGGGGAAGATCTTTGTTTGTCCCAAACATGTTTTTTATTGTCCCCCAGGACGACGGGACTCCATTAATCTTGAGCCCTACTTTTTAGCCCGCACAAAATTCGGCCACTGCCATCAGTGAATGTCATCTAATTTGCCTATGGCAATCAACAAGGCAAATATTAGTTGATACTGATGTTTGGACGATAAATCACTGCATCCCTAAGGAAAATGATTTTCTAAATCAGGGACACTCAACTTGTTTTGCCCAAAGGCCACTAATGCACTATGACAGGAGGCCACGGGCCAGTTAATAAATAATATATAATATATAATAAATCAATTGCCTGTTTCCGGCCTTTCAATGTTTGCTGTCCTCACTCTTCTTTGCCAAGAGGAAAACCCAGTCGCAGCAGCCCCGTGCAGCTCAGGTGTACGCAGGGACATGTCTAGAGTTTAAGGACATTTGGATCCTCCCCTGGCATTTTTTTAATAAACAAGCTCTATTTTGATGATCTTTTACACACTCTGGCACCTTATTTAAATTTAAAAGTACAAAAAAATATCCTGGTGGGTATCATTTCTTTTAATTGTGAATTAAAAAATGGTCGACAAGCCACCCAGCACCCTATTTAGCCCGCAGGCCATAAGCTGGATTTCACTGTCCTAAATGATTGAAATTACGAAATGCCACCTTAAAGGTCTCCTTCGTCCATCTCCACTTTTCTCCCTTTCCCCACCAAAAATTGGGGGAAGCTACCTTTCACCTCATCAGCGTGTGTGTGTGTGTGTGTGTGTGTGTGTGTGTTTGTGTTCATTAGTGTTTATTGGCAAGTGCAGTAGTGATAATGGGGGTCATAAGAGCAGCACGAGTTAGCCCCAAGTGCTCTCTCTCTCCACCTGCCCACTGGACACACACACACACACACACACACACACACACACACACACACAACCTGCCAATAAGTGCCATAAACCACACCGACATAAACACACACACAAGCACCCTTTTATCACCGCTGAGCTTGATTATAAACACCTTGGCTGTAACCACAGTGGACGCAGACAGACACCCACCCACCCCTCCATACACACCTCCAGCCGCTCAGCTCCCCGGAGAGCAATACACATACTGAAGGAAGGGGCCTCTTTCCCAATTACACCTTGGAGGGGGCTGGGGTAGCTGTGTGTGTGTGTCAGCGTGCATGGTTGTGTGTGTTTGTGGAAGGTGCTCATAAAAGCCCCGGAGATTGAGCTGATGGAGGGCATTATAAACGGCCTATCAGCTGGTCCAATTGCCTCACATAGCCTCAAGGCAGGACAAAGGATCTGCCCACCACTTCAACATTTACCTAAAGGCCTTTTACTCACACCCCTCCCCCTTTACGCTCACCCCCTCCTCATGCTTTCTCTTCCTCCACGTTTGATCCAATATTTGTGCGATTGTTACTTGCCCGGGAAAAGTTAACTGAGATATGATTTAACAGCAGTGCTCTTCTTCACATTCATAGACATATTCGCACGTACAGCACCAGCTGCCAGTAAGTGCACGGTCCACTGGGATCTTAACAGTTTTTAGAGGACAGAGAATCGCTCATTAGCGGTCAGATAATCAATACGAGTCATGAGCATGTCTGCATGACCTTTATGTTGAGTCTTTATTTGGTGATGGAGATTGTTTTGGAGAGAAAGAAATGACAGAGAGATGGGTTGGGGGAGTGACAGAGGGAGAGAGAGGAAGGATGTGTTTTGGGGGGAAGGTCTCCATCAGGCGAGTATTATCTCTGATTAATTTACTGCTGTGTGGTGTGAGGATGTGACACAGAGCATGAAGAGACAGCCATGACAAAAAAAAAATTGAAAACACCACGAGAGAGGAGAGAGGGAGGTAGGGAGACAGAGAGAGCCCACCCCTTTCTTCTTCCCTCTCAACCATGTCAACAAGTCCACACAAAGACTCCTCCGCTCCATTATCCCACATAGATTATACTGATGCATCCATACAAGACAGATGCGCAAATGACTTTTACAAAGCAGCAATGTAAAAGCAATAGTTTATGCAGCTACAATCAACTCTCCGTCTTCAACTGCCTAAGCTTTTGTTTATGTAAATTCTCTCTGGCATTGTTTTCGGACTCAAAAACATATTGCCTCCTATGAGACGAGCCCTACCAAATGAATAATAAAGGCGGTACTCCATAAAATGTGACACTTTGAGACAAAGAGGCACAAAGTGCTCACTGCTGTTCATGGGGTTAGTTGCTATAAGTGCAGGGTAACTGTCAAAGGCAACTCATACCCTTTTCCCATTACCACGTTTGGCCACGCCAGTTTGTCTTTCCATTATCAGTTAAGACTTCGCCAGGGATGGACCACCTCTGGAGTAGAGCCAAGAGCACGCCCAACCACTTCCCGAGCGGGTCGTGGTGATGTCTCGCTGACTGCAGCTCACCCCGACGACCCCTCTTCTCCCCCTGAAACAACTGTGTGTGTTGTGAGACCCCACTCACGTCTGTCTGTGCAGGAGACCAGATGTTTTTAAAAGTCTCTGTATTCAGCTCATGGTGCTTTTGTAGCCTCGAACTTAATCTCTGTTTAGTTTAGTTTCTCTTCCTGCGTCCTGTTTTTACTTTACACATTTGCTTTATTTTACGGTTTCGTGTTCACTTTCAGGTATAAAGGAGTCTCGTTAAGTTACTGCTGATGAAAACCCAACATTTTCTCATTTTGCTGCTTCACAATAAAAGCTTTGAATGATAGAATAATGGGGGACTTTTATGTATTTTGTAATGACCTGCTATTGTATCTCACCAGTAAAGGAAATAAAATTAGCGCGTTCACCCGGGTGTTGTGCTCCCATCAATGCCAATCGAAGCCAGAGGTGATAAACACCCATGACAACAGCAGAGTCATTTGACCCGGATGTAAATGCTGATTTTTCCTATTGCATTAAAAAGCCAGAGGTTAGTGGGTGTTATGGTTATTTTGTGCAGTGGGTTTGGCAAGTTTGGCAACTCACTCAAACTCTGATTTAAAAGTGTTTGCAGTGGAAGTAACCCCCCTTGTCTAAAAGATTAAAAACTGTGTTGTGGCACTGAGGGAAGAAGAAAAAATGTGACTATGTGCACACAATAAAAGTGTATACACTTGACTGTTGAAACATATTATGGCACAAAAGAACCGACAGAGGCATGGGGCTCTTGATAGAAACAGCAGGTGTCATCAGAATCAACGGGTCCCACAAACAAATACAAATGCTTCACATTATAGTTGCATTATTGATTATTCTTCATTGTGTAGGACATCAGCATTCTTCAAAGCATACGCTGAAACTCGGAGTGCAGCTTATACTACAAAAAGGACTTTTGAATGTGCCTAAATTACAAGCTTTAACAGAAAAAACAACACAACAGGAAACTCCACAAAGTAAAACCCTTAAGCTAAATTAAATATGTGTGCACTCCTGAGTTGCTCTCCCACCACCTGCATGTGTATGTGTGTGTGTGTGTTGGTATGCCACACACGTCTTCAGTGCAAACGCTGCGAGCAGCCGCAGGCGAGGCAACGGTTTGATGTACAGTTTCAGCCGGCTAACGTGCCAATTGTCACTTAGGATTTGGGTCAGTGCTGCACGCTTTTGCTCACGACTGCCTGCATTCAAAATGTAAACAAAACAAGCTTGGATTGTAAATAATATGACACAAAACTGAGTTGAGGATGCCTCTTTGCTGTCTGTCTGTGCGAAACATCATAATCATCTGTAAATGTGTGATTGTGCACCCATCATTAATCATTAACCCTTCCTGTGGGGGTTAACTGCAAATGACTGGCGTATTTGCATACATAATTGTAAATGTGCATGTGTGGGTGTGTTTTTTGTGGGTACAGAATCTGTATGCATGTTCAGTAAACTGCATGTTAATTTCAGTGTAAATCCTTAATTACAGCTATTTCCTATATCGCGAAATTTCCCTCGTGAAAACATCCAACTGTAAGCAATTAAGACAGTCGTGAAATCTGTGGAGTGTGCAGGCAACTTTCAAATTTTCAAAGTGCTTTGGTACCAAAATTTGACACAGTTGTTTGTCAGAGAGAGCTCAGATAAACAACTTGTACTCGCCTCACTGTGGTTGTCGCTACTGATTTCATATGCTGGTGTAAGTTAGCCACACTGCCTATTCTACAGCGCCAGTACACAGCTCGGGCAGTGGGCTAACATCTCTCTCTCTGTCAGTCTGAGGAAAAACACAGCCACACACACACACACACACACACAAAGAGGGCAGCGGAGAGAGGAGACAAAGGAAGAGAGGGAGGGCTACAGTGTGGGAGGGTGGGAGAGACGCCGATCATGGGGGAACGCAGAGGGAAATGAGCGGGAAAGCAGAGATGGAGAGAGCAAGATAGAATACAACAAGTCAGGGGAGGTGAAAGCAAGAGGAAGAGACAGAAGGGACAGGAAGGGAGGACAAAAGTGGAGAGAGCAACATTAGAAAGACCAATCAGCCATCTGGGAAAAGGGGGCGATGAGAGAGAGATGGAAAGGATAAAATAAAGGGGAAAGGGAGTGGACAGTGAGTGGGTTAAGTGTACTGTAAGTGGGAGAAGCACTGACAAAAGGGACCGAAAAGAGGGGGAGAGAGAGGAGGAGGAGGTTGTCAGTTTGCTCTTTGTTACAGTGAAGATCAATGAGACATGATACTTAACCACAGCAAGACTCTAATCCAATATAATACATAACCGCGGCATTTAAATCTAACTTCATCACAGCACTGGAGCACAGACGACAAAGAGTTACACGGCTTTCTTTCTGACATGTGCTGTACATTAGAAAAGTGAAAATTGTAGCTTTAGCTGACATGCAACATGGCACAAGTCAGCAGAGGACACAAAAGCAACGACTTCCTTGAGATAAGTCATTACTGGGTGGAAGTGCATATGGTTGGAGTTGAGTAAAGGACCCCTCCGACAAAGACCCACTACAGAGCAGCTGAGGGAAGCGTGCGTGTTTACATAGATGTCAATGGGAGGTCATGAATTATGCATGCTATATGGTGGGGTATGGCTGTGTAACATGTGTGTGTGTGTGTGTGTGTGTGTGTGTGTGTATGCATGTGTGTGTGTGCATTTAGTGTTTGCAGTCCTAAACTCCAGAAAATGCTTTTATGTGTGTGAGTCTAATGGGGGTGTTATGTTTCCCTCCATCAAGGCTGTGAGCGAGAGAGAAAATAAGAGAGGGATCTTTAAGAGAGAGAGAGAGAGAGAGAGAGAGAGAGAGGGAGAGAGCAGCCCCTGGTAAACACATCCATTTTCAGCTCACAGTGAGGTAATGTTGCCAAAGCTGCCACGATCCACACACACACACACACACACACACACACACACGCAGAAATACACACAAAGTTCTGCAGGCAGCTCTTGAGTTTGGCAGAACATCCCAGTTCCACCCGACCCAAACCCCTAAAATGATTGCACACACACAGTCCCGCTCACATGGGAGTGGAGTTCAGCATGTGGAAACCCAAATCAAAACAATAACAACCTCATCTGCAGATGCTAGCGGTGGCTCACGTGACCGAAGCCGCTGGCTCCCATTGTTTACGGCGAGGGATGGGAGAGGAGGGAGGAGGAGAGAGGGAGGTGACAAATCTGTAGTTGGGGCAAACTGGTGCCTTGTTGATATTAAGAGGTCTACGATGGTGGGGGGTGGTGTGTGTTGAGGAAAAGAGAAGATGGTCTGAACAACCTCTCCAAATGGGGGTTGAGGGGCCAACTGTACCAGCTGTCTTCTGAATTCCTGTGTACACCCACACACACACTATATCAACCCCCCAAAGCTTAACGTGTCACTGCTGCCTGTTTACCCCCTTACAAGCTGCTCTGTACAGCGACAAGGGACAACCTGAAGATAAGCAGAACAGTGAAAACCTAACCTTTACCTTCAGGGGGTTGTGTGTCTGCGTGCATGTGTGTGTGTAGGAACCATGCCACTGCTAGCTGGCTCGCAGGTGAGGCTAATGACAAATGTCTTTGAAGAACAAAGGACGGCAGGGAGGGAGAGAGACAAAGAAAAAGTGAGTTTGTGTAAAAGAGAGACAGAGAACGTTACACAGAACCCCTGCAGAGAGGAGATACAACAATCGAAGCTTTATCTCATTTGAAAGGTTGGGTGGTGTGTGGCAAGGGCCAATTATGATTGGATACAGTTTATGAAACAGCTGGGGTCCAGCATTTTAAGTTGGACCATTTTTGCACCACAAAAGCAGGTTTATGCATCTCGAGGCTTTTAAATGTCATGATGATTTCTGAGGGAAAGTCACAAGAGCCCATTAAACAATGATGATGAAGAAAGATGCAAAGTTGCGAATACTTAGAGCAGGAGTCAACACAGCATAGTATTGTGATATTTTGCATGCCGATATTGTATCGACACAGATGGCAAGTGTAAATTCTGTTTATTATATAAATAATTAACATTGTAAATACAAACTAAACTTTTGGTAGCCTCATACAATAAAATCATGTTTTTTCAGTCCACTAGATACATCTTGCTGTGATAATAATGACTAAAGTGAGATAAAAAGACTGAAATCTTTATCTATTTAACAGATGTTGACAGAGCTTTTCTTTAGGGACATAATTTGCAGTTGAAAAAAGTAAAAATTTCTGACCACATAGGCATGTCGGTCTACAGGTTAATTTTGCTTCTTTTCAGATTACTGCACTGCCCACCATCTGGGTCTGGTGGGAGCTAGCTGGCAGAACCGCTCATTCAGTGATTACCTTTAGAAATATCCTCCCTACCCATCAACGTTGCTGTGGGAACATTGTGCCCACCGTCCAGTCTCCCCCCTGGTGTGTAAGCAGCCCAATTTTGAGCCACCCCCTTTAGCTTTGATAACTGTCATTACTGTTCGCTCTTTTAGCGCCGCTAGCAGTGTCAGCACGTTAACGATGCTAAAGGGGTTTTGCGGCTCAAGATGTAGCTGCTTACTCACCAGGGTCACCAGGGATGAGACTGAAGTGTGGCCGCAATGGTTCTGCAGCTATACCGCCCCAGTGTCAGTACCAGTGGTTACTGTATATGAGCAACACTGTTAGCTACGTCCCACCCTGGGTGGTGTGTAGTGCAGAGTGACCACGGCTAATGTTAGCCAACCTGTGGAGACCGGGAGTGGGCAGTGGCCAACAGAAAAAAGACATTTACATTGCAAAACACTAAAATATTACCAACTCCAAACAAATAGCACTTTGAAATGTGATGCTAAATTTTAATGAGTTGAACTGGTTATTTCCGGGTAAGTGGGTGTTGGGCTGTCGAAAGCAACATTAACCGAAACTGACATCCCTGGCTCCAGCATAACACAAAAGATTTTATATCTCAATAATATTGTATTGTGACTTAAGTATTGTTAAATTTTGTATTGTGGGGCCTCTGGTGGTTCCCACCCTTAGGTAACAGGCAACTGGACAAATACATCAGGGAATGAGAGGAGTATGTATTTCACTTTTCCAAATATTAAGCTAAATGCTTCAATATAATTAAATCAACAAAACCACAGCACACATTTAAGAAAAGAATAAGATGGGAAATAGCTGCCATGTCTGTTTCTTCTTATTGTATGTGTTGTGACCAGGTGCGTGAGCTGGAAACCCAACAGATGATGGATTACCTTTTAAATTTTCTTTTGGAAAGAGCTTGGTCTCTTATTTACAGTTCTGGTCTGCTGCCTGCTCGCAGCTTTAGATCTTACTGGAGACACCAAAGACCACAGAGCCCCTTTATTGGATTATGAAGTAAAAGGATATTCTACTGTTGTCCTGTTCGGCAACAATTTATGTAGATCGGCCCCGGCAGATGGCTGTTAGATGTCAGACTAACAAATGGCTAACTTTCAATTAACTTTATCGCTCCCTCCTCACAGCATACGGTCTTTTGGTTGAGGAAGACATCTGTGGGATAGTTTTCACTAAATGCCTGGCTTATTTAACTGTGTGTTGGACTCAGTAGTGTGGAGCAGAACTCAGAGGACGCCAACTATTGAGATGCTGAATGTCAAATAGCATTCTTTTAGGCTTATTCATGTCATTAAACATGATTCTGGCTAAAAAATGAGAATGAATCAAGCAGATCTGTGCTGAAAGGTCCTTTGATGCATGTCTCATAGTCACAACTTCAAGTTTGTACAACCGCCACTTGTTTAAAATATTATCTTTCTCTCTCTCTTGGAGGTGAAATTACATGCCACCGCGCTAAACACATTATAGCCTCTCCCACGGTGTAAATATCTTTTATACATCTGTTAGGCCAGAAGGTGGATTCATACCACATCTGGAAATTAACAGTAGTGTAGGCATCATGCCTTTGATTCATTACACCAGTTAGGATCACATGAAGGCATGGTTAAGCCTACAAATTAGTTACAACACTTCAAGTCTTCTGTAAAATGTACAGACTTCACGGTCAATTTTCCAGGCGGATGCCATTGTATCCTGTCCTTCAAACTGCTAATTAGCAGGTAACTGGTGTCCTTTCATTATCAATGGCTCCACTGTAATTACAGTCATACAGACACTATTGACAGGATTGACGGTGGTCAAAGCATTGCTTGAGGGAAGATGTGATATTTCCCTGAGTGGCTACACAACATTTGTTGGGATAGCAGAGACAGACACCTGTGTTCTGACCTGATATGACTCATGCAGGCTCTCAGCATGTGAGACAGAGAGAGATGCCACTGGTGAGTAATATGGCAGAGCTGATATAAATTACATCCATAACACACGTGCGTTAATGTCCCTGCAAGTACATATAGATTAGAAAAAATGACCACGCACACACACAATAACTCTGATAAACAAATGTTTTGAACCTCACTGAACAAGCCACGCAAAGTCTTAGAGCTCCACAGCATTTTTCCATGCGTCATTCCAAGGATTTTAGACAGACTCTCATCTGGGGGACCCTTTGGGAGGAATCACATTGTTCCCTTTTGAAACGTGTGTCTGCACGAGACTATGACAAGTTATGGAGGCACACAAAAACTGCTTTTTAGATCACTTCTTTGGAAAAAGATCCAGTGCCTCATTCGATTAAAGGTACATTTAGGTGGCCCCATGTTAGAAATATGTGTCAAGCAGCTCATGGGAGGAACTGGTATGTTCCACTGTTGGATGGCATGAATTATGGTTGGATGGTTGGATGGTATCTTTGAATTTAATTTGCACTTATCTCCTTGGATTATGACAAAGAATAATTAATGTTCTCATGCAAACTATCATGAACAAACAAAGGAAGTCATTATAATATCTAGTCTTCAAAGCAGGCGGTCCTGACAATCTGAAAAGGGGCATATTGAAGAGGTTTCAAATGATAGCTAACAAACACGTATACCAAAGCACAAACACACACGCACACGTCATATAAGGGCACCTCCCCCGTACCTTCGCCCAACCCTTGGTCTCACCGCGCCCACTCTGCTAAACCGCGATAAAATTGATGAGCGACACTCAAATTAAAAACGGGGCTACAATTATGACACCCTCATGCCGTGCTCTTAATTAGTACATCTCCATTTTAATTAATAAAGCCTGTCAGCCTGACAGATATCAATAATTCAAAGCAGACAGGTCAATGGAGCTTCAAAATTGATGGCCATAATTAGAAATTATGTGGGGAGGAGGTAGTTCTGCAGGGCTGGGTTTGTTTTTTAATAGGTTTCACTTGAGAAGCATGGCGCCCCCCTGTTGTGTCACAATGTCTTTGCCCCAAACCAAAACTTTGCCAGGGTCAGTGCAGTGATATTAATACAAAACTATGGCAGGAGGTGCACGATTAATCAACTTGCAATCCCTATGCTGTACATTTTGTGCTCAAGATTTATGTTTTTTTATGTGCAGCTTTGTTGTTAACATAAACACAAATGATGAAGATTCTAAAGGCAAAAAAAAAGAAAGAAAGAACTAAACTGTTTACAATACCAAAAACTGCTTAGATGATTGTCTTTAATAAACACAAATAGCTTAAATTAGCCACTGTTTTATTCAAAATCAACTTCACTGACTTAGAATTAATATAGATTGATCAAATAAAATCACCAGGTTCAGACAATTTATACACAGTTCTGTCAGCACTTCATAAATATTACTGAACAATACAGTCATGTTTTAACATTTGCAGTCAAAGATGTTCAGGGCTTTCTTCTCTGTGCCAAAAAAAGTGATCATTAGAGTTATACTCAAATATTACACAAATAACAGTAAATATCGTCATTTTGTATGCTAGTGCCAGACGAGTAGGGCTGACACCTTCTGGGCAGTCGATCGATTGGTTTGTCGATATGCTCTTGTCCGACAAAATTGTCATTGGTCAGATAACCGCTGGTGTTACTTTCATGAGGCTGTGTGTCCACAAAAGTGTTTACCCAGATGAAAACACCAGGTGCTAGAGCACCTTGGAGGTGCTGTGTTTTTTTTGGAGAAAGGACGGACCCGCTGGCCTTTGTGGCCACAATTCTCTTTCATTGTTGTTGTTGATGGTTGGTCTTTGTGGTATTTGTCCTGCCCCTCCTCCGCTGTGATTGGACAGTTGGGTAAAAAGTAACAGTGACAAGCGCAGTGTTTTACCCAAAGTTGAGCATTTTTCAGTCCTCAGCAACAAGTTGAAAAGAACATCAAACATACAGCGCTCAACACAGATAAATAGGCACTCAGCACCTCGTCATACTGTTGGTGTTGATAGCATAAGCCCTTTTTACACAGATATAGTGCTTTAGGGCCGCCACAAAGTCCCTTCTTCACGCCACCTTTGCATTTTTACACAGAATCAATCAACGGCTGCATAATGCCGTTTGAGTGTGTGAACAATAATAATGGTATACTATTGGCAATAACAATCATTTATCATCCCTGTTACATGGTGGCAGATCTGATCCTCTGCTCATAGAGTAAGGATCGCCTGGACTTCACTGTTTTCCCACTTTCCAGAAATTTTGAACTGCTGTTTCCGTCTCTGAGTTAGCTGCTAACTGCTACAAACAGCTTTTTAAATCTCTTTGTGGTGGATCACTCACAAATAATTCTTCATAAAACGTTACATTGGTTCCAATCATAGTTCCATCTGTGCCTTTTACACAGAATATAAGAATATAAATTCAATTTCTCAAATAATCTTTACATATTTCCTCATCATTATAGGAGATGACTATAACACAGTACTGATGAAACTGCCCACTTCAGATAAAACTCCTCACTTTATGCTAAGAAAATGTTCAGTTTACTGATTTCACCTCCTCATTAGTGCTTCTGTTTGGACATGATGTGTGACACTTGACACTGCCGTCAATTAGTACCACCTTGTATATACCGTAGATGACCATAATGCACGTCCGTCGATAAAATCAATTAGGGCTTTTTTTTCCTGTAGCACTCTGCGCCATCAGTCCATTAAAGTCAGGGACTATGGATTAGTCTAAGGCAGCTGAGGGCCCACCGAGCCCACTGTCACATAAACACTGGCTTTGAGTCCCTGCACTTTGCATTATAGATATCAGGCAGGGAATAACTTGACACAAACTACCCTACAGATACAATAACATTGACATCGGACAAATTAGCATATCAGTGACATTGGCATGAGATTGATTCATCTGTTGATTAATGTCATCAGTGCTGTCAGGCCGACACATTTGGTCATGCTCCTTTGACAGCAATAAAAAGTGTTTCTAAGTCCTGAGGAGCAGCGTTATGTTTATTTACAACATCAATAACTGCAAATAGATTTTTGCTGATGGCTTCAAAATGAATGTTGAACATGATGAGTCAATTCTACTGCTAGACAAAATAGTCAAAGTAATCAGGATACGACTTCTGTTGGTGGATTTCATTTAAACTTCATACACCTTCACTGTCAAAAATGGTACAGCCTTTCTGTTCTCAATAGCTGATGTGTAATTAGCATGCCAGATGTACACCAGTGAACAAAGCAGCTCTAAAATCCTTTGCTGTTAAAGTGAATGTAAATCCTGGATTGAGATCACAACAACACACACATTGCCTACACATGCTTGCCACGGTCCAGTGCGTTGGCAAAAGATCGCAGTGCATTTAGGCCGAGCGTCTACTAATCCATGGCTAACCATTCCCCCACTCACACTCACTGATATTCAGCACGCTTAATTAAAGAGCCAATTTGCATATAAATGTAAACCCACAATTCCGCTCCTGCAGCATCACAGGTGGTCGTTTTCTCAGGAGCCAGAAACCTGTCGAATGATCTGGCGCAGGCCGACTCGATGCAGGTCTCACCAGTGTGCCGCAGATATTGACAAAGAGTGAGGGCTTTGTCTTTGATTAGTCTATGTGCAATAAATCTAAAGCTCAGTTGAATAGTGGGGTGGGGTACGTCCATGAATACTCAACAATTGTATATGAGGTTAGAGATTTCGCACAATCAACTGAGGTGGTTTTCAATCCTTGAACAAAAGCAAACTTCAGTAAATCCTGTTAAACAGAGCAAGTAGAGACAGAGAGCAAATCAAAACTGGTATGATATTTAAATAATTCCCACAGGCCACTGTTTAATAAGATTCTCCCTCAAGAAAATCCTTCATGCTAGAAAATCAGAGTGACAATCTACAGCACACAAGGTGCTTTTGTCTAATCCGTTTTTTCCCTGTGCATCTCAAGATCTCATTCTGTCCTATTAAACAGAGTTGTATTATACTGAAACCCTAAAGATGGAAAGTGGGAGGTGAGAGAATGGATCTGATTTTACAGCTCTGCACATGATGTGTAACCCTGACTAAAATGAGATCATAGCACTCTAATTTTAGCGTGTTTGCACTCGTTACCTGATACTCTCGGAATTGATTTTAAGATTTTGCTGATCCCTTTTAAAACGCGAATGCACCTGGAACCAAGATATGATCACAGACGCTTAAAGCTCATATGAGCCCGGCTCAGGACACCGGGCCTGTCCCTACTGGCTGTTCCTAAGATGAGATTAAAAACCTTTTCCCATCAGGGCTCCTAGTCAATGAAACAACCTGTTGTAATGAGCTCATGCTGGCTAAATCTGCACATTCAGTTAAATCCCTTCTTAATAGGGCTGCAATTTAAGATTCTTTCATTATCTATTAATCCGTAGATTTTTTTTTCTTGATTAATCAATTAGTTGTTTGGTCTAAAACATGTCAGAAAATGGTCAGAAATGTCGCTTAGTGTTTCCTAGGTCTAGGGTCGTCCTCAAATGTCTCGTTTTGTCAACAACCGAAAGATAATCAATTTGATGGCACAGAGGAGTAAAGAAACCAGAAAATACAGTGGAAGCTGCTTTTATCAGATTTTTCACTATAAGCGGATGATTATTAAAACCAATTTTCCCCCTTTTTCTTAATTTCTTAGGTAGATTACCATCTAATTGACATTTGTATATTCATACATCAATATAAAGTATTGAAACAGACAGCTTTGCTATTTACTGAATTTTATTGACTGTTTCAAAATACAGTACAGCTGTTTGATTACATGACCAGGCATCATCACTCCACCTGATGAGGGCAACTTTAACTACAGGTGCTCTCCCAGTGCAAATTAATTTTCTGTCTACATCACAAGCAGCCACAAGCTTTGAGAAAATTATTTTCAAATAATTGATTCTTAGATGCATTGTGATGTGAATGAGGATGATTCGGCATCAATTCACAAATGTCAATAATTTATTATCTAATTATTATCTGTTTAATAACATTTACCTCAAAAACACCTTCACCTGACCTGCTCAGCATCTTGGCTTTCCCCAGAACTGATATGCAGTAGAGAGGCTGCTCTCCACTGCTGGAGACGTCAACAACACAGAGGACCACTCCACCAAACCTCATTTTGTTATTCTCATACAGGCAGGACACTGCAAGGTGCTTTCAGATTAATTAATTCATGAATTAATGCAGTTAACTTCTTAAAATAAAAAGACTGTGGACCGTTTATTATTCAACAGTAACGTGAATTGCATACTATTTCTAGTGAAATATTACAGTATGCAAACACTGGACATTATGCCAGCATAGTATGAGCAACTGCAACTTTTCCTAAAAAGTGCTTTTCAGAAAGGACGACAAAGATGATATTTAAACTTAAGATCCATCTTCATTGATCTAGTTTCTGGCTCTCACTCTAACTGCTGACTTTATTTACCGCTTTGCAAAGTGCTTTGTATAATTGTTAAGGGGAAAAAATGCATTTCTGGTCACTTTTTAGGTTTTGCAGACTACAACAAAGACAAAAGTGTACTGGAAGGACTTATTAAAACTAAAAACTGAGAAAAGTTCTACTAGGAAACCTGCGAACACACTGCAACCACATGTGGTGTTTCCATTTGCTTTCAAACCATTGGATTGTCATTTTAGCATCAAAATCAATTTACTACACAAAACCCTGCCTGCTAAAGTTGTCAACATGACAAATCCCACGTTTGGAATTTTGGGAACCATTATAGTGGCTCCAAAACAAGAACCCTCTATTACACATGTTGAGCAATGTCCCCTTATATAAATACAAGCACATTTCTGTTTGATATTTTTAGCTGTGTGCAGTTAGGCCAATCTGATGGAGTTGAACAGAATCTTTGACTCAACACACTTCGTTTGGTCAAGTAAATTGCTGCTGGAAAAACCTCGGCGTTCAATCAGATAATAGCACATTGAGTCTGGGAGAGTGAGACAGTGAATGAGAGGGAGAAAGAGAGAGAGATCATGAGAGCTGTCTTTTCAGATGGTAATCGCATGGTTTCTGAACTCCACTGGCATCCAAACAAGGAAAACTGTTTTCTTTGGCAAACGCTGAACATCTCTCTCACTCTTTCCCTCACTCTCTCTCTCTGTCACTCACTCTCCGAAGAACCCAAACTGCACTCATGCACACACCCTGTCCTCCCCTCCTTTCTCTCATTTCGAAACTCAGACTCCCTCCTTTTGCCACAAACACAAACACGTTGTGCAAAAGGAGTAATATCAGTAACAGAGTTCCAAAAGGTAGGAAATGACCATGAAGAGAAACAAAACAACAGACAGGGGAAAAACAAGATTATGAAGCCATGCCGCTCTATCAAAAGACTAATGATAATTTGACAATCCCTTTGGGCCTCTTTCTGCACAGGATGGGGAGTCTTTGGGCCTGTTCCATGTCTGTGTTGGCTGGTGCACCAGGCTCAGAGTGTGGAACACATGGCTGGCTCAGCAATGTGAACTGGGTGATCTGCAACCACACTGATCAACAATAAAAATGATCAACAATAACAGTTTTGTTTTGGCTTTGAATTGGGTTTTAAAGTCAGCCTCACCAGCTTTGATTTACAGCTAGGTGGAATGGTGATCCAGTACCATAAATCAGATTGAATGTGGTCATTGTGTTGGACTTGAGTATTGAAATGAGGAAGAAATTACAACATCATAGAAGACCAGCAAGGGGTCCAGTTATTTTCAGAAACCTCACTTCATGCCAGGATTGCTGACTGCTGGCGGTCTGCAGAGGAGAAGATCTGACCCCTCCGATCTGTTGTTTTTGGGGTTTGCAATAATAAGCAGAGCACTCTCTTGATTTCCCCTTCAACTAAGGTTATACTTCACTTCCCCTGCTAGCAATTAGTCTCCAGAATGCTATTTGTCAAAAGCCAAGCCGTTCGTTTCCACTGGTCTGCCCCCGCCAGCTCTTGTTACAATTGACTGTTTCCTGCATAGAGAAAACATAAGCCCTTGGAGGAAGGAGAAAGGCCCGGCAGCTGGCTCGAACTACAGTCTGACAATGTGTAGAGATGTCAGAAAAGAGAGAATCAGACAATAAATATGGCGTAAACAAATCAGAAACCTGCCACCGCGAGCAATTCCTGCCTCTGTATTTCAAGACACAGCACATTTAATACATTTTATACAGGAAACCATTTCTTTGGACTTTTGGGAGTTGGGGCAACGCAGAAAATAGGTCAATCATGGAATGACACCTATTGATTTTTGGTGCAAGATCTGAAGACAAAGTAAATGTGCTGTAAACAAATACAATACAACGACAGAGGTTACTCGATAAAGTAATAAGAACTGGACCGACTGATGGAACCATAAAATGTGGCTACACAGAACCCCTGAGGTCTAACTAGGTCTATATGGCACATTGTCATTTTTCCTCTTTTTTTCCCAATAATTGCAGACGATACTTCAGTGACTCCCAGTGAGGTAGGAAACCTATTGTATCTGGGTTGCAAGGGACCTGGAGAGGCATCAAAGAGCCAGACATTTTCTTGGTAAATCACCAGCAGAGAGGGAACTTTTGAGAGTGCAATTAACAACCTCAAGGTCAGACTTCTCTGGAGAGTTAGCTCTGAAAAAAATCCTCAGGCACTTTCTCTCTCTCTTCCCTCTCCTGCTGTTATCCTCACAGCTACAGACATCCATACACATGCTCTCTCCATCTCCTTTACCCTCTTGTCCTCCTCTCCACGCACATACATTTCCCTTCACTCTTTTACCTTGTTACTCCTCCGTCCCCTTTCCACCATCCCCCCACGCCTCCCCCCTCCCTCTTGCTCCCCCCTTGTCTCCATTACGGATAAACGTTACTTTGTGGTCGGTGGCAACACCATTTCTAGTGCCGGAGCAGGGGATAAAAATCGGTCGCAGGTGTGCAGAGGATGAGAGCCATGGATCTTAATCTTAAGGCAATAATGGTGCTGTGCACTGACGAGGTCACTGTGGGAATATCTTACAAAGGAAAGCTCAGGGTCATACCTGCTCTTAAAATGTGGCAAAAATGAACTTTCCATGCTCTTGATCGTGTGAGGACACTTTATAAATTGGACTGAAATTGATTTTCTTTAAAGGCCGGGTGTTGCAGTTGGTCTGATTTAGCACTTGACGAGCACAATAGATGGGTGGGTTTTGAGCACCGCGCTTTGAAGTGGTGCACACAAAATAATTAGATGTCAAGTCTGCGCTGTTGGCTCAAAATCAGACTTTTCATTAATACATAACAAAGCCTGTGACATTAAGACGGGATGAACTGGTTGAACTTTGACTATACGGATATTTCAAAGCTTTAAACATGTAATTAGAGTTAAGGACTTCCCAATTTCTGCTACATCCACACTAATACAGGTGAGGATTTCGGGGACACGTCTCCCTCAATATTTTGAACATGTGCATTTAAACCCCCGGCCCAAAAAAAATAAAAACGGAATAAGAACGGAATTTTGACGGAATTGGAGACATTTACACCATTAAGTACGAAATTAAGTGTTTAATATATAAATTTTCTGGTGGAGGACCCCCAAATCTCTATGTGTCACATGCCGGTGTTGAAACAAAACCTACGCTCTTGCACACTAATACATTTTCTTTTAAAAACGCATTATTTTGCTGTGTTCAAACCTAGCGTCTGCAATTCTCTGGCGTTTCTCGACCCCTAAAACAGAGACTTTTGAAAATTCTGCTGACCCCAGTTTTGTTCGGAAACTTTGTGGTTGCGTTTTAGTATGGACGTGCAGAAATGGAGAGTGCACACTGATCCAGCCCCAGGTCACTTGTGTTAAGGCCCCTAAGCAACCAACTATAGATTAGACAATATGCTTCCTGTTTACACCGGCACACGCATGCCCTTAGTTTGTAAATAGTCATGAGATAAGCGTTATCAGGCATATTTGTATGGATAGAAAATATTTCTGAAACAGTGCTAAAATGGTCATGTGCATGAATTATTAAGGTGAAAGTAGCCTTATATCAGTTACTGAAACTAGACTATGGGGTATACTTGTACATTCTTACAAAAAACACAGGTTATAACAGTTCCAGAAGTTATGCTTTGAGTACACACAAAACATACACACACCACCCAAGATGTCTCTGATTGTTCCAAAGGCTTCCTTTTTACACAGAGCCTTCACATACCTTCTTTTCTTCTTTCTTAGAGGGCAGGAGAGGACTAAATAAATTCCTCAGGTAGAGGTAGAGAGAGAGAGAGAAAGTTCTGCTCAGCTTGTGTTGGCAGAGCACACTAATAAAAACTGTAAATATACAGCTTTGGATATCACGCTGCTCAATGATACAAGATAACCATCCAAAGGCAAATCGAACCTATCTTTCGGGTTGTTTTAATCGAGGGTTTGACTGTTAACTCTCACACTAACGACGCTGGACAGGCAAAATAAAAACACAACATACTCTGGCACATTACTGCTGGAATTTTGGCAAGAGGGACAACTTGGGCGTGTAATTGAAATGCTGAGTGTGTGCCCGTGCTAATGAGTGGAAATATGTGAAGCTTTTTTAAAGGTTGTGTTTATCTGGATTATTGTATGTTGATGGAAAATCTGATTTATAAGACATACACCCGTGGCTTATTGTTGTCAGGTCGTCTCATTAGGAAGACAAACAGAAAATTGCTTCATAAAGCGATCGTCCCTGTGCTGAGGCAACAAGCTGAACTTGTGCAAGGGCAGTGAGATAATCAATAAGCCATTCCACAATAACCATATAAATATCAATATTATGGCAATCCCTATGCAAGGAGGTAATTAGAGTGGGACTGGTGTAAAACTTCTGTCTAATCCATGTGATAGATTCCATTTAAAAAGGGATTCTTCCTCTTAATGGGCAACAAGAGAGAACCAAATCAATGATTCATCAGCAAATAACTATTAAATTTAAAGCAGGGCTCAGGATGCGGCGATAAAGCTGCTCCAGACGGGCCACTTTTACTATACTTTTCCACAAGTTGCCATCGATTGGACTCCTCCAGCAGCAGCATGAGGATGAGTAATGTGGAGTGATGTTCGATAACAGCACGGTGCTTTACAAGGTATTAGTGTTTCACATTTAATAGTGAAAGAGTGTTGTTTCTTTATGGGATGGCTCTTTGCTGCCATGGATGGTTGTCTATTAATGTTTAATTGCCCTGTGTGGACCAGCTGCAGTGGTGGATTATGCTGACCATTTTAAAATAATATTTGGGGGTGTATTGAGTAAAAAGAGTGGCTGAATGTGTGAGGAAACAGCTCATGCATTATATCATAATAACTGTTTTCATTTGTATTGGGCTGTGTGTTCCATGAAAGCAATAACTGTTCTCCTGCACAAATTTCAAGCATATTTCTTTTTATGTCTGTTTTGGCTGTACAATACAATTTGCCATGTTAGCTGACTTTCATGGCCTTGAGACCATGTTTCACCACTTTTACAATTTGGGAAACCACCGGAGGCATGCTATTTAAATAACCATAACCATAATTGCTTCGGCAAGTTAAGGCAACAGCATGGGATTCTTCCAAAAACTACATTTTGCACACAATCCTTCAATATTTAGGACAGGGATGAAATCTTAGACTTGCTAAATTTTGGTACAGGATTAACAATAAAGTCATTCCAACATACAGACGCCACTGATGCGCAGTTTAACATGTATGATGGCATATGATAAAATATATATATGTAATGGAATAAAAGTGGATTCCTGTCAAATTACATTGCATTCAGTGGTCTGATAAAATGGCTTCAAGGATCACATGAAAAAATAGGATGTCAGCCCATATAAACTCTGTTCTATTTATGCGATGACATATCTATGTCATAAACCCTCAATGAACTTTGCATGTGGGAACCCAAGCCAAATACCCTCTGAGACAAGAATCACACTCTCACTGTCAAAGAACTGGCATGACACACACACTGTCCTACCTGGCGTGAGGGACATCGATGCTGGAGGAGACCACCTTGCGTTTCTGCTCTAGCAGGGACACTGATCTGGTGTCAGGGTCCCAGCCAAGGCGCTTGCCGTCCGCCACCCGCTGCTCCTCCACTGCCTCTGGGCTGAGGGAGCCGCCTTCCACCTTATGGCTCTCTGGAGCTCCGTTACTGGAGCTCTGCTGGAGAGGGATGCAAAGAGGATTAAGTCAGTGCTTGGGTAGAAAACCCATGTACGCAAATTACGAACAATGCAGATAAAGGAATGCACCATGAGAAACACTGATGCAAAGTTGTGCAAGGTACAGGAACAAGACTTCTTTTGTGAAGGGCCAGGGTGAAAAACAAGTAAAGACTAATACTAAAAAATACTGCCCATTTAAATCATCAAAACATCTTAGACATATTACAAACAATTACAAATGCATAGTTTTTCAACACTGCAGCAGATATTACGTTGGGGTCTAAGCTCTGGCTGTCAAAAGCTTGCAACCCAAATTCTGAAGATTTTTGTGTTTACTTTTCAAATGAAGGAGTACGTGGTCCAACATGGGTGAAGAAATGTTTCCAGCCTCTTGGGCTTAAAAAAGCCTTTCCAAAACAGATTGGATAAACTCAAAAATGCAAAGTGGTCAGTTATAAAACAAGGCTGTTTTTCTTAGTTCCTGCAGATGTTTTTAAGATATGAGGGTTTCAAACCGAAAACCGCAAGGTACTGTTGACAATTCTACTAAAACTCCCTTCTCATGAGCAAAAATGAATGAAACTATACAAAAGACTATGCATCTGTGTTATAAGACCTTTCCTGATGGTGGCTCTTGAGCCATTTGTTCAAATTTTTAAGTTTGAAACTTAAGAAACCAATTAAATAAAATCATATTACCAATCGTGTGCCACATGTGTTTCTAAGGACGAGAGACGTTATGGGAGGAATCAGTCATTTGTGCATTACTTAAAGGTACCCTGTGGAGTTTTTGATCACCAGTACCACTATGCAGCAATGTTTTGCTTGTACCATGCACAGGCACATGGGTGCTGCAATACACAGCATGCTGGTGGTTTGTTTCACAACATTCCACTGATCCACAGTTTGTGATGACAACACACAAAAAGCGTCGCAATGCGCCTGGGTCCGAACCAGGAACCCTCTTGCTGTGAGGGGACAGTGCTAACCACTATACCACCATGTCGCCTTGCTTTGTGTGATGTTGACATCAAAAATGGCTGCACGGTCAGTGTCCCTGTCCATCTTTTCTCTCCATTCCCTTATAAATGTATAATCTATACGCTTGTTCTGTATATTAATTATCAAAAAAAAAAAAAAAGGGGGGGGGGGGGGGGGTGAGTGACATTAAATGCTACTAAATATGTCTTTTTAGCATTAAAAATTAAATGCGGGTTAATAAAAGATCATGACAGAATTTTTACGACCTTGTCAGTCAAAATGATGGACAAAGAAAACGTCTACCACAGCTTCTGATTTAAATATATATTACAACATGTTAAAAATTCAACTTTGCAAAAGAAAAAAAACGATTCAACACATTTGAACTCCAGGATACACACAAAGAATCTGGGTGAGAAACATTAAATCTAAAAAGACAATTTGTTTAACAGAAAAATCCACAGGCTACCTTTAAATTGAAAATCATAATCCCATAACTTTACATGTTTTCATAAATTGTTCATCATTCCTCAGTTTTAGAGGATCATAAACATCTCAAAATCTCATCTCTCCGCCATTTGAGCTCGAACTGACGAATATACAAAGTCACAAGAAGCACTAGAGCAGGTGAGGTGGTGTGTGTGTGTCACAGCTGGTTCCACTGCAACTATGCACCAATTGTGTTATAGGGGTTTTTACATCATGTTTGACAGCGTGAACACCAATGAGACAGAGATATAAAAGCTCTTATTTTGGTGATTTTAAGTAAAAAAAAAAAAAAAGCCAAAAAACTCAGTCTACAGCTGTCAGCCATTGTATGGATCTTTGGTGTTTGAGGTAAATGCAAGCACCAACCTCCGGGGCTAAAAAGTGAAGCCAACATGGAAGTGCCGAAAATTGCAGTTCTTTGAATGGCTACTTGAGGCTGGCTCCAGATGCCAGTCAATCCCCATAGACCCCCATGTTAAAATGCCAAACTTTACATAAGAAATAAAGATGTTAACAGTCTGGTACAATAAACAGTTTGATCTCTACAGCTAATTTCCCCCTTCATGACAACTGTACGGAGGAGGAACTTTTTTTATAACTAACTCATTTACATTTATTAAGGCTTAAGTTACACATAATTAGGGGCGGGGCATTTTGAGTGACAGGCTGTCTCCCGATATTGTCCTTAGCTTTTCAGTCAGATCTACCCTTCACTCCTCCACAGTGTTTCTCACCCAAATACGGTCACTACTGGCTCCAAAATCCAAGATGGTGATGGCCATAATGCCAGAACTGAGGCTTCAAAACAGGAGTCCAAAAACCAATGGGTAACGTCCATTATTTTTGCAGTCTATGGCTTAATGTAAGCTACAGGACTTGGTAACTCACAGCCAATCTGGTGTGTAAACTGCAGACTGGTTTAATCTAACTGAAATTTATTTTTTTACAACAATAAAATACAATGAAGTTCAAAGAAAAGTTGTCAAAGTAGGGAACCAGAACTTAATAACCTACACACATAAACATACTCCACACAGCAAGATTGCATTACACAAAACACATCCAAGTGCCACACACCAACATGAACTTCTATCTGACATACTATGACAAAATAAAAGCATTTCTCCCATCAGAAAACGCCCACCTGTAGCAATGTAAGAAAGAAGAAAAAAAAAAAAAAACCATCATCTCTTCTCTTACACAACAGCAACGAATGGCATGCTTCTGCACATGAATACCTGCATGCACCTACGCACACACCAACACACACATCTCTGCAGGTAACTAAAGCCATCAGGCTCTTAGAAACACGCTGAGAAAAGGCCAAAACACAGCCAGAGTGACACACATGGCTGCCCATGCCAATGGAGCATTGAGGAGTATGACATGCAGGCAAGTATGTGTGTATGTGTGTGTGTGTCTGTGTGTGTGTGTGTGTGCGTGTGTGTGTGTGATCTATATCATAAAGCACTGTAACATGATTAGGGTTGACTGTGGAAAAGGCAATGGCACCCTAGTCAATCACTCACACATACATGCACACACACACAAACACCAAGAGAACAATTTACTTAGATTAATGAGGTAAGCAAAAAACAAACAAAAAAAAAAAACAGGAGAACTGAGTATTGAGTATCGCTCATGATTGAGGCTGGTCGCAAGAACACTCAGTGGTGCGCAAAATGCCCTGTGAAAACACAGACTTGAGTAAAACAACAAGATGGATTACACCGGCTCGGGGAAGATTAGGTGTTGTGTGTATGACGAGTGTACTCCTCGGATAAAACCAACAGCAATTCCTTCCTTTCGCCAGGCTTATGAATGATGGCATTTCACGGAGCCAGGAAATTGTGAAGCATGCCAAATCGTTTGTGAAATGTGAGTTGCATGTGTCAAAGCTGATGTATACGTGTGTGTGCATGTGCGCACACAACAGATATCCCGAGTGTCCCTCATATCGCACCACTCATTATCTTCCCTTCTCTCTCCCACACAGAAACTCACAGAGAAACTCATAACCTACTTGCTTTGGGCAGTTTGTCAAGTGTAAAGAGTCTTGAACCTTTATGGGTCAAAGGTCATAATAAAGCAAGCTGACCTGTGGACCGACTGTGTCTTTCAGCTCATATGGTTCTTTGTTGCTAGGAAGTATTTGTGTTAGCACATCTAGTGCATGTTACCAGGGTTAGGAATGTTAATGATTAATCGATGATGTCACACTGCTCTGACATTTAGTTTTTTTAAAGCATAGTTCAGACCAAAGATTCAGCGAGACAAAACCGGTTTAGAGGGTTCCAGCTAAAAGTCGCAACAATGTGAGTTAGCCCGTCTCACCTTGACTCAAGCTGATAGGCTGATAGTGTTGCATGCAACTCAGCTTGTCAAATCGCCAGTGGCTAGTTTAAGAACGTAAGGCACGTCACCTGTTGTAACGGCCAATTGTCTTGTAGCGAAGCTGGTCAAGTCAGTTGCAAACGATCAGCTAGTCAAAATGGCAGAGTTTTGGACAGAGTAAAGAGAGGAACACCTCATCAACTTGTCTGAGGAACAGCTGTGTCTGTATGTTTTCTGCTCAGTATCTAGAGGCTGTAGCTCACCTGTCACCAAGAAGCGCAGCGTTATCATCAACCATTCCCCTGGTGAAATGCTGTCTTGATAGTGTTTTCTCTGCCAATTAGAGGTGACACCTACTCGCCTAAACAATTTAACTGCTCCGGGCATAGACGGGAGAAACTGACAAAAGAGGGGAGATCTCATGTCTCAAGTTCACGGCATAAATTTGCATAACCCTCTGGGTATTCTGTTGAAGCGCTCATGGACTGCTCCAAATCCACAACCCTCTCGATTTTTTTGTTTTTGCCATTTCATCACTACTGGAAATGCAAGTGTAGCTGGTATCTCATTATCACTATCTTCATTCATATCTTAAGATGCTACAAATTCTATCTCGCTACAAAAAAAAAAAAAAAGCCTTTAAATTGGTGTAAACTGACAGATTTCAAAACGTTGCAGACTGGCACACTGCAAAGAGTTGCAAGTTTTCAACTAGTCTCGTTGTGAATCTTGGGTTTGATCTGGGCTTAACCTAACATATGACTTAGTCTAGAGCTGTACAATTGTTATATATTAAAATCGCAATTCGAAGGAGTGCAATCTTCAAATCGCAGCAACTGCTGCAGGCAAATCTTCCTCAGCTGTAACTACTGGCTGAATAACATTGACGCTAATGCTGGATGGGATGGAGAAAATTGAATATCACAATATTTTTACATAAATTTTTACATAAATAATCATCGTTAATGTGGATATAATGACTAACTAACATTACTGTAATGCAGCCTTTAAAACCAGAAAAAGACAACACAAATCTAAGACAATATCCAATGAGCATTGAGCAAAAGCAATTACTCCCTAGCGTAATATCTGACTAAACAGTAGCTGAATTTGTATAGATATTTATTTTAAAAAATAATTAATGCACATACAAGTTCACTTTTTGAATGAAAGAGCCCTTGCAGGGACCTCAATAAGCAATAGCATTGTTCCATCTGATTGTGTTAATGATAAACCAGATAAATTTGTGAGGATGCTTGATTTAAAGAACTTGTTCAAGACTATATAGAGGCCAGGTGGTAACTTGATAGAAATTATTTGTGGTTTTGACTACATTTGACAGCATGTTTGCCAATGAGAGACATAATTACTTCTGAAGGACGCACATAACAAGATTGCAAAAAGGTGGATTAAAAATGTGTCTGTGTGACCGCAGCGCTCACAGCACTACATAAACACACACCTCCTTTACCCTATAAGATTACTCATACATCATCACAGACAGCTTCCAGACTTGACCCTGTGGTCGCTGTGCTCCATGCTGATGCTGCTCAGCCAACCAATAAGGACAGATGACGCCGGCCTGCCTGCCTGGGATCACCGCTTTAGAACAAAGACTCACTCAGCTCCTGTCAACAAGCTTGCTTCATTGACTCCCACATCGGCATACGATCAGCGCAAACAACAACAACAACTGCACGGGCAACAAAAGCACCCGGCAAAACAAAAACAAGTAACGCCTCTTTGTTAGCAGCGAGAGATCTGTGTAACATTGCTCACACACAACACACACTTGCACAAACCAACAAGTCAACAAGTGGCATCCTGCACCCCCCTCCAGAACAGGGAGCATTCGTTTGCCATACCGGGCAATGTGCCAAGCATCCAGATTCTTTGGAGCACGCCACCCGTTGCCAACCTGGGGGTGCCTGCTTTGTTGGCTGTACAGCTGCTGCTCAAACAGGGCGGCTTGCCCTCACAAACAACCCCCACTCCAAAATTCAAAGTAGTCAGCTCTAACTCATTAAACATACAAATACACATATGGGAAAGAGCACATCCACGTACACAAACAGCAACACAGATCCACATGTGAATCCACACACACAGGGCACACACCCCCCCTCCTAATTTCATGGCTTGTTTTCGACCTCAGTGGGAATTTAGAGCTGAAAGAGACTTGACCATTGTGCTGACAGGGCGACGCTCTCAGCCTCAGCTGCACTACTCCAGCCTGCAGTGGTGACTGTAAGGTATTGTGCAACAGCTTTGTGAGTGCTGCACTGCATACACACATGTGCACATGCAAAACAACAGAGCCCAAGTTTACAATGCATTTCTTATCACTCAAAGGTCTGACAATTCCCCATAAAGAGCTGTTGCATTCCTCTATGTTAAGGTCTGACATGTCTGAGTAAAAGTTTAAAGATTAATCTGCAACTTCATTTGAGATTTAGAAGCTTCTCAGAGTGTTGCTGCTGCATCTGTACATGTACACCCTCCATATGTCTCACATTTACATAAAGGAAATGTGAGCAGTCCAGAATGTGTGGTAACAAATAGCGGCAGAACATTTCCGTTTTGAATAAGGAAATAAGACCCAGGACTGCAGCCTGCCTTTTACTTTATCAATAACATATCAAAACACAACAAACACACATGACTGCAAGGAGGCACACAACCACACCAAGCAAAATAAATCAAAATCAGGCCGTAAACAAGCCGTTATTCGGTCACATGCATTCCTCAGTCACTCCCTCACTATAAAAAGGACACCACACACACACACACACACACACACACACACACACACACACACACACACACACACACTTCCCCAATGCCACAAACTGTGTTTTCATCCAAAAGCTGGATTGGCTTCTCTTCCTCATACAATCTTTATCTGAGGCCATGTGACACCAAAGCATACAAGTTGAAAATGAAGGCAATTAGGTCACTGCTAATTAGGCCCATATCAGAACTGCAAATTTGGACATCATCGAAACTTCCTATTCTGCCTCTAATGTCATAGGAAGCCCACACAGTCTATTTTTAACCGTTATTAACAATAATAGCCTTGTTGTGGTAAGTAAAGCCCTATAATGTTCAACTGGGTGATAAGCTGCATCATCTGTCAATGAAAATGTGCAAAATATAATGCATTGTTTAAGTGCATATGTGCAATCTAATGCTCGATTGACTTTTTTTGTGCATAAATGTGATGTAAATCATAAGCCTATATACGTGCAGAAACAAGCTCCTCACATCAGTCCAAAACGCTGCAGTCAGAGCGTGTTTGTTTGCCTCGGCTTACCCACCCACTAGCCCACATAAACATTGCGCAGGCCCTATCAAGCCCTTTGTCCCATATATCTGATGTCGCCAAATGTCATGACAGCCCGTTATTTGATGCAATATGCAAACGAATTTGCAGCATATCTCGTCTGAATGGTGCTGGTTTTGTCCCCGCAGGTTAAATTTGACATGAGCAGCAGCAGCGGCGGCGACACCGTTAAATCCGCTCCGTGCAGGAAGCGGTTAAACGCTGCAAAACACCGCACAACAAAAACAGTGAAGCGCTGCCTGCCGGCCGGGTCGCTTTTACACACACATACACACACATACACACACACACCTTCAAGCTGGACTTGAGCGGTCCTTTGGCTGCAGTGTGGCTGGACCCCGTGGCTATCTCCTCCTCGGAAAACTCCTTGAGGCTCCCGTCTTGCATGAGCACAGTGTAGACGCTGCGCCGGGCTCCTACGGCCGAGACGTCTCTGTTCTCCTGCTTGACAGCCTGGACCACTCCTGTCACCGGGGCACCGTCCCCCGTCGGACTCGGCGCATAAACGCGGCTGCCGAGGATCGACCGCTTCACCAAACGCCTCGTATGCATGTCTAAAAGTGTCTCGCTGAATTCAGGGGCGGCCAACCGGTGAATTAAACCATTAAACGTCGAATTATAACCGGTAAACAACGTCGAGAAAAACACAAAACCGCAGCGGGTAGACTACGCGCTCCAACAGCCCTGATAAAATGTTAGAAAGCGGCAACATACTCGGAAGGCGAATCCTCCAAACAGGGTCCTGAACGCACCGCACTAACAAGTACCGAACACCGCAGGACAACTTTGAATAAGCACCGGACAAAAGCCGACAGCGAGACTACGCTTCATTCGCCGCTAAACAACCTCTACATCCAACCGGCTACCAAGCTTCCTCCGTTCGACCTGTTTGTTTTCCCCACTGCTCCCTGCGAGCTGAGGAGGCGGCGGGAAAACACGGACGAACCGTTACTTTCAGGAGCCGAGATGACATTTGTACACGATTTCACAAAATGGCGACTTAACCGTGATTTAACGACTTAGACATCGAGGAACAGAAGCAGATGCGTCGAGTTATTTAATGTCGCTCGACCCCGTACATCGCCACTTGTCCGCAGGTGCTGGAAACGGTTGAAAACACGACCGTTACGTGACTCCAGCTCCAGCGACCGTTAGCTCCAGTCCGCGCGCGGCTCCGACCGAGCTGGGCCTCTACCGGCGGAATGCTGCCTGTAAACATGTGCGGTCCGGCGGCCAGGGCGGGCTGCAATTGGTCGACGCAGCACACGCCTCCACAAGCCCCCACCGCTCCCCCTTCTCCTCCGACAGAAGGTAATGCAAGCCGGGAGGATGCTCCATTCAAAACAATGACGCAAGGATGGAGAGGAAACGAGATGGGAGGGGGTATGGCAGGAGGAAAGAAGAGGGAAGAGGGGGAATTTAGGCTAGGGAGAGGAAAACTTTGACCACACAGACATGCTTCATGCTTTAACCTAGTTGTTGAAAGCATGTAGCCTACTTTCCAGGTGCCATGGGACTTCAAAATTACTACGATCTGGCTCCAAAATGAAAGTCATAGACTCCACTAGTCTGTTTTTATGAATGCATTTATAAACACAACAGATGATTTAATATCTTATGGGGTTGTCATTTTTTAACATGCCAGTTTTATTCTACTAGATGCACTGGACAGAACATGCTCCAACAAACATGGGCACATTAAAACACTACAGGCCCCTGGGCACAGACATGCAAAAGGCCCCACCACCTCTATACATAGGAGTAAGACACACAGACTTTGTGGTGGTTTTGCATCTTTCCTTAGCCGTCATGCATCTTTTTTGATTTATTGTCTCTCTGTGGGGTTTTTTTTGTGTTTCTTTGAGGCAAATTTGTCTCTTTTTTTGTCATTTTGTGTCCCTTTAATGTCATTTTCTTGTCTCTACAGTAATTTTTTGGGTCTTTGAGGTAATTTTGTGTCATATTAAGGCAACTGTATGCCTTTTTTGTTGTTTTGTGTCTCCTGTGCTTGTTTTGTTTCATACTAAGGTAATTTCTTTGTCCTTTTTTGGTCATTTTGAGTCTCTTTGTAGTCGTTTTGTGTGTCTTTGTGTTTGTTTTGCCTGATTTTGTAGTCATTTTGTGTCTCTTTGCAGTTCCTTTGCATATGTTTGGGATATTTTTGTCTCTTTGTGGTTACTTTGAGTTTCTTCCTGGTCAATATGTGGTAGTTTTGAGTGACATTTTGCAGGTGAAGGCCAGGGGGGCCCCGATACGTTGGGTCCTGGGGCCTGTGCCCGGTAAGCCCATTCAGTAATCCATCTATGCCAACAGCCTTGCACATCAGGTTTCTGCCGGGGCAAGAGCCAACCAAATCTTAGGCAGTCCCATCAGATAAATAAGGTGAGGTCAGCCTTTGATATGTGTATCTGATGCCACAGGGTAATGATAACAATAAGCCAGCAGTCTTTGTTCCTTTTACTGTGCTCTTCATTTTCAACACTGAATGTAACAGCAATCACAGGCGGCTTACTCTCTCATATAAGCTACACCCTGTACTAAATAAGAAAGTGTGATCTCACAATGTGACTCAAGTTGTTGCTCACTGAGAAGGAAAGATATATCTGATAAATGTGTCCCGTGTTTTAAAAAAGAATATTTTTATGGCACATTAGTGTTGGATACAGACGGCACTGGTAAATACAAGATATTATTGTAATATTTTTCTATTTTTCTTTCAATAACAACAACGATAATGAAGAACACAGAGTTATACTTTTTGGCAGATTTTATATACAACTAGAAAAGCACTCGGAGAGCGCAGACCTCCGCCAAGCAGCTCGGATTTCCCGCCATTTTATTATTTTATCCACTTCGCTTCAACCGATCACCACCAAAATTTTATCATCTGTTCCTTGTCCCATTATCAACCTTTCATCAAAATCCGTTCAGAACTTCTTGAGTTATTTTGCAGACAAACAAACAGACAAACAGACCAACGCCGGTGAAAACATAACCTCCTTGGCGGAGGTAACAATGGGTGAGGTAAGTAAAAAGCAAGACATGCTGGAAAAACATAAGAACAGTGTGTAAAACAAATAAACATACAGCTAAGGATTAATATTGTTGATCCTTCATCCCACATTGTCATCCTCATGGTTGGATTACTGATACGGCCCAGGGGCCCCAAAGCTTCAAGGGTCCCACTGGCCTTCACCTGCTTAGTGTCAGTCAAATTATCATGTATCGACTAGGAAGAGACTCAAAATGACTGCAACAGAACTGCAAAGAGACACAAAATAACTACAAAAATGAGCAAAACAAACCCAAAGAGACACAACATGATGACTACAAGAAGACACAAAATAACTACAAGAAGAAACAAAATAACTACAAAGAGACACAAAATAACCACAGAGAGACACAAAATGACCACAGAGACACAAATGACTACAAGAAGACACAAAATAACCACAAGAAGACACAAAAGGACTACAAAGAGACATAAAATGACTGCAAGACGACACAAAATAACCACAAGAAGACACAAATTGACCACAAAGAGACACAAAAGGACTACAAAGAGACAAACAATGACCAGAGACAGAAACAAAACTACCAAAAAGATACAAGATGACTCCAAAGAGACACAACATTTCCACAAAGAGACACGGAAACACAAAAAAAATTATAAAAAGTACAAAGAAGATTCGATAAAAACAAGGCAAACCCCGATAAAATCTCTGTCTTGCTCCTCAGCAGGAGACATGATGGGGCATTTTGCCTTTCTGCATTCAGGGGCCCATTGTCTCAAAATCTTGGTCACCATGCCTTATCAGACACCTTCCTGCAAGAGCTCTCCCAGCACATTTTAAATAAGGGCACAGAATCAGACTTTCAAACGTGTCCGTCTTGATTAGAAAGTTCATGGTGACGTGATAAATCAAGTTTAGCAGGAGGCTAATTCATTCATCGTGATTATCGCCCCATGTGGCAGACAGAATATACCAACGAATGCTATCACGGTAAAAAATAGCCTCATTAACGTCAAACCTAATGTTTTTTTTTTTTTTACAAAATCATATGCAGATTACATTCATTCTCCATGATAGTGCCCCGAGTGAATAAAAAGACACAATGACGCAATTCATTATATATATATTTTTTAATAGAACAATTCATGTCATAAAATATTTACATGCAGAGAATGGAAACCGGACAGAGTGGAGTGACAGATGTGGCCATAACTTCCAAAACAGGCTTTGCCCTGTGATCAAAGGCAGGTGTCACCACAGAGTTGTCTGCTGGTTGTAGGGGGAACAAATGGTCTCATTATGGGAGTAGTGGAGCTGAAGGAGAGGCAGTAAGGGAGCATCTCCGAGCATCCACCACGTCCTAATTCCCTGAAGGGGAATGTGTGTGTGTGTGTGTGTGTGTGTGTGTGTGTGTGTGTGTTTATGACCAAGATAGACAGCTAGAGAGAATAAGTGATTTTAGGTAAGTGTCTATTAACTCCGAGTGTGTGTGTGTGTGTGTGTGTGTGTGTGTGTGTGTGTGTGTGTGTTGTCCTGCTTAGATTTGGCACTAAAACACCCCCTTTGACAGATAATTTCCTTAGAGGTCATTTCTAGCTTTCTGTGAACACTATTATATCTAAATGATGGCACAGGCCTGATACACAGAAACATCATTCGGTAGAAACAATCATTTTTTGGGAGTGTAAATGACAATGATAATTACCTCTTTGCAGAAATGAACATTTTTCTTGTTTTTTTTTTTCCCTAAACAGGCTTCATTCACCCGTTTTCGTTGATAAAACACGGGATGGATTGCATTTAAAATGCTCTTTCACCATAACATTTCTATGAAAATGTTAAAGCATTTCAAATGTCTGATATTTATTAATCTAATACCAGTCAGCCAAGGCTGGCTGTCTTTGTCTGAGCCACCAACAAGCTCCTGCATGTCTAATGAAACATGAACTAAGGCTGGAGATGTTGTAATGCTGTGATATTTCGATGTGGGTGGAAACAGATGACACCAATTTTTCTGCAAGGACGGGAGATACTGGAGCAGTAAAAGAGATATTTACAGCCAAAAATAAAGAAATAAAAAAAGCATTGGCCCTGTTCGATTTGAAAACAAACATCAAACAACAGTATCGACACATTAATTTTAAATGAAAGTACCACACTCACCGTTTCTTAAAATGCATGTACCAAAACATTGTACCATGTTTCTGACATTTGATTTGTTACTATATCTCAGAACTCAAAAGCTATTTGGCAACTTTGAGTTTCAATTTTTTTTTTTTTTTTAAAAGCCATCAGACAACAAGTTTTCCTTAAAACAATGCAGACATACATCAGTGCTCTTAACAGACTTATTTTAAAATAATACCACTCTGGACAGTGTACAAATAAGTAAAAGCTTACATAAAACTTCCAGCGAGTAACAGTTGGTTAAAATAGTGCTCTGTGTATATACAAGCCTTGGTTGGCATGTCGTCATTACAAGCTACAAACAGACAGAATGGTTTCCTCAGAGGTTAAAAAGCATTAGATATTCAAATTGTGCAGAGACGCAGCTGTATTTTGATGATGCAGTATATAAACGCAGTACCATGATATCAAACCTTGTGCTTTAAAATCATCTGGGATGCCAACTGAAGACTGTATAATGTACCAAGAGTAGGCTCAAGAACACGACAACCAAAATATACAGTTGATCAACAGATCTGTATTAATAATGCAGGTTTCTTGTGTCATTTGATCACATTTGAATTTGTTTTTGCCCCCTGTGCAAAATGACAGAAAAAAGCATCATGTATTTTTTTTAAAACAATTAATTCTCTTTTTAAAAAGTCAGGGGAAAGCGTACCTTTACAACTGTCACTACATCACAACTCACTTTCATTTAGTATCTTAATAGAAACGCTAGAAAACCCTATTTACGTATCTCTCACAGACATACTCTTTAACATTTCACAATTACACAACAATATGCATGTTCAAATAAATATGAATTTCACAAAAAAAGGTTGACATGGACTGTAAAATGTCTAAAAATGCTTTCAAAATGTATCATGAAATACAAACTTCCTTCCCTCGTTTCCTCATTTCCACATCATCTATCGAACTGTTTCAACTATCCATTTGGTCACAGATGAGGCTGGCTTTTGCTTTCTATGCCTAGAATCTTAAGCCGAGAATGCACAGTGGAGGTGCTGCCAAACCTGACAAAAAATAGCTCGAAATAACCCATCTCACGCCTCAATAAAACATGACACTGAGTCACCTAGAGGAAGCTAGAAAGTCACTAGCAGCTGCAGAAGGGGCATACAAATAATGATTCCTTCATATGTACAGTAAGTGCATGAACTTCATGATTATATGGCACTAAATTCTTGATATCTTTTTCTTTTTTTTCTTTTTTTAAATCACAGGCACTGATAGCGTCTTCAGCTAACCCTTGAAATGTTGCACATGTGTTGTGATTGGATATTTGATATTTGACCTTCTTCCACAGTCAAGTGCTGTTAAATGTGTCCATGATATGCGGTGTCAAAAAGACAAAAGAGGAATTTAATGATGATCCAAAATGCACCCATCCACATGATTAAACTTCTGTATTTTTCATTCTGGAACCATTTTTCACATGTTGCTGTGTCTAAGTGACTAATGGGAACAACCATTTTTGAAATTGGTGCAGGATTGAGTGAGAGTGCTGCAGCCGGCAATTACAGGCTGCAAAGTGACCACTCGAGGTAACGGCGCACTGTCAATTTACCTCCACTTAAAGTGCTTGTTTTTGCCATTGACTGGCTCAGATTGTTTTTGTAAGAGTCTGACAACATTATGGATCCCTACAAAGATAGACAAAGGCAAGATCTTCTTTGCTTAACCAGAAACCGCCCTGAAATCACTCGTGCTAAAGCCACCAGATTCTATTTATATAAACTGTCATTTTAGTATGGTAAAACAAACCTCAAAAGCCCAGTTTCTACCGAGCAGTACGGTACGGTTCAGTTCGGTACGCTTTTCCACTGAATGTTACCAGTGGAACCGTTCCGTGCTGTACTGTGAGTGACAACAACCCCACCCACATTTAAGGGTACGGTTTGCGGTGGAAACACTAGGGTCTAGGTACCATGTCTGAAGGATACTTTCGGTTCCAAAGGTACCATACCGAAAATGTTTGGTGGAAACAGGGCTAAAGTAAACAGAAACAAAATAAAATTCACAAAAATCATCTTGTTTCTTCTTTCTTCCACTGTTCCAATGTCCACCAACTCTCGTTTGGGTGAAATAAACCCTTAATTCACACAATTAGAGTGAAAATATACTGGTTGTAAAACTGTAAAAGGAGGATTTGGTGACGGCAATTTTAGGGACTGTTTCTGGTTAAACAAACCAAATCCAAGTCTTTAACAAAAAGGTCTATCTCTGTAGGGATCCTTTCAATAATGTCAGACACTTACAGTAACAATCTGAGCCTGTCAGTGGCAAAAACAAGCACTTTTTGTGGATGTAAATTGACAGTACATACAGTGTGCTGCAAGTGGTTACACTGCAGCCTGTTTCGCAGCTGCTACCTTCAGCCCTCTCACTCAATACTGGATCAATTAAAACAAATGTTGTTCCCATTAGTCACTTAGACACAGAAATATGAGAAAATAGGGCTCAGGGTGAAAAATACCTAAGTTATGCTATAATGCCCAATGAGGTACTACAGTTGATTTTCTGCTAGGCCTACCAGTACCAATGACATTCATTGTGGTTGATAAATTAAACTTCAGATATGAAAATCCGTACCCAAGCTGTAAAGAGGACACTCATGCATTGATGACGGATGCTGTGGTGAGCCATTTTCTGCCATTTTCCCCAAGTCATGCACCAAAAGCATGCTTGGTAGCAGGCTCAGAGCATTACAGTGACGTCTGTAAGATGCAAGAGAGGAAGCTTCCTCCGCACCGCCACAGATGAAGACGATTAGGGGAAAATCTCAGAGGCGGGACGTTTCCCGGCCCAGACCCAACTCCGCAACACTCTCGTAGTCGGGCTCCGCCTTGGCGGCGTCTGACCCCTCCGCTCCCAGCCCAGCCCTGTGGTCATCATCCGAGCTACTAGTCTTTGGGATGCGTATGGTTTCATAGCCGGGATCTGTGCTGTCCAAAGTGGGGTCTTCCCCCGGCTGGGGCTCGTCAGGCTGGGCGTAGATGTCTCGGACGGTGGCGTAGAGGTCACTGGAGGAAGAGGTCGTGACAAGACCTTTGATCTCTGCAATGCTGCTGTAGTCGTGCTCTTTGTCTTCCTCGTTCACAGCATCGTCACAGTTTGTTTTGTTGACTGTAGAATACACCGCTGACTGAAGGACAGAGAAGAAACACATGTGAATTGCCCCTATTTTGTATAAAATCATTAGAAGCACAACTACAGATATTGAGATAACAGGACTGTGAACACAAGAAGAAAAAGTCTCTGATGCATCTGTACTAAAAGATACACACTAGGTTTTTCTCTCATAACATACTGTGAGACTCTTTTACCAGTTTCCTCTTAAAACAATATATTTCTGGTGCTCGGAGCATTGGCATTCACAGAGTAACGTGCTGCCGTCTCGGGAGAGGAGACGGCAGTTTGGGGAGTAAGGGAGTTTAACACATGCTTACCTCATTGTCTGACAGCATGTGGTTGTCGAACCCTGGTGCTGGAGACAGAGGGGAGTGTAACTGGAGGAGAGAAGAACAAAAAGATAGATTTAGATATGGCTCATAGTGTATGAAAAGAAAAGACCGAGCACAGAATCAGACGTTTTATGCTACAAAGTGGCTCCTGAAAATGGCTGTTGGGAACATTTGAGGGGTTGTCCCACATTTTTAGTCTTCTGTCGTAAAAATGGAAGAATCAGTCTGTCGAGTTTTTACAGTTTCTCTTATAATTAAAAGCGTTGAACTTTAACACTTAAACACCGTAGTGATAGAGCTGTTCTGAATAACTTTGAGGGAATTCAATATATGGCAGCAGTTCTTATTATCCCTGAACTCTCTTTGTCTTTAAAAGCATTTGGTAACCGATCAATAAAATTAACTTCTAAACTATTACCAGCATAGGAGAACAAAACCTCTGCATCTGCTGTGATACATATAAAGCTAATGTTGTATATAACCACTCATTCATTAAGAAAATTATTGAGTAAAAGTCGATATCCAGTGACAGGGAGTGTGATGTTTTTGTGCACAGGCTCTGTCCGCGTCGCCTTATGATCGATGAGGGAGCCATTAATCAACAAAGCACATCTGACAGCAGCACCAAACACCTAAAGTGATTAACAGGAACCTCAATATCACAGCCAGTGCAGAGCAAACACATCATATTGTGACTTTTTTTTTTTACACACTTCACTGGATGGAAATACTAAACAAATACGACCTAAGGAATAAATTCAGATTTACTAAGTCCTTAGCCGGGCTCACCAAGGTTAATGCTAATGCATTTGACAAAAGAGAAAGCTGTTCACTTGTTGAGGCACAATACTTGGTACTTGTCAAGGACAAATCACCATACAGGCCACGCTCTTATGCACTGAATGAGAAACTGTGCACAGAGATCATCCATCAACGCGTCCTCCCTGGCTATGTGTCATATCTTCATGCAGATACATGTTTCTCTGGCATATTCTCAAAATGCCTAAGTCAATATCATTACTTTATGGACGACGCATGATTGGAGACATGATTACTTTTATAGATTCGACACACACACCCTGTAACGCAGCAGATGCCTTTTTCATTTCGCTTCAATTAGCCGACCAATTAGGCAGAGTGCCCTGGAGGAGTCGGCGCATGAAACATGGACGCAGGTGACTTGACCCAGTCACCGCACCTCTGAGTGCGCCTCGCAGTGTTTGTTCATCTTATTTGTAGCCCGCTTATTCTTGGCTCAGGCACCGTTGCAAATTGAAGTGGAATTTTGATTTAGTCAGTGAGCATTAAACACAGTATTTAACCTGAGTTTGATATGTATGGAAATTAACCCTTTGAGTTCTGGAGCGACATGTGTGCTGCTTTCTGACACCTTTCGCAAGTACTTAAACCTTTGAACCTTTGAATCTTGAGCAAATTGTGATTGTGTCTTGAGCGCGGAGCACAGAGAAGCAGTCAGAGCTACAGGCTACAGTGAGGCTAAAAACAGAGTTCAAATGACGTTTTTCCAAACAACTTTTTATGTCGGGGCTTCAGAACACTTGGATCACTACGGATGAGCAGTATGGAGATACTTTGTCGATTCAATTTTGTGTTCTTGGACGTTAGTCTGGGGCGCCGTCTGCCATTAGGTGTGCTCCAAGTCTTAGCTTGTTAGTTTGATTTTATATTTCTTTCTATTTTTCTTTTTTTAATAATTTTCTCTTTTTATTAATTTCTTGCCATTTTTTGGGGGGAAATTTCATCCTTTGTTGCTCCTTGCCTTCTTCCCATGTTTTAAAATGAAATCAAGCCAGTTTCCTCAAAACTTTATTTCATGCAAAAATATAGGGTTCCCAAGGTCATGGAAAATCTGGAAAAATTATGGAATTTCACAATCTTGTTTTTCAGGCCTTTATGTGTAAATAAATTAATTGTCGCAGTAATCTTTGTCCATAAACTTGTGTGGGAACCCTGATAGTCATCCAATATAAAGATCTTTAACAGTGTTTGTTTCATGTCTATACACATCGAGACATTACATCTGAGAGATTAATATTTTGACGTGTTACAATAAGATGTTCGTGTGTGTGTGTGTGTGTGTGTGTGTGTTATGTGTGTGTGTGTGTACATCAGATGGGATTGTGTCAATGTGTTCATGTGTATGTAGGAGACACAATGACATCCAGGACATGCGAGTGTGACAGTAAGCTGATTACAGTGGCCTCAGAAGATGGACGACTCAGGTGTCAATGTGTCAGTCATGCTGACGCGCATGTTTACACACGCACATACAAATCTGTATGAATACATCAACACAGATTATCTGCATTCCCTGTGCTCGTAAACAACTCCATGCAAACTGTAACTATAATATATATAAAACCCATATTAACATGAACTCAAATCATAACCTTTGTCACACTGACACACACACATCTTACACACTCAGTTCCTCTATTTAACAGTAGTGATTCCCTTTGGCGATTAGCAGCTCAGCAGTGCTGACTATAGCAGTTTACCTGGACCATGTCCCCAACGTATATCCCAGCAGCCCACTGGCTGGGTCAAATTCATTTCCTGCACTGCGCATAAAACCCCCCACAAGCGACACACAGGCAAATGACTGCAAACAAGTGTTACTGCTGTTTATAACAGTTCAATAATCATACAGCTGCACAGGATCTGAGACACTGTGAATGAGAGGTCACAAATACCCATTTAGGATGAAGAGTGTGTGTTTCTGTGTGTTTCTGCGGTGAATGTTTACAAGAAATCACATGTATGTATAGAAAAATGTCTGCATATGTGAAAGCGTGCCCCTGTGTGTATGAGCTGCTACCTGAGGGGATTCCTCGTAGACATTTACATACAGGCACCCCAGCGTTGTACAGATGTGTGTGTGTGTGTGTGTGTGTGTAAGACAGAGACAGAGAGAGAGTTTCTACGGCCCATATCATCCATCATGAAGCCAGACTAACTGTCATAGTGATGGTGGCCAGCTGGCGCTCATAGGCTCAGACTTACACACACACAAGCACAGCACACACACTTGATCTGACAAGACAAATCACCGACGGCTCCCGGTCATACATGGACATAAACCGCGGGGAGCCGGGAGCATTCAGGGTTAACCTTAAATCAGCCCCAGGGAGTCTATGTGCAGCAGAATATATGTAAACACACACATGCTGTAGTTTCTGTGTGTGAGTATAATGTGGGGGGGTGGGGAGAAATAACAGTTAATGCTGACTAGACATGGCAACAAGGTGCATGCGGATGCGTCTGTAAATTAGTACATTTTTGATGTGTGCGGCTGTCACTATGGGATCTGAGATTTATTATGGCGGAGTAGATCAAGATTTTATCATAGACTGGGGTTCAGATGAGGCTAGACTCGCCTGCTGTCCAACTGAGCAGCAGTAATTAACTAATTGGCCACTATAGGAGAGACAAAGGAGAGAGAATAGAGATGTGATTACAAAAAGAGGAGATAAAGAAGGAGAGGGGGAGGAGATGAACAGAGGAAAAGAAAGCCAAGAGGATAAAGTATTGTAAAGGATAGTTCTGGTTTATGAGAAGGCATTTTTCTCCGTTTGAAGGGTCTACCAGAATAGGAGAGTTCAGACAATCAGTTTATAAACACGTCATCAATCAGATTATCTAAACCACTTCATTCATGTAAAACCAAAATGAGAGTGCCAGCTGACTGTGTGACTGTGAGCGACTTGCTGATAACTACAGCAAGTACAGTAGGTCAAAGTTGAAACAGGAATCCCGTCTATTGACTGGATTAGCAGCTCTGTTGCTGTGTGATTCGTAACAGAACCATGATCCATTCTCCACATGTGCAAAGATAGTTGCGGTTAGCCACTGGCCTCAAATGGTTTGGCTAAGGACAGCACATTGGTGAGGGGATAGGACCTGAACAGACTGGGTGGTGACGAGCTCTGTGAGGCTGCGCTTAGGCACAGCTAAATGCTAACCACAACATGCTAACATGGTCACAAGCAGGTCAATGTTGGGGTGCTCCCAGTAGCTCAACAGAGAAAGTGTGTGCTATTAAGGCTAAGTCCTTCACACAGTGGCCCTAGCTTGAATCTGGCCTGGGCCCTTTGCTGACAAGTGTTTACAAATGTCACCAATTTAATTAAGCATATTTAGCAATTTGTTAGTATGCCAATATAATTAGCACCAAACACAAACAGCTACACTACAGGGGGACATGACTGTATGTGTGTACCATAGACTGTATTTCTATGCTGCTTGATTTTTAATTTCAATGAGATTTTTACCTGCTTAAATAAAGGATATATCTACACCGATCAGCCAAAACATTAAAACCACTGGTGGGTGAAGTGAATAACATTTATCATCTTGTTGCAGTGTAATGTTCTGCTGCTAAGTGACGTGTTCCACCCACCCGAACACCATTGCAGTCAAAGTAAACCCCCTCTTGGCAACAACACGACGTCAGTGACAACTCGATGGCAGTGGCCCCCAGCAAGACAATGCACCATGCCACATCACAAAAACTGCTCATGAATGATCTGAGGAACGTGAGCGAAAGCTCAAGGCATCGACCTGACTTCCAAATACCCCAGATCCCAATCTGATCGAACATTTGAGGGATGTGCTGGTACACCAGATGTACCACCGATCCATGGTGGGTCCTCCTTGGACCGGACTTGGCTCTGACCTGTGAAGGCATGGACACAGGACCTCTGGAGGGTGTCCCTTGGTGCCTGGCATTGGGGCGTTAGCTTCAGATCTTTTGGGTCCTGTGGGTTGTGAGGTGGGGTACCAGTACGTCCCACAGATGTTTGATCAGACTGGGATCTGGGGAATTTAGAAAGCCAGGTCGACACCTTGAGCTCTTTGTCACATTCCTCAGGTCATTACTGAGCAGGTTTTGTGGGGGGCACTGCCACTGAGGAGTGCTGTTGCCATAATGGGGGGTACCTGGTCTGCACTGGTGTTTAGGCGGGGGGGAGCATGTCAGGTGGCATCCACATCAATGTCAGAACCAAAGGTTTCCCAACAGAACATTGCTCTGTAACAAGATGAGCAATGTTGTTCATTTCATGTCAATCACAAGGTAACCACGCCCTAAGGGAGACTCAGAACTAACCACTGCTATTGAGGTTTGGCAAAATTTTAGAGAAAAGGCGCCAAGCCGTATATGTATGACGCACATTTAAGTTGACAAAATGTTTTAATTCGGTGTATAGGCTACACATTTTTACGATTGGAGAGTGTTAAAAACACCTATGTCCTCCTACAGTGATAATTTAATATTAAGTTGGAGCCGCAGGTTGCCTAACCCTGCACTAGAGGAAAAGTCAGGGGATTAAAAAAGACATTAGAAATCGTCTCTGGGCACCATCAATGTTGTTGAGTTTTCAGTCCAGACAGACCAACCAACATTGCCGCCCTTAGAGCCAGGCCAGAGATACATTATAATCAACTGTAGTTACATTTAAAATAGCAGAAGGGAAAATAATGCAGAGGACAGTGAACATAAACAGACCTTATGAGTGAAAGAGTCACATGCAGCTTTGTGGCAGATTGACTTGTCAGCGTCTAAAAGTCTGATGCAATTCTTTGTGAGCTGTGAGTGTGTAAGTGTGTGTTTGCTGCTTTGTTTGTGTGTTTCTCTGATGGATCTCCGCATGTGGAGGGCGGCGTGCTGAGAGCAGCAGCAGCAGCTCTGCTCTGTTCAGTGCATGACACTGAACCGCTTTTCTCCTCTTCTTCTCACCTCTCCTGTTTCTTTTTACTCTTCTTCCATCTCTCCTCCGTTACATCTCCATCCCTCACCCCTTCTCCTCCCTCTAATACTGTTTCTTCTTTATCATCCTCCTATCATCTGTCTTCCGTCCTCTCAGCTACAGATGGCTCCATTTGTATGCCGCTGGGTTTCCTTTTTTCTTTATTTCTCTCTATCTCACTGCCTCTCATTCTTGACTCTCTTTCTGTCTCACCCTTTATGCCTCCTGGTCCTCTCAGCTCTTTTTGAGTCAATCTCCCATCATCTCTCTGTCACTATCTCTATTTCATCTATTACTCTCGCCTGCTCTTCCCACTCCAGCTCCCATTTTCATTCTTCTCCTCTCCCATCACTGCTACACCATTTCCCCTCTCGCTCTTCTTCTCTCAGTCTGTCTCCCCAAAGCAGCTCTGAGCAGGCAATTTTAGATGATAATTGTGGTGGCCACACATCTCATCATTTCATCTGTTCGCTACGATCTCCTTCTCAAGCCAGTTGTGTTGATGTTTGCAGAGCTGCCCAGTAGACGACCCATCTCTGGTTTACATGGAGATTATTAGAAGGGGAAAACTGTCTGAATTTTGTCCAAAATAAGCTCCTATCATTCTTTAAAAAGCCTGTAATATTTTGAGAATGTTTATTTTGACTTCTATGGCTGTAAAATTTTATAAAAGAACATGGTCTCTTCAGTCTCAATCTCTAACTTGGTTTTATAAAAGTTCTATCTGCAAAGCAACAATCAGTGCTACGAATGTACACCTGAGAACCAATAAGGTTCAGGTTTTGGGTTTCTTTCCAGTGTCACCGCACTGCTCTGTGACCGGGGTCAATCTTAAAATTTGAAACCTCATTACTGATTAGGGATTTATCCTTTCTGATTAATGGCACAACTTTGAGTTACATTTTAATTAAAGAATATTGAGGCCAACATAGCGTGCAGTTATTGTGAAGCCCTTTCTGTTGATTCTAAGGCAAGATATGAGAGAAACCTCTCCCTGACCGGCCTTGAATCGTGCCTTAGGTTGTCTTACATGATATCCCTAACTTTGTGCTAGCTTAAAAAATGAGTTAAGTACGAGTAAAATATTTTAAATTGGCCGAGCCTGGGCCTTTAATGTCCATGAAAATGCAAGATGTCAAAGTCAGTACGTTTACATGCAGCTTGAGAAAATCTAATTATTGGCAGTCGGACTCGGCGTTCTGCGCATGCACCACTTTTTCTTTCGCGGGCTTTCACCCGGAAGAAGAAGGAGATGACATAGCAACAGTGCAGTAACTCCTGGAAAAACAAACAAACAAACACCATGGTGACCAAGGGGCAGAAGACGCACTTGTGGACGGACGAGGAAACTACATTCATGCTCGGACAGCTAAAGGAGCTAAACATCTTGAAGTTTATGGAAGGAAAATGCGAAACACGGATTTATTTTAAAAAGTTTCTGAACAAGAACCTGAACTAGTTCAACATGCATGATATTAAAAAGGACACAGCGCCGCCTATTGAGGCGGAGTCAAGCGTACTTGGTCAGAAATTTGATTTTCTCTTCTGCATGTGTACTCAGACAAGAGTCCTACTTGACTGATTAGCCGAGCTATGAGCTCGTACTGTCTCAGCTAAGTTTATGTTTCTAGCAGCTGGACTTTTATATAATGCTGACAGTATCTGCTGCTAACTTGGTTTGTGTCTGTTATAACCTGTGTATTGCAGCAGACAGTGATGACCAGTGTCTGGATTCAAAATACAGTGCATTAAGGCTGCCTATTGTTTCACAGATTGAACCTCATGCTGCGGCTTTTAATTCAAATTCTTTTTTTGAATTAACAAAAATGTAACTCCTAATGCATTTTTAATAAGTTCCTGCTTCTGCATTACCTTTTAAATAAGATTTTCTCTGTTTAATAACTAGGCATTAACCAGCAGTATGCAAATGTTAGCTGACTAAACTGCACAGGTGTAGGACCACATACACACCACACACACCCACACCATTCTCACCTCTCCATTGTGCAGCACAGCTCCAGCCAGGCCATTCATCACCACCGGCTGGTTGTCGTTCTCATCCAGAACCTTCTCTGGTACTGGTGGAGGTAAGTCCTCCTCTGGTTCCTCCTTGTGCAAGGGAGTGCTGGCATTATCAGAGCGCCTTTTGGCCTCCATGTCGGCGCTGTGACGGCTCTTCTTATTCAGGTCGACAGAGGCGTACTCCACCCCCGCGCACAGGGGCCCTCGCTCTGGTGTGCAGGGGCTGAGGTGGCCATTGAGAAGGGCAGGGGGATGATGGGGAGGCTCATCGGGACTCAGCTGGACGGTACCGTTGGGGACGCTGAGCTTTGCGGGGGGGTCTTTCAGTTCCTTGACTGTCTCGTACAGGGAGTCCTCGGCGCTGACGTCACGTGATGCCACTGCAATCTCCTTCACCACCTGGACATGGGATATTGGGTACTTAAATATGCTTGTGCATGAGCAGAATATATTCAGTGTTTCTGTTTCCTGACTGTAAACTTCAATCAATCCATCAACCTCTGATGGAGAAATTCTTTCTCTATATATTTTGACCCTGAGCTCGATCAATCAAACAATCAATCAGCAGCCCAAACAGTCACAGCTTTAATCTCCTGTGACGGCCACGTTTAAGCTCAGTGCAAGTAAAAACACGATTTAGCGAGATGACTTTAAACACTGACCTCATAGGTGCTGTCCCCTGAGGCTGGGGGTCCATCCCCAATGAGGGCGTTGTTGGGAGGAATGCTGGGAAGCTCGCGGTCCTGAGGACACTTGGAGGACCTGAGCTCTGATTGGCTGGAGAGCATATCCTCTGACGGCTGGGGACTGGTGTCCCCTGTGTCTGTGAGGACTAGAGGAGCGGAGAGAAAAAAGAAGGGAGAGTGAAAGCTGTTTTTTTTTTAACACTGACCTGTAATGAGACACATCTTTCTTATTCATCACTGCAGAATAGATGCATTACTATTTACAGTTTGTTACTGATATTTAGTACCTGCCCACATATAAATGACTAAGACCATTACATAGATATGGCCATGAGATGAACCAAAGCTAAAAGTCATCAGATGTTGCATAACACCAGCTGCAAATGTTATCATGCAGCTGAAAGGACAGTCGTGATTCTAATACCGATATCATAGACTTTCAGACATGACAAGCTAAGCTAAAGCTAAATGTCGTGGCTTACTTGTACCGCTGGTTAGAGGACCATTGTGAGAGCTGCTGACGGCTGCGTCAGTCGCTGGACTGTCTGCCGATTGGCTGATCGTCTCTCTCTCGGACACCTGCACAACAAAGGGGGAGATGTTTGTCACTGCTGGGCTGAGCTCAGAGGCAGGCAGACTGACTCTGCGCTGACAAAAAAAACACCTCAGAGGTTATTACAATAACACGACACGCTAAAAAAAAAAAAAAAAGTTCATTTCTAAGGGGAACAGAAATCAATCTGCACTTGTCAGCTTGCACGGGGTAGATGACTTTCACACCTCTGTGCAACACAAAAGCCACTGTCAGCAGATTGTAATGTGTTTTTTTTTTTTCTGGATCTCCAGGATTTTGAGGAACTGTCATATTTGGAGCACTGATTACAATTTTCACACCTCCCTATTATTTATCTCTGCTTTTCACAGCTTTCCCAAACACATTACTGATTACTTCATGCTAATCATCAGCATGTTACGCATGCATAATCAAATGTAGTGTGTCTTTACCCGCCGACAAAAAACATCCAGAGAGAGTAAAAAGCAAAACTGATTTATGCCTAATGAAGATACAGTGCTGATTGTAATTAGATTAATGACAGGCTGAGCTGATGTAAGATCCGTCTTTTGAGGAAAGCGTCTCCCTTTATGTCTGTAAAGTTACTTTGGTTTCTTAGTAGGACACAGAAACTGAGACACTCACACAGAAATCTGTTTCCCTATTTTACCTTTTCTTCGCCTGCATGAAAGTCAAAACTACAAAACAACAACCCTGCAGCTGGGAGGGATCTACTCATGCTCAAGGACACTTCAGCGGGGCAGATTTTTTTTACAGTGAGTCTTTAAACTGTGTCTTCCAGCTGAAGCCTATTTACCACATCACATGGCGGAGTCAGCAGCCGAATCAGCCCTGTGATTAAACTGATAAGGCACCTACCGCATTGAGGCATGATTCAACACCATGCACTTTACCCACTTGCGGCCTTATTTCCGAAAGACACAGATACCACCGAGTCACTCACTTCTAGAAAACTGTGATGATATATTAACCGCTGCAAGTCAAGATTCTCTTTGTTAAAGGTTGTTGTTTTCCTTCTGTGTGAGCAGGAGTGTATCAGAAGCTCCACAACCCCACCTAGTGGTCAACTACTCTCACAACTAGTGGGGTGCATGATGTAATCTTTTAACTATTTTATGACCCAAATAACTCTTATGTAATTCTTTTGTCGTTTTATTATCTTGATCAAGGTGGGAGATAGGTAGAAGATGAAGATGTCCTTGTCTCAGTGTCATTTAAGTTCCATCTTCTCTCATTTTATTCCTCATCTAAATCCTGATCAGAGTCCTGACAGTGGATCAGTTTATAAACTAGGATCATTTTAAATTTCGCAAACTTTTTGGAAATCTAAAAACATGAATTGTGGTGTTTTCATGACACTAAATCCTGCCTGAATAGAAGACATACTACGCACAGGATAAATTTCACCAACAAGGGAGGCAAGAAGGAGACTTCCTCCGCTGTGTTCGGAAGCAGGAAAGACAGTCAGACTGATTGCGGGGTGAGCAAGAAGAGACAGTCTACTCATCCGCAAAGACAAAGACCCCCATTTAACCTATCAGTCTATGACAAGGTCCGTCATTTAAATGGGCCCCTCCTGAAACAACCTGACCACCCAGCAATTGCAGGTTAGAGTGAAGATATCCATCAAACGTAAAAAGGCTCTGAGGACTGTGTATGTGCACATGGGCACACGTGGAGTGACACACACACACACACACAAAAAAGCCCCAGAGGGAGTGAGACGATAGGAGAGTAAGTGGATGTCACTTAGTCTGTGAAAGCCAGGCATTTGTCACACTTAAATGTTGCTCGGTTACTGAAGCATCACTTCTATGGGAGTTGGTAATAACTATCTTTGACATGGTGTTCAAGAGGACGTGGTGTCATTATGAGTTGTACTAACATGGAGAGGGCAAAAGTCAACTCTGTAAGGAGTGAATACTCTGTTTGTTTTTTTTAAGACTTGTGCCATTTGTCTTATTGTTTCATCGAATTTAATTTCCTTCATTCTCTCGATTGACTTTAAAGGGATAGTTCAGATTTTTTTATGTGAGGTTGTTAGAGGTACCTATCCATTATCAGTGTATTACCTACAGTAGATGGTGGTAACCACACCCCAAGCTGTGGATGTGGAGAGGAGCAAAATGTAATTTAGCAACCTACAAACAAACCATATCACCTTAAGTTCACGCTTAGAGGATACGCTTTACCCTGCTGTCAGACAGGAAACTAAAGCTGTTATCTATGCTCTCCTCAAAGCCACCAAACTCCAGTGACATAAATAGTAATTTTCCCCTGCAAAACATAGGAGTTGCTGGCCTGCTGCTGCCTCGATTGGTTAGTTAGTTTGTGGCAAATCTGAACTAAGTTCAAATATCTCTGGGTCTTGTTCAAGAGTGAGGGTAGAATGGAGCGTGAGATGTGGCCGTTTGGTGCAGCTTCTGCAGTGATGCAGGTGCTGCGCTGGTCCTTCGTGGTGAAGAGGGAGCTGAGCCACAAGGCGAAGCTTTTGATCGACTGGTCCATCTACGTCCCAACCCTCACCTATGGTCATGAGCTTTGGGTAGTGACAGAAAGAATGAGATCGCAGATACAAGCGGCTGAAATAAGTTTCCTCCGTGGGGTGGCTGGGCTCAACCTTAGAGATAGGGTGAGGAGCTCGGACATCCAGAGGGAGCTCGGGGTAGAGCCGTTGCTCCAAAGGGGTCAGATGAGGTAGTTCGGACATCTGATCAGGATGCCTCCTGGGCGCCTCCTGCTAGAGGTGTTTCAGGCACATCCAACTGGTAGGAGGCCCCGGGGCAGACCCAGAACACGCCGGAGGGATTGCATATCTCATATGGGCTGGGAACACCTTGGGGTCCCCCAGGAGGAGCTGGAAAGTGTTGCTGGGGAGAGGGATGTCTGGGGTGCTTTGCTCAGCCTGCTGCCCCTGCAACCCGGCCTCGGATAAGCGAATGAAAATGGATGGATGGATGGAACTAACCATTTAAAACACAAGTCACACAGTACCACAAACAAACTACAGATTGTGGCAGTTGTAGACCAGCAGCTCCCATGTTCTGAGAGGTAAAATTACTGTTTTTGTCAATGGGGTCTGGCTTTGAAGAGAGCATAGATAAGTTTAAATTTCAGTTCGGTTCCCTGTCGGAAAGGGCTGTCTGACGGCAGGTAAAACTAGGAAAATATTATACAGTACACAGCTGTACTTTGCTTAGCTTCTGTGGTAGTCCTCCTGCCTGCTTCTCCAAACTGGGTATATGCCGACCGCCATCTACAGTAGATAATACACTGAATAAGGATAAGTACCTCATACAACCCCACTTAAAATATCTGAACAATCCCTTTCAGAAAGAGAAACACGCTCTACAACATCATAAGACATGATATGCGAATCAGTGGAATTTCCTCCATGTGCTCTCTCAGCAGGAGTAACCACTTCTCTCACACACAACTGGAGGCTGTCAGTCAGCTGTGTGTAGGCAGGTTTTGTTATTGTATGTTTCTGTGTCAGTGTGATGGAAGTGGGTTGGAAGGCAAATGTCAGAGGGTGTGTGTGTAGGGTGTGTGTGTTATTCAGGCATGCAGCCAATGTGGAAGCTGAATCCACAGCCTCATTTACCCGAGGTTACACTGCCTGATTACAGACATGTCACTCACACACACTGGGACCAAGGAGGACTGTGTGTGCACATGTATGTGTGCTAGTTTCCATCTGAAACACAATGAGAGTGCTTCTGTTTGACAGAGAGAATGAATCTGAGTAAATACTTTTCCAGCGATTAGATTTAATTACTGATCTTTCAATGCTTGAGTTTCCGAGAATCCCGAGATAGTGAACCCTGACTTGATCTATCTTTAAAAACACCCTTAGTTGCACATGATCGTTTGCATATCTGAGAGACTGCAAGAGCAATATGCATGTAAATGTTCACATACATGTAATTACTAATCTGCCTGACGCACTGTGGCGAGCTGATTCAAAACACACAGCTGTTCTCCTCCGCGTTTCACATCACGTAGATAACACAAGACAGGAAACTTAAAGCCTCAATTATGGTTTTGAAAATTAATTCTCAGGGACAGCTTTTTCATCAAGGGCGCCCTCTGAGATGCTTAATGTCTCTTCAAAAGTGCCTTTGATTTCCCTTAAAGGAACAGTTTGTGTAGCTCGGCTAAAAAGAGAATAAGCATATTTATCATCATGTTGAACATTTTCTTTAACATGTGCTTTCTTTGTGTGTACGATTGAAAGAATAACTCACTCCATTCATGAGGTTCTCATGGTCTCCTGCTGGATGTCCATTAACTGCCTTCTTCTGCCTAGAAAGAGAGATGAGAAGTCTTTATTCAGTCTGAAAAAAAATGTAATTTGTTTAAAAGTTGGATATCTCAGGCTTGTCTCCTGATTCCTGCCTTCTTCCTGTTGCTTTCTGTAGGCCATACGGGCCCTCAGGGACACTGAAGCTCCACTCCTGTTCACCTGCTTGGGTGTACAGGACTCATAATTCTTTCTGCTGTTGGGGGGGTGTTTATAAAAGCTATTACAATACTACAATTTGCACATGCTAGCCTCATTTGACAGCTCATACACTCATTTATAATTGTGATGTTAAAGCCATAAAACCCCTGAGGACATGCGTTACTGTTAGTCAGCAGAACTGATCCTCATTGTTGAGACGCCCATAATTACTGAAGCTAAGAATACCCTCTCAGGTACACAACACAAAGATACACGGTAGCCATTTTCCAGCACGAGTATGTACAAACATCTGGCAGTAGGTTCAACCAGGCAGCCTTTCCTGACACCTTATCTTACTATAAGTCAGTCCTTGACTGTGTACGTTTTCTTTTTCTGTACAGGAGAGCAAATATGGTTTGAAAGATATTTGTATGTTTACCATATGAAAAGCTTAAAAAGAGACACATGGAGACATATTTATATTGTTGGGGTTTGTCAAGCAGTGTGTACAATTTACTGCCATCTAGTGGTGAGATTGCAGATTGCAACCACCTGAAACTTCTCCCATGTGCCAAGCATGAACTCCTAGTTAGGATTCCTTCAGTATTCATTGTCCAGGAGGTTTTTACTGGCAGCCGAATTATCCACAGAGGTCTCCTCCTCTCCAAAACAAACAGACCAGGTGATTTAAGTAGGTAAAAACACTGAATAGAGCTGTTTCACTTTAAAAATCACCATTTTTCCAAAGCTGTTCAGCTTGTTGCAGAGAGTCTGCTAAGTACGGTGGCCGCACGAAAACACAAATGGCCTTATCTAGAGCCAGTGTTTGGTTTGTCCACTTTGGCCTACTGTAGGAACATGGCGGTGAAACATGGCGATCTCCACAAACAAGGTGAAGCTTCCTATGCAGATATAAACGGCTCATTCTAAGGTAATGAAAACACGACAATACTAATTTTCAGGTGATTTTACACTGAAGAAAACATACTTATTATATTATATTCCATTTCTGCCAAGATATAGAACAATGCCAGTAGAATTTTTAAAAATGTGTGATTCATTTTTTGTTTTTAAAACCTAAGCAAAGCTATTTTTAATGGTACAAGTATGACTAATTCAATAATTACAGGAAGCTTGTTTGAATAAGAATGTAGGCAAGGCATATAAAGGTAATTGCTTTAGTCTGAGCCTTTACAGTCACTGTTTAATACACAGATTGTTCATTTTGTTTACACTGTTTTATTGTTTATACTTATTGTATTATGTGTGATAACTGGCAAAAAATAATAATACAAAAAAACAAAACAACTAAATCTTCCTAGAACAACAACAACAATAGGTCAGTGCCGTTCATGTACGTGTGTGTGAGATGGTGCTCACCCCTGGCAGCTAGCACACAGCAGCAGCAGCACAGAGACCAGCAGCAGGGCGGCGAGGATGCTGAGGGTGACGACCAGGACCAGCTGCCCGCTGCCCAGCCACGACGCCACCCCTGTAGCAGCTGCCGCACCCGACCCGACGATGCCCGCCTCCGGCCCCCACCACACTCCACTCAGCACCGGAGCCATGACGCATCACACTGAGGGGGGAGAGGACATCGGACAGGTACCGGCTGGGGAAACACAGGGAAAATAAAAGCAGACACATGAAAAACCCACAAAAAATAAATAATTCATCAGCTTGCCATCATGAGAAATGATAACAACACAGAGTGGCACACGCAGCATTATATTACCTTACGTGAGATTAAACATGCAGGGGAAGAATCTGTGTGTTTTCACTTTTTCAGCACATCCTAAACGATAAGTGTTGTTTGAGGATAACTGTAATTTACTGAAGGATACACTCCGCTGAAGCATGCAAGCTGTGTTTTATTTGCTGAGCAAACAAACTGGATAGACTTGATTTTTGATGCATCTGCTTTACTGCAGGAAACCTCATTAATCATCCACTGATTCTATTAATAAACATCAATGAGTAACCACATGAAAATGTTAGGCTGATCATTGCCAGTAAAAACAACCTCTGGTATTTCGATCAGTCACTCCTTCACACACTGATAAAGAACACATTGTTTAATAATCAAGTCACATCTATTAACCAGTAACTCAACTGTACACTATGACCACGCACGGCCAGTAGGTGGCAGCACAGAGCGGCGCCAGACTGCAGTGCAGAGTGATCTGCCTCAGTCTGCTGCAGTGGCCCTCACACCAGAGCCTCCAACAACTGGTGTCTGGGCTCTGCGCACAGCATAAGCAACCTCATCACGTCTCCGTCTCACATCCAAAGTTGGGTCTCACTGAGCTGATGGAACCCCTGATGTTATCATGGGTGATTTATGGAGCTGCATGGTGCTGTGGGTGACTCACAGCGAGGGGAGGCGGCGGCAGGGATGAGCCTGAGTCTCAAAAAACTCCTCTAACAAATAAATGTGGTGTGGATGTGTGCGTGCATGTAGGGACATCTGGCACTGCAGTGTATGACAGAGATGCAGGGCGGATTATATGGAGCAGGAGTGATAGCATGAGAAGGTGACATGCAGGGATGACTGACAGGGAAAAACAGTGAGCATCTATCTATGTGCCCTCTTTTGCATGGCCTTCTCCTTTCAATCAGCCGACGAGACAGCTACGGCAGACCTGGCAAGGATCAGGAAACAGTGACAAGAATATGACAATCTATCTTCTGGCACATGTCTGGAGCGGTGTGTGTATGTGTACAGAATATGTGTATTTAATGCCGGCGGTGAAAAACTCCATTGTGTCTGTCTGCTCGCCTATGCTAATGTGACCAGGGAGTGTGGGAGTTGGGGAAGCTTCGAGCAGTGAGGAAGTTTTGTGGCGAAATCAGACAGGAGCTGCAGAAGCCAATTTTAACTTCTTCAAAAGGACACTGAGGAATTCCTGTTTTTGTTGAAACACCGGTGTGTGTGCCCCCCTCTCTGAATGAAAAATACACCCGGCTCATGTTGCTATCTGTGCGAGTGCCTGCTGAGAGCCGAACACAACCTTACCTTGACACCTTGGATGATTAGTCAGGTCGGCCTCGTGTGGAAGAGAGCAGATAAAAAAAAGAGAAGGGGGGATTACTGCTTGGTGGAAGCTGAATATTATCCTTGGAGAGTGGCGTTGGTGTGTGTGTATGTGTATGTGTGTGTGTGCATGAACGTAGGCTGGGCAAGTGTGTGAGTGTGTGGGAGAGCAGCGAGGGACTTGTGAGTATGTTTTTTAATACTCATATCAAATACATATTGGACAACAGGCTGCCTGCAACCTTTCAGACTCACATACTTTCTGTGCACACACATACACACCCACCTTCAGCCATGTATCTTCAATACTCTCTCACACACGCCGAAAATGTCCACTTTATTGACCAGTCTGCCCATGTAACAGAGAGGATAATAACCAGGTGACATCATCGCTGAATCGTATCATATAACACATGATACCGACTGTATCCTCCCCAATGTGTAACATCACGTACACACACTTTGCCCTCCCTCAGCTGCTGTGTTTCAGTCTACAAACTTCCCTGTTACACTGGGGCTGTACATTCAGATGAACACACATTCTTACTCTAACAGATTTTGACCTTGATGTCCACATTTTGCTCCAAATGACTTCAAATCAGAGTCCACATGCGGCCAAAACGCCGCCAGGTCTTCCACCCTTAACACGAAGAACCCCTGATATAATCCCTTATCTGGTCTCGTCTGAGAGGCTCGTGTCCAGGTGTCACTATCTGCCATTTGTGTGCCAGCTCGTGTGTCTCCGCTGGCACTTAAACCAGAATAATTACCGGCTGCCACAGCACTGTGTCTCCATGGCAACATTCCCTTCTTCCCATCAGCGCTATTTATGGTGGTAGAGAGAAAAAAAAGTCCACAGAAATGTTTTGAATGCAACTCATACTGAGGTCGGTGTGTGTGTAGGTATGTTATTAGTTTCGGTGTACATTGTTTTCACCTGAACTTTTGTTGAACTGGACGGTAATGATGATGATGATGAAGTCAGAGTTCAGGGTCAGCTAATGAACTACAATCTTCTCAGTAGGGCTGTACTGAGTAGTTTGAAGCTTCATTCATAAAGTTGAAAATCAAATTCTAAATCAACATTCAAATGCACAGCTTTTTTTTGCATGTCAATTCATCCAGTGAAAACCTGGTATTCCTGCACCATTTCAAACACAGACTGGGCTACAGATCGAGTTAGATTCCAGTAGTAGCTGCGTAGGATTGTTTCTGACCTGTGTGATCCAAGCATTCGTAATTACTCCAGAGTGTTTTTAAGTCCAAAAGTCAAAATTTACTGAAAAAAAGATAGATGTAATCATATCCAAAATACAAAAACTAATGCTATGCTCAATTTGGTGCAGCCCTAATTTTTAAAAAGAAATCTCGACTTGTTGCTACAAAAGATGTCAACTGCATCCCACGACTTTGTTCGGTTGATGGTGTTGCTCAGTTGTTATGGAGATGCTTTAGTTATCACATGACCTAACTATGGAAATATGCACACGTGATGACCATGAGACAATCTTCAGGACTGAAAAATGAAGCCAACATGGAAGTGCCAAAAACTGCAGTTTATTGAACATCCAAAACTAAGTTAGTCCCCACAGGCATCCATGTTTAAATTGCCCAACTTACAGCAGAAATAAACATGTTCACAGCCTGGTGCAAAAAACAGTTTGACCCGTTCATGACAACTGTGCGGGGGGTGAATTTTTAGATTACTCACCCACTTACTTTTAATTCATTTATGAGTCAACTCCACCCCACTCCACAGCTCTAACCTCTCATCCAAATATGGTCATCTGGCTCCAAAAAACCAAGATGGTAACAGCCAAAATGGCAAACTCGAGATTCAAAACAGGAGTCCACAAACCAAAGGGTGACGTCACAGTAGCTACGTCCATTATTCTATACAGTCTATAGTGATTACAGGTGGTTGTATGTGAGGGGGATGTCATAACCTCTGTCTCTGTTCAAATATAGTTGCTGGTTTTGGATGCAGAAAATCTCCATGACAACTGAGCATCCACCGACTGAGGAAGGCCACAAGATGTTTCCTTTCCTTGAGAAACAACAAGCTGGACTTCTTTGTCAAGATGTTGCTTCCGAGGTCAAGAATGATCCTTCTTTCTGTGCCACCCTGTCCAGATGTTGTTGATGTTGAGATTTCTAAACTACAAGTTAAATAATGTGGTTCTTCTTTCATTAAATCTCAATGGGCTCATGAAATGACCTTGATGTGCTGAAGCTGAAAGGATTATTTTTTAATGATTCATCTAGGGATGCTCCAATCCAGCTCTTTCTCCACTCTCCCAATAGCGAGTTACAGGTACCAGTGTACCAATGCTCTCTTTTCCCTGATTCAAGAACTCTACATGACACTGCAATGTACCCACTGGGATCATTCTTGAATGATAAACCTTACTTTGACATGATTAAAACTCAACTTATCGTTCAGCTCTGACTCCACAATATCTTAATTCCACTGGTATGAGGAACCTGTTAAGTACAAACACAGATGAAGCTCTGGATGACATTGCTGACATATTGCCTGCTGAGTATAAAATATGCGTAGAGTAAACCATCCATTCTGTGCTCTGAGGAAACACTTCATTCCTAAATTCCTGATAAACACGGCACATAAAAGCCCCGAGTATCTTTTTCACTGTGGAAAACTCCTCACAGGCCACCACCATGTGATACACCGCACTGAGCCAAGGACTACAACTGTACTCTTTTATGCTGTCATTCTCTTTCTCCCGGCGCTTTCAGGCTTTGATGAAAGAAAACAGGAGCCTTGGAAGAGAGACAATCTGTGTGGCTGTCTTCTGTTTCATGCCATAGAAAATAACTGACTGGAAAAGCCATTTGAAAAGGAATGTGTTTTGGGAATTAAAGGCAGAAATCCAAATTTTACCCTCATCCAGCTGTGCACACACATTCAAACACACACACAGACCAGAGAGTAACCACGAGCCCCATCAAGGCATAACCCTCCATGCAAGAAACTAGAGCCAAGGAGCCAAGGAATCAAATCTGAGCCCTGCAGCTCTACAGGCAGAAACCCTACCTGACATTGCAATGAAGCGTACCAGCCAGCGTGTGTGTGTGTGTGTGTGTGTGTGTGTATGAGTTTCATCTGTGGGACAAGCTGTTGGACAGCGGCAAAAGACAGAGGGAAGAAAGAGAGAATTAACATCCACAGGCACAGAACAGTGCTTCAGTTTCTGTGGATGCCTGTGTGGCTGTGTGACACCTCCCCCTGCAGGGTCCTCTGGGTGCACGCAGACAGGGAAGGTTTACAGCTGGATGGCTGCTGAGAAATGAGCCTCAGGAAGCTTCTCAGAGGAGAGCCGGAGGCATTTCCACAATAATAAATAATCCAGTTTTTAGGAGAGAAACTTTCTTTGAGCAGCCGTGCTGGTGTGGAGCTCTGCAGGAAGCTCTAAGTCACATTAAAAAATTCTAAAATGAGTTCAGAGAGAAGAAAGTGATGACTGGAGTTTATTTCACACAATGAGGATTTTTGCTTTGTTTGCAGAGACTCCTTTTTGTGCACCGCTTTGGAAAATGAGCCAGGATTTATTGTTGCTGAAGTATTGCATGCAGAGGCACTAATGTTCTGTGATCTTTCTGGACAGCAGAAATATGATTACTTGCATAAACACCAGGCATATTTAGTGGTGTACAAGTGATACCACTAACACTACACTAGTTCTGCAAAGTCTAAGCACAACTGTAAGACATAATGTGCATTAACAACAACACAGAATCCTGCAATCTCTGTGCTGTTGTACTAGGGCTGCAAGCGGCCAAGTGCAATATCCAAATCGCAGGAGCAAAAATTATTTTTGATAAAGGTAAAATGTGTCACAACATTGCAGCATATGGTGCTACAGAGATGCGCCTGTCTACAAATCACAATCCAGATCTAAGAGAACATGCTTGTTTGGTAAAGTTTTTTTTATTGAAAATGAAATGCAAAAAATGTCAGCCTTCGCTAAAATCATATCACAATATCTGTGAAAATTTATTTACTTATTTATTTAATTTTTTACATGTTTTGCAGCCCTACTGTGTAACAAATTCGGCATAAAAATATCCAATTTAAACAGAAAAAAAATAATATTAAAAATAAAAATAAAAATAAAGATACAAAAACACAATAAACATGGATGCACCACATGATAAACGCACCACTGACCATCTTGTGTCCTGACCGGAGGGCCATTTGGAAGGTGGGGGTGGGAGAACTGGGGGAGGGGAAAGAAGGATAGGGGACTGCTGCCAAGAGAGAGGAGGGAACGGAAGATAAAGAGAGAAGGAGGGAGGAGTCGTTAAGATGAAGGGAAGCTAATGCAACCAAAAGAAACAGATTCTAATAATGAAGAAAGTGAGAGATGAGAAATGAAAAGAGATGAAAAAGAAAGAAAGAAGTCGTAAAGGAAAGAAAGCAGAACACACACGTAGGCCCACATAGGCATGGAGACACACTACACGTTGACACACACACACACACACACCCATCCCCAGGGAGGGGTTGATGAAATACAGCTCCCCACAGGCTGCAGTGCAAGAGGGACCCTGCCCTGACTGAGACAATGCAATTACACACAGACACATGTGGAGGCACGGCCATATCTGTTGGATTTAATGCACCATTAGAAATAAAGAAACCTACAAGTGTCAGCTCGTAAGTGAGGAGTGTGTGTGTGAAGCTGCAGGGCTGTATATCTCATTTACTAATCACTGTCCATGGCTGCCTGTGTGTGTGTATGTGTCTGCAAGCTTGTATGAGCATGAAAACAGGTGCCTCTTATCAAGGGACATAATTTGTGTTGCCGTGGCAACGCTGCCCATCCTTAGGGTTAATGGTTTTAGCATGAGAAATTGATCTATCCTCCCTAAATGGGGAAATTGAAACTGCATAATTTAGACCCCCAATTTTCTCCCCTCCCTTTTCTTCCCTCGTCTCCCTCTCGTATTACAGATATGTGTGTCATATCTTCATCTGTACACACGACTGCGCTGCTCTCCTCTTGTGAGATACAGTAGCCATATCTGCTAGCAGCTGCATTTATATCGATCTCCCACCGGGGACATATAATAAAATATGAAGCATCTACCCCCCCAGCAGATAAACGCTTCCCTCGCCAAAGTTTTTCATGGTTCAAAGAGATTCAAAAAGATACAACAGCCATGCAGCTGAGCATCGTATTTTTCACTGTGCAAGAACATTTACTCATTTTCTTCCCCCCTTTTCTTTGTATGCATATTGTACCATAATGAAAACATTCTGTAAGAGAGTTGAACTATATCCTCCAGCCGGTGTACTTGTTTACTTTATGTTAAGTCCCTCACGACCACATTTTACAGGACGCAGGGTGGTCTCGTGGTTAACCAGAGAAATCTGGTTACAAAAATTCCACTTGGTCTTCTCTCCTGCTGAATCCCTCCCAGCTGCACGGCCACAGAAACAGCAACATGTGTCTTATGTCTTCACCAGTAATGACAAAGTCCCCTTCTCCCTAAGCATTTCTGTGCCCTGTCCTGACCTCGCGTTCCCACTACAGTCCACAGAGGCTCTGTATGTGCAGGGTTTGTGAGAGCACGCGTGTGTGTGTGTGTGCCTGTAAAATCTGCCTCTAGTTAATGTCACACAGCCCCATGGGAAAGAAACATTTCCTGTCTTCCTCTCCCGGATTTCGAGGACACTGATGACCGTGAAGTCTTCAGTTGCCTGCAGATGTTTCTCTGCACAAATGCTACTGAACCAGAAACTACTGTATTCAAATTGCATGCGCACAAAGCTGTAACTCAATGAGGCTGGATCACCTCTGGCATTTGCTTCTCTGACTACTGGTTGTAAAATATTAAGCTCTGAATTTCAGGGTATTTTTGTAACAAATAGAGGGTGATAAAAAGCTTATATTTGGGATATAAATTACCCTTTTCCCCCTCTTTCTCCTACTTCATCTACCCTATTATTGTCTTTTTTGCGGAGCCCCGAGGCCGTTGCTCTGCATTTAAATCATTTGGACTTGATTCTGTGAGCGTTCACTTTACTAAGCTCAACAGTGTGTGTCTGTGTGCGGCGCTGACACACTCTACAGAAAGAATACTCACTCTCTCACCCTCAACACTTAACGCCTTTCAATTTCAGTTCCACTTCCCTCCCTTCTTTCGTCCTCATGAAAAACAGCTTTCTCAGGCTCGCTTAGTCGCGTCTTCCCTACCCATGATAAATCTTTCAATTTCAACTCTATTCCGCACACCCCCTCCGCCTCCCGAAAAGGGGAAGTGTACAATGTTGTCAGTGTTAAGAACTTCACCAATCAGTAAAAACAAAACCGTCTGCAACTCCCTAAACCACAACTGCCGTCTCAATGTGACAAAAAAAAACTGCTGCTTAGCGAGCAAACATCGTTTAAAGAACTGAGCCAAACTCACATGTGACATTATCTTACCCTCCATGTCCTGACAAAGCACTTTTATCCCCCTTCACTCCGGCAAAAAAATGTCATTGTCTCAAATTGATTAGCTTTGTGACAGCGCTGCCACTCGGCTAATGATAAAAAGCTAAAACAAAGCAGACTTCAGTAATTGTGCGGCGGAGCAATTTTCTGTGATTAAACAAACCAGCCAGGCGTGTCATCCAAATATGTAAATGGGAGCGTGGAGCGTGAAAAAAGAGATGGATTGTTGTAATGATTTCAGGGATTGTCACTCAGATTGTAAGTGACCTTCTCTGCAAACACTAATGGGGGGTTTGGGACGGAGGGGGGGGGACTGGGGGGTGAACTGTTGAACTCTGGGAATTTGAGGACAAGGAGCACGGACAGGGCTGCAAAGTGAAAGCATTAACAAAGGGTGTCTGTGTGGGAGCTTGTGTTTTGTGTGTGTCAATTTGACTCCTGCTCTCCAGCTAAATTGATATTGAACTAAAAAAAACAGACCTCTCTCCTCTTTTAAAGAAAAGAACAATCTTAACTGCACTCGTACAAACTGATACACACCACACACACACACAGATTTATTCAGCCCTGAACGACTGCATGCATAAAATTTCTCTATCACTGTCACCTTGAGATGAAGATTAGCATTAGAGTGAATGAGGAGTAGATACGACCACATCATTATTCAGTGGCATTGGCCTTTATGTGTTGAATAGCCGCCAAGATAAAGGGATTATTAGGGTGGATGGAATAGGATGAAGGATGTGTGTGTGTGTGTGTGTGTGTGTGTGTGTGTCTGTGTGTGTGAGGTAATTCATCCCAAAAGCTGTTAATAAGATGCAACAAATGCCTGGAAACACGCAATCTAGTTCTTGCAGATACACATACGCAGATGCAGTGACACATGGACAACATACACGCACACTTTCCCTATCAAAGATGCATTAACTCACACAGCAATATAATTCTTTCTTGCAGACACACCCCTGAGCTGTTGAGGCTACACACCATCGCCGCTGCTCTGAAAATTGCCACGCAGCAATTCATTTATCTCCTCCTGTGACACCGGCCTTTTGGACAAAAGGCACAGGGCAATAGGGGGAATTAATTGAGGTGTGTGTGTGTGTGTGTGTGTGTGTGTGAGCAACTGAAATGGAAATGTGATCCCTCTTTACAAGGCTCTAACCACAGCAGGGGTGGGTTTATTAGACGACCCAGACGGGGTGAGTGGCGGGGGGTCGGACCCTTTCAACCCTCTGTGACGCTGGACTGTAACACATTTTGTAGCTGTGCTTAAGAGGGAACACAAGTCTGGTTTGCTAATGGGTGTGTGTGTGTGTGTGGATGGGTGTGTGTGTGCATATTTGAGGAAAGGTTAAGATGGGAGAATAGAGAAGAGTTTGGAATGAAAAAGTGAAGGAGTGGAAGGAGGCTGAGGCGTGCTGATGCGGCTCCTGACCTTTTGGTGCGAGTCATTTTTCAGACATACTTCTGCTGGCGGGAACTGTTTAATATCACAGCACGCACACACCAGGGTTTCCGGATAAATTGGTGCTGGTCTGTGTGTCCCGGAAGATTTCAATGTCCCAAATGAACGGGAAGTTCTGGTTAAATATTATCTGTGTGTAGCTTAAAAACAATAGATAGGCAAACTATATAAAGAATGATATCATCATGACATGTAGATTTATAACATCCTTTACTGAAAAGTGGGCTACTTTTGCTTATTCATTATATTCCAGATAAAATAAATGACTATGTTCATATGTAAAAAAGCCCCAAATAAGCCTAAGAAGCGGCTTGCTGTTGCCCTAAACAAAGGTTGGAGGTGTGCGAAGCTTCGCAAACATAGAGCCAGGGTGAGTGTTCTTTCAAGCAAGACACATCGCTAGGCCTCTCTGCTGGACGCATGGAGCAAGTTCGGACATCTTCACTGGGGAAACAATCCGATGTTTGCTCGTCAGTTAAGCATTGCTGAACTTTTGTCAGACACACCGTTTCTTTTTATTCCCGTCACTTGCTAGCACCTCAATGGACAAGGAATGGCTGATTTGTGAAGTTCAAATAAAGGGCTATCTCTACGATACCTCCTTATTTCACTACAAAAACCTTTAAGTGGCAGCTGGCTGGCTCACCAGGGAGCTGAAAGAGTTTGGTAAATGACCATCGCTAATAACAAGCTACTTGCTGTTGGCTATATTGTATGTCATTTCCAGGAAATATCACAATTTCAAACCTGCCTTTTCTGTTTAAAAAGTACAAATGTAGTAAGACTGCAAGTAGCCTGATGTTACTAACCCATGTTTTATGAGGTTACCTGTCCGGTCTGATCCCAAACGCACAGCTGATAGGTACATGGTTTGTTTACACGATGTAACAAGTGCATATTTAACGGGTTTAGTGTGAACTGGGAGCATCCAGTGTTACACAATGCGAGGCAGTAGTTGGACACTTGATTGCTGTATGAACATGCTGATGACTTCAATATGTCAGACTTCAACAAATTTCCCTGGTTAAGAAATATATCGTAATCCCTGATACAGTCATACCTCTTCTTCCCTATCTGGCTCTGCTGATGTCTCCTCCCCTTGTTCTCCTTCTCACATAAACCACCAGTTATTTCTAAGGATGTAGCAATACATCTGGATAGATGCATCGATTCAATAATCGACAATCCAATAATTATTGATGCAAAGCAAGAACATATATTTTGTCATCAAGATATGCCTTTACTTGGAAACTTCCTTGGCACATTTGTGTCACCATTTCCATCCAAGCACACCTCCCTCCTAAACATTCAGACAGTGCTAATAGGCAATAAAAAATGAGGGTATTTTCCGGTATCATCTCATAGTGATGGTAGGCCCTGCACTGAATCGAATTGAAATTGTATCATTATGAAACTTGATTTACATCCCTTGTTCTTTCACTGTCTTACCTGTCCTCTGTTCTGTCTTCTTTCCTGAAATGTATATCTCTGATCTTGTCCTTCCTCTTTGTCTAATCTGTCACTCTGTTCTCTGTCTGCCTCTCTCTTTTAATCCTCATGCCCTCAACTTCTTCTCACACCTCTCTCCCTCCGTCCCTCCAGAGCGTCGTCCCTCTCCAGGCTGCAGCATATTCAACATGTCTGCGAGCCCATAAAGATATGGTAAAATATGGAAGCCTGCAGGGACTCAAAGGGGATATCTACAATCAGAAACAACAGCCGGGGGTGGGGTGGACGGCTGGCGTGGCCGTGGGGGGTTGCAGCCCAAACGTGCATGGCAACCTCTATAAGACCTGGGAGGAGGGGGGAGGATGCTGCACGACGTGGCAACCCTGAGACAACAATCTTCAGATTTCTGGTTAAATCCATCCAGCGCACGCCTGAGCGACTCTGGAAGATTGCAAGAGGCAGATACGGCTCTGCCGCCACCTTTTTCAAAATTCCATTTGATTTCTCATTTCACAAGCCGAAGCTCATTCCATATTTCATGGCGGTAAGTAGGGAGGGCGTTCAGCGAAGAGGAGGCACTTCAGGTCAGAGAGGAAGAATCAAAAGCAGCAGCGTATTTGGAGAGAATGTGCACAAATTAAGGTTTTTGTTCCTGTTTTAAAGGAATAGTTCAATATTTTGGGGACATACTTCAAGGCACCTCTAGGTCATGAAATAACACATTATATCTGTTTGATTTGTGCACAAAAAACATCAATTTTTGGACAAATTTTTGGCTGGCACAATGACTTCCTGGAGTCTTGTCATCATCAAGAGGTTGCCAGATGGAGACTCCAGTAAGTCATTGCACCCAGCCAAGAAATAATCAAGAACATGTACCTGCAAAAACGTGTCATTTTTACATCTATGTGTACAGATTAAACAAACAACATATAACGTGTCAACTAGTGAGCTTTGGAGGTGCTGATAGGCTGACTTTGCGGCGGCAAATGCTGATACCATGGCAGGCCGCCACACATAAATGAATGTGTGTGAAACCCTGAACAACTTTTGAGCGGTGCTGGGACAGGGATGGACCAAATGTGTAAGATGACAAAGACGTACAAATGGTCACGTCAAAGAAGGAGAGAAAATTTGCATGTCCATGTGAGTGTCATGTTTCCATCACTACTGATCAGAGCTGGAACTATCTGTGACTACAGCAGAGTCATTTATCGCGGGAAATGAATGCTGATTGTAAACTTTCCTACTGAAGACAAAAGCCAGATACTAGTGGGTATGAGTGATGTTTTTGTCCAGTGGTAAATGGGTTGTAGAAGGCTTTTTGACCAACTATTCATGACGACTATCACCTGTTGTTTCCACTGAAGACACCACACATAGTTCTGCACTGCAGATGTCTCTGGAGCCAAAACCTGCATAATGCCACAGCTAAACCTCCTTTCTCTGCAAAGTGCTTGCCATATTCAACAGCTAGAGTACATGAACTAGAGGGCCAAATCATGTATAATAAATATATAACAGGGTAGAATATTTATTTACAAAGCGGCGGTGGCTGCTATAGCCCTTCTCAAATCAGTTAATGGGGGCGGCTCAGTGCGTCCCGAGGGAGCGCTGAAAACCAAATGAACCAACTGAATGTGCATCGGAGCAGCAAACAGAACGCCTGCTGGTGGCGGAAAATCTGCTGTCAGTCACACACACATGTACACGATTATTTACGCACACACGCTCGCACACCCGGGAGTTTAGACACACAAATGCGGCGAGAAATGGACGGGCACAGCCATACGAATAGAGATGAACCAATTAGCAGGCGACAGACAATCAGCGTGACAGAGAGAGATGGAGAGAGCCAAGAGAAAGAATACATTAAAGCACTCAGCATGCAGGCGGCAGCAGAGAGGAAAATGCAACTGAGACACCTTCACACTTGACACTTTCAAGGAAGCTCATGTGGCCAGAGGCAAATCCATTCTGACACAGTGGGTGGATAATGTGGCGAGATGTGTGGAGGGAGCAGGGCAGACCGGGGGTGACACTCACTGATATTATTCACAGAGTGACAAGGAGGAAGAAAAGTAAGTGGAATACAGGCGCAGGAAAAGGAGGTCAGAGACTGAACATCAATCTTTGACACTGGAGACCGCTGATGACCACAATAGTTCCTGAACCTTTAACAAGTGGTTATTATTGTAACCATGACAACAAAGGTCCCTTAGCCCTAATGAGGGAGATACTTGAACCCAAACCACTACGGGCCCTATTTAAATGATCTATAGCACATGGTCTAAAGTGCATTGCGCAAGTGCATTCAGGGCGTGTCCGACGGCACTTTTGCAAGTTAAACTGAGCATAACCTGGGCTCAAAATAAAGTGCAAGGGGCAAAGGAGCCGTATTTAGTCTTTTAATTAATAATAGGTGTGTTTCTGACATAAAATGAATTCAACCAATCAGTGTCATCTCCCATTACCTTTAAAAGCCAGGTGCACCTGCACCTGACGCCCTGCAATTTACATGGTGGAGTCGACATATTGGAGAGGCGAGCAGTTTTCTGCTGAGAGTAATATCAGTAATGTCACTGCAGCAAATATTGTGGGTGGCTTAGACAGCGTAACTAAAAACTGTAATTTTAAACTTGAGCATCCGTCTTAATGGGGAGTCAGACAGCAGCTCTGCTCTGCTCTCTGCTATGTTCACATTTAAGAGAATGTAATTAATTATTCCTCATTAATGATGTATTATTTCACCCACCCGCAACCCATCAATGCTCCACTGTGTGTGTAACAAGCAACGTGTACATACCTTTGTTGGTTTGTTGGTCAGTGATGCATCATTTTCTGCTGCTTCAAAGTATCAATGCACCAACAATGCACCTGACCACACCTGCACGCCCATAAGTGCACAGATAGGTGCAAGTGCTACTTACAAAAAGTGGCCACTGGACATTGAAATGACAACTGCATTGGTCTGAAACTAGTGATGACCAATGGTGTAGTTGAGGGTGTATGCAGGCATACGCACAGGATATACCCACATCTTTTTCTGGCCGATTACAACATACCCACCTAACAGCCAAAAAGCCATTGGAATATACAAGAGAATATACCCACTTCCTCCTCAGTAACTGACCCATCTACCTAGTAATGCACCCACCTCATCAACTACCTCTACACCACTCAGTTACAGGTGGAAGATAGAGCCCTTTGTGTTCCTTACCCTTACCAAGTCATTTCTGTTACTAAACCTAACCAAACCTTCACCGTAGCAGTAACGGATCAGACAATGCTTATATGTGTCGATCTGAAGGCCAATTACAATCAATTTGTTGTCTGAAGGACTTGTTGCCTCCTCCACTCATTCGTTTTGTATTTAATTTGTTTTCCTTTACCCTCTTGTATACACCCCACCACTCGGCACAAACACACGTCTGAACTCTAACCCAACACACACTCTTCCAGAGTGCCCCTCGAAAATCAAGAGCCATTACGTTACAGCGTTCGTAAATTACCTCTCAATGCTCCTGACCGCAAACTCATATTAGGCCATTAGCAAAGCCCTGGACACTTAACACACTCTGCACAACACACACACTCCACACTGCTCTGACCCCTCGAGTGCTGCTGATGGTGGTTTTTTCCTGTTGATATCACCCTGGGTGAAATGTTTAACACAACACATGACATGATGTTATGGTGATAATGACTTGTCTTTATGGCTGTTTCACTTAAGAACTTCCTGACGGTCTATCAGCGTTGTATCAATTATTGTGGCTATCAGAGCAGACAGGATGTTGCTCACTGTAGATGGCAGGGATTTCTCAAAAGAGGAAGTCAATCAAAGGAAACCAGACACTGTCTTTAAATAGATGCTGAGCGAATTAACCCTCCTCTTGATCTCTGTAACATGTCACCATCTCTTTCAGCTGTCTCATAAGTCTTTCTCTGCTGTTCACCATCCAGCAAAACATAAATATAATGACAATTCTCTTTTAAAAAGAGCACAAAGCCCAGCTCGACTTTGTATGACAGTTGCTTCTGAAGATTAACAAGAGATAAGCAACCAGTTTACCGTCAGCTGACGCAGCAAGGAGCATGAAATCATCTCTTGAGGAGGAATTAACAGTGTGAACAGAGCCAGAAAAGAGATTGCAGATTTTGTCACTAAGCTGCTTGGGCACAAAAAAAGACATCTGCAATCCCCTCACTTCTCACTACAAATTCATTGTGAAGGATTCCCTAGAAATCTCAACTTAGCGGACACTTTTATGTACACAAACGTTTCTAAGAGTCGTCAAGACTGTTTATTGGTGACTGTTTCATCACCCTGAGCGACAGATGGTTAACCTCACTTGCCATCACAAAGCTTACATGGGAGTGGTATCCACTTCTCAGACATTTTGGCCTGACGAAGAACCAAGTAGGATCAAAATTTTATCTGTATTAAACTTTTGTGGCATGGATTAAGTGTGCAGGCATTTCTTTTTCTTCATATACACCAGTGGGACTGAGTCCAAGTCAACTCAGGCAATTCTCATTTTCTAAGCTTTGAGTTTAGAGTCTTAAACAAGTCACAAGTCACTTCACCAAATCTAATGCCATTTTAATAGCAGAGTATTAATATAAAACATTTTTTGGAAGTTGTTGCATCTTGAAGGAAAGTATCAAGTAATTTCAAGTCAAAAGGCTCAAGTTCAAGTGAAGTCCCAAGTCACTGGTGTTAAAGTCCATGTCAAGTTGGAAGTCTTTTATTGATTTTGTAAATTTGAGTCTTAAATTTGTGACTAGAATCTGACTCGATTCCAAGAGAAGTGACTGAAGTGCCTCTGATGTAGACTGTTTTTTGATAGCCTTGCACATAAGAAAAAAGAATGTGATGCGCACCTTTCCTTCATCATGTCGTCACGATACCAGAATTTTTAAAACTTGGATACAATACTTGAAAATGATGCCTGACACTTCCTTTGATACACAAAAAGAAAAAGAAGTTAACAACCTGCACACAAAGTCACCGAACACCCGCCTCAAGTCACGTGGTGGGTTCGTTATTGGAGAGAATATCGTAACAGCCACAGTTTGAGGACCTGTTGATTCACCTCCCTGTTGATTCACAGAGGTTGTATCTTTTTATATACATGATATGAAGTATCAAAGTATCAATACTTTTGACAACCTTAAACCATTAAGGTGCTCAGGACACAGAGCCGAGGGCCACAGGATGATGCATTTAGGTGCCTACTACATACATGAGCATTCCATTCCCACTTTCAACTCCAACAGGAGTAGTCTCAAGGTTAAAGAGTCCATCAGGATGTGTTTGTTTGTGAGGGAGTGAAGTTCAACCGGGGGTAAGCTTTGGTGTGAGGACAGTTGCCAATTGTATTCCAGTGAGAAGTCTAAAAATATCCTAAACACACACACACATACACATGTATATTCCCAGGCAAATAAGCCGGGGAACAGAGGATAGAGAGCGGGGTTCCCGAGAGGAATCAGTGGAATGTAAACAGGCCACCCAAACACACACACACACACACACATTGAGTGCCTCATCAGAGGCCGTGAGACGACGGCCTCATCTGGAAAAAGATGCCCCAGAGACCAGTGCAGTTTGTTGGGATTGTCCTCTTGGTTTTACCCCCTCTGTCCTCACACCGTCCTCCAAAAAAGCCCCATGAGAGGCTCCAGGAATGCAGCTGCATGCTGGGAAATCTGTCAACCTTCAGCCTTTTGTTTTGTACTAAATGTCCTGTGTGCAAAATCATAGAGAATTATGGGTAAAACGATGCAGCTGCACTCAGCCCTAGTGGAGACATTAGCATTTAAAGCTAAACCAGGGGTACTAAGATTTAATGAAAAAGTCAGACAGCATTATTTTTATTATCCCTCACCTCAGTATTACGGCTCACCTGGGGCAAACACACACACAGGTTTACACACGCAATACTTCACTCTGATCCTATGCAGTGACATCAGCCTTTCTCCTGTTAATAAAACCCTCTGGGTCACACACCACAATTTCTACAATCCTGAGTGTGTGTGCATCACTCAGTGGCAGTCCACATACCCAAGATGCACTGCAGCTGCTTTTTAGACAGCTATAATCACTTGTAGCAGAGCTAAACTTTTGGGTAGCGTGCTGGCCAGTGGCATAAATTTTACATGTTGCTTTTAATAATGTACACTAAGTTGCCAAACCCCTGCTGTCTTTAACACTTTCTCAGCCATATGACGCCATTGTTGTGTTATTAGGCCTATGGCCCACATAACCAGCTGCTCCAGAAATGACTTTCTGGGTCGCTGGGGGATTACTGTATGGCTAACGCTGCAGCACAAAGTCCTAGGGGCCACAAATGGGTCAAACACTGCTTTATTTAAAAAAGCAGCACAAACAATGAAACAACCAGCAGAAACCTTGAGAGCTCGTTCCTCAGAGATCAGGAATCCACAAGGGGGCTCTTTGCACTTAATTAGTAAGAGCAGGTCTAGACAAGCGAAAGTAAACAGCGGCTAATTTCCTGTGTTTTGGCTTCTTCTGGCCTTGTCATGTGGTGTGCCTTGCAGCTTAGTTTAGCAGAGATAGCCCAGCTCCTGTGTGTGGCTACCGCAGCTATTGTTCTGCTGACAGGCCACTAATAAACAGCGGGTTGCACTCCATGTTCCTGTGGCTTAACTAACCATGTCTGCAAACACGGGCCCCTCAGAGTTTGAAGCTGTCTGCCTTTGAAGGAGGGGATTCCCATTGTTTGAAGTTACAGATTCCTGCTTTAACAGGGAGGGGAAAAACTGCTCATTTCAGCTTTCAAATTCATTTACAGTGTGTTTTGTTGTGCAAAAATTGGACATGTGAAGACGCTGACACATTTGTTTTGAAAAGCCTCAATAATGACAGGGAGAAAAACACATCTGAGGAAATATAAAAGCCACAAAAGATCACTTTTTTTTTTTTTACAGCTAGCAGGAAAAGCGGAATGTATTTTTAACTTTCTATAGTGATTTGAGGGTGGAAACAAAAGTGACTCTCTCAGGAGCCTAAAATAAAAGTAAATGTAAAATGAAATACTTGAGGACTGACAGTGAAAACTTTCCAGAAGGTTAATTTCGTCATTCCAGTAGTCAACCTTCCTTAACTACTCTCTATAAAGTATCACTTCAGTTCAAAAGCACCTCTTTCGATCCTCTAACTTCATGAATTAAAAGAGGAGAAGAGACAGTGATGAAACAGCACACTTTATGGATGTTATAATGGCCTTATATTTCACTGTATGGTCACGAGGGCCTATTAAATCTGCCAGACTGCAACAGTCAGAAGAAAAAGTGTCAAGCTGAGAGCCCTTTCATGTGGAGGTAAAAAAGAAAAAGTTGTAACGGATGTTTGGAGTTAGTCCAAAAAGCCCCCACCTCATCCTCTAAGATTTCTTCCGGAAATGAAAGAGATAGAGTGGAAGTGCAGTAGAAGAAGACATGAATCGACTGCTGAAGCACAACAAGCTTCTGGGAGACTCAATTTAGCCCCCTGAGGAAATTCTCAGCACCTCTGGGAGAATAAAAAGTCTGGTAATAGAAAGTTATTGACCTGAGATCTCTGGCTGATGTTTGACACACAGTCCTGAGCACAGAGGTGTTTCTTATTCACCCCAGAGTCCATTCCCATGAATAATTGATCAACACGTCGAGCTGATGATCCATGTGATGATTCAATAATGAGCGGCATGGCCTGACCCTGGGATTTGTTGAATGGAGCATCATGTAGTTTTTGTCCAAATTAGGAGCAGCAGCCAGGACAGGATGTGTGAAAAAGTGTGATATGTGACATATGTTACAACCTGGACTCAAACCATTAACACACATGGTGGTCATTAGTGAACTGACCCACAAACAGGAACTGCTGACAGTGCAGCCAGGATTATGGTCTTTCAGTATTTGAATGCAGCTCAGTGGCACTAAAATGACAGACGGATCGATGTGGACATGTCCGTGGGGCATTTGCAGGTAGTTTTCAGTGTCTGTCACTAGTGCGGAAACCACTGATGAATCCACTGACAGAACAACAATCAGTGACACTTTTTCTACGCCATTTAGTATTGGATAGTTTTGATAGTTTTTGAGAGTGAAAAGAAATATTAGAAGGAGTTGGTGTTTGCAGGTAATTATATCTACAATATTACATCCATCAATTTTCATCCGCTTATCCGAAGCTGGGTCTCGGGGGCAGCAGGCTGAGCAAAGTATTCTAGATGTCCCTCTCCCCAGCAACGCTTTCCAGTTCCTCCTGCGGGATGCCGATGTGTTCCCAGGCCAGACAAGATAGGAAATCCCTCCAGTGGGTTCTGGGTCTGCCCCGGGGCCTCCTACCAGTTGGATGTGCCCGGAACACCTCTAACGTGGGGAGGCGCCCAGGAGGCATCCTGATCAGATGCCCAATCCACTTCAACTGACCCTTTTCGACGCGAAGGAGCAGCGGCTCTACTCCGAGCTCCCTCCGGATGTCCGAGCTGTGTCCAGCTGTGATTGCCAATCGCTATGCAGGCTGTCAATAGTGCTGCTCATAACCGGTTGGACAGGTGTATGGGTGGAAACTCAAAAGAGATCACTACTGCGCAGTATGTGGCTCCAAATGGCATCAGTAGCAGAAGATGGCAGGGGCCTTACCCTGGATATTTTGGCTTCAGTTTTGTGCAGTGGACGCTTCATCCATCTTTATTTACAGTCTATGGGTAGGATGCATACCACCCTAATCAATACACCTTTCACTCATGGTCATTATATTAAAAATGCCAACACTGTGAACCTGTATTTGTTGAAAACAGCTCCTCATATTTGAGGATGCTTGATCACATTAGCCTTAACTGCCAGACAAAATATGTTATTTTAAGGCATCACTTCGGAGTTTGATTACTCATGCTGAACATCTGTCATTATGTTAGACCCTACATTCACTAAATTATTAATCAAAAAAGCAAATGAATAAATAATGAAGTTATTGTAGCCCTGCAATCATCCATCACTTAGTCAATCCACAACAGATTTACGCTATCATGTGAGAGAGTCAGTGTGTAACCACGCATCTGTGCCAGTGTGTGTGTTGTATGACAGCCACCCCGGGATCAAGGAAAGCTTGTTAACATCCCTCCTGATGGCTGGAGGTCAGACACCCTCCGCAGGTCTCGTTATCGCTCGGCAGGCCATGTCGCACTAAAGCAGCGTGTCGCAATAATAGGCTGTAAAAATGACAATGCATAACGGCGCCCTCAGAGACACTCCGGGATGCCTCACTGGATTTAAAACAACCTTGAAGTGTGGCGTAAGAGCGCATCAGAGATGATGACACATTCACAGAATGAAAACACAGACACATTACACACTGATTATCCCCGATGACTGACAGGCTTTGTACGTCACCACTGTGTGTCTGGGGTGTGTGTGTTAATTTGTGTGTGGGATTGGCTTTATGACAAGTTAAGGAAAAATATTCTGCAGTCAAGTGTGGCGACATGATAAAGAGCAGAATGGATGGTTGTGAGGATCGGAAATCACCGTCAATATACACTGTACCCTTAAAATAATGCTATAGTAATTCTATAGTAACTGTACATTAATAATGAATAATAGTGAAATCATTCTGATATGTGCATGAGAAGTGAGGAAAGCCAACAAACAGCTAAAGTCAAGAAGGCGTGAGATGAAAACAAACCTGTAGTATTATGTAAGGTTATTTTTCTAGCCATTGAGCTTTCTTAGCAGAAACAGTACCTAACTGTTAGTGTATTGTTTATGAGGCTGCAATAAATATTGTTTGTTCTTTCAACATCGGGTTGTGTTGTTCATGTGCTAACTGGCTAACTCCCATCATGAATCCATCCTGTCAGTCTTCCAGTTTTCCTTTTTGAATGACGTGCTACCACTGCCTGCTAGTATGGAGCGTTATTTGCTCTCACACAGGCACCAAACATACACGCTAGTTGGTGGTTTGCTGTTGTCTTTGCTGTTTGTTCAGGTGCAGCCTTTTGGCCGAGACACGTGCAACATGAGGCAATGCAACAGTTGGCCTTCATCGTCACTAACTGTGGGAATCTCACGGCACCTCACAATTCAATTCAATTACGATTCAGAGGGCAACGATTCAATGATTTCTATACATAACTTAGTTTTCTCACTGTGTGATGATGAAGTTATTTGTGTACCATCTGGCTCTTGTATAGGTCCCTCTTTCCTTCAACCCTACAGCAAAAATGCTTCCATACCTGAGCTTTTAAACCAGACTGCGGTCGCCCACACTAACCTTTTGACGAATATTTATGCCAGCATAGTGTCCAGTGATTGAAAACTGTAATGTTTTACTGGAAACAGTATGACATAACTACTTACTATTGAATAGTAAATGGTTTGTAGCTTTTTATTTTAAAAAGTTAACTGCATTTATTAATTAATTTGAAAGCAATGTACAGTCTCCTGCCTGTAGGTGCATAGCAAACTGAGGGGGAGGCACAGTGCACCGCTGTTTTGTTTATGAGAGCAGCCTGTCTGCTGCACATTAGCCCCAAGACGCTGAGCAGACCAGGCACAGGGTTTTTAAGGTAAAACAGACTGAGCAGAGATTTAAATTCTTCACCACAGAGTTTGTAAGTTGTTTAATGCTGTGGAGCGTGTTTCCAACCACTGTCTTTTGTCAATATGAATTACAAGTTAACTCTACTGTGTCCGTGCTGTAGGCTGTCTGGGTGTTGCATTGCTCTCACAGTTGAGTTCTGCCTCTTTAGTTCCCTCAATATCACATTAATAATAAGCATTAAGATAATCAATTATTGACAATTGTGAACTGATGCTGAATTGTCCATGTCCGCAGAGAAGTGCATCCAAGAATCGATTATTTGCCCCAACCCCTAGATGACACGAGTTCTTTGATGTCGGTTTGGTGAATCTGGTGGGCTACTGTAAAGTAAGTAATCTATTGACCTATGGTTGCTGAGCTCATCTAATGAATGTCTCCTATACGAAAAAAAAGATGTGGGATTTACTGAGAAAGCTTTTCTGTGTTCATTTGGTGTGACATGACCTCATGCCAGTGTGAGCATTTGCAGGAAGTCACAGGTAAACTGTGACTAAAGCAGTGCCAGCTGCTGTGAATGCCACAGCAGCGAGTCACGGCAGGAACTGAGTGATGAACATACAGTGCGCGCACACACACACACACACACACACACACACACACACACACAAAATGTAGAGGGAAAGTTGTGTGTGGGTCCTCCTACTCATTCGTTGTAATTCTCCCATAATCCTTTACTCTGCAAAATGACACAGCTGCCAGACATATCCTCTTTGCTGGCGCCTCAAACATCCACTCCTTTCCCCCCTCTCTCTCTCTCTCTCTCTCTCTCTCTCTCTCTCTCTCTCACTTACACACTCAGACACACACACACACTCTCTCTACAACCACAACATATCTAAAAACAACATCCATCCCGATGCCACATCATGATTATTTATGCAATAGTAATAATAAATGGCACAGTCTATGTAACAGGATTCAATCGACACACACAAACACACACATTCATCACCATGACAACTCGATAGCTGGAAACCCACCGGAGCTTCATTCATAATGTACCAATTGTCATCTACAAATTTGTCTCAGAACAAAAATCACTGAGTTTGTTTGGACTGGAAAAGGAAGACGAAGCAGCACGTTTGCTTCCTGTCTGCAAGAACCGAACACACCCTGTTTATGCAGCCATTTATTTAACAGACAAATATATTAACAAGCGCACAAACTTTGCTTCCTATTAGACTGGTCTATATAGCCACACAACTCATAGAACACAACTAAATTTCCCCCCTAAAAAAAATCAGAGCCTTTCTAGTCTTCTCCAGGTACAACGTGAAGGGGAGGATGATGAGGAAAAAAAGAGCAGGAAATCAGGATCCAGAGCGCCCACATGCCTAGCTGGCACTTTGGTGATGCCAGTCTGTCCATCCATCCCCTAGCAACCCTGTAACCCGGGGCGACAGGGCCTTGACGATGCACAGACGGAGCAGAACTCAGCGGTTCTCCATTTGCTTGTTGCCAAGAGGTTGATAATGCAGACCTTTCAGATGTGCACACACACACACACACACACACACACACAGAAAGGCACACACAGATATAAAACGTGTGTATGCTTGAAGACAGAATACAAGGACATGGACACACATATTCATAAGGAGCATGCGTGCGATCATACCTGCACACATTTAAAAAAAGAAAGGCAGTGTCAAGCACAAGCCTTTGTATTCATACACGGACAAAAACTCTGCAGCTATTATCCAAGCGATTGAGTTACTGAGACAGTCGATACACTACCTCACATTGAGAAAACAGAAATCGATGCTGTTACACTATCCATGCAATTCATCATCAGCTAACAATTCAGAAAGACTGCTGAGGGGCCAAACGTCAAACAAAAACCAAAAGACAGAGCATGAAGTGCAACGAAGTAGAGACTCACTTTCATCACTGTGTTTAGGAGTGAGATGTCTCAATCAATTTGTAGAAGAGAATTTGTATTTCTGAACTGTTTCCCAATATTTGTTCTGACAAAGGGAGAAGAAGAATGTGTTTTACTGACTTGGGCCAAATCCCATTTCTTATTTTTACCCCTACCCTTTATTTTCAAGTGCCATTTCTTTCCATCTTGTATTTACCCAGGAAGGTCCCGTTGAGATACAAGATCTCTTCTTCCTCGGAAGCCCAGTCAAGACAACGGCACAATCAGCAAAACGCCATTATGCCACCTCACCTTGCTGCATATAAGGTACGATCAAGAAAAGGGGGACAGACTCGCCTCACCTTCAATCCGCCATGGGAGGTAGTAACAGCACTGAAACGGTGTCTATACAAACAGGACAGTCTGCAGGATGAATCATGGGTGACATGCGTGTGACGTTTTGACAAAGTGTTATGTGCTTGACATACTGCAAGACATTTAAAAAGTAGCTGTTAGCAATTAGCGGCTAACTCAACGAAGAAGAACAGCAGCCGTAAATGTCTGCAAATCCTCCTTCCTTACCCTCAGAGCAGAGGACCAGATCAGCTGCCATGTAACAGATACAGCAAATGATTGTTACTGACACATTAATTCCATTGTTCTTGTTTTGAAGGTGATGCCGATGCATATGTGTATGCAGTCTCGGCTAGTGAGACAAGAGGGGTATACAGGCCATACCAGTGACATCCATACACATTCCACCTAGGGTAAAGGACTATATAAAGCAACAGCATGTTTCCTTCAGGGCAGTTTTTAAAAGACCTTTAAAAGTGTTCAAGTGTTCTTGCCCCTCACAACAGGGTTTCAAGGGCCAGTGGTTAAAATCTTCCCCCATGACTTAGGACAATGCTTCAAGACCCTCACACATCATCAGCAGTCGTCGATGCTGCCTTTATGTAAATGTTTATGTGTTGCAGACATTGCGAATATGCCGTCTTCTGCTGTGGTGATTTCTTGTGTTGACAAACAATAGGCATCCTTTTGCAATTGTCAGGACGCTTGTGATTTACCCACAACTTAAGTTTCACACTATCAATCGATCAAGCAAGTCATCAAGTAAAGAAGAACACTGTTTTATTACCATGCAACTGGCTGTGCTCTGTAGGCTAGACCCATGCTCCCTCCCTGCCACTTTGCACTGATATTAGCGGAGTGGTTACAAGTGAGCAACTTCGCTACTGGACTGAAGTTAATTTCGTTATATATCATCAAACAGGGTGAATGAGACATGGAAATACATCAAAATGCTGGACAGTCATGCACAAATCAGCAATAACAATGTAACATCAACTAGCTAGTTAGTTAGACCACGTAGCCCTGACACCCCACCCTACCCCGCTACCCTAACATGAATCACGATACCCTACCCCTTGATGTGAATGTGCAAAGCGCAGGGGTAAGGCCTAAATGGCAGGGGCAAAGGGTGTGCTGGGATTGGGCCTTGGATTCAACCGAACTATGATCTCCTTCCTTGCAAATCCTTGTTGACTGAATATGTGCATGCTCGGCTGACAATGTCAAGTCTGTGAAGCACGTGTGGGCTAACTCTGCTAGAATAGATGAGCAGGCTATATGCTAACTTCCAACCATCAGCGGATGCAAGATGACAGCGCAGAAAACAAGTGCTAAAAGAGCTCGGAGTGAATCGGCAGCACCGACATCAGAGCAAATGGGATGTGAAGTTTCTGGAACAGTGAAGGCATTGTTGGGAAAGCACCACGGGGGGCTCTGGGTTAAAATCCCTGCATGGCTTCTGTTTGCTGATAGAATACAGAAATCTGCACACATTAAGTGGCAACTATTGTGCAGCTAGTTTCGGTATCTCATGGTGGAAAATCAGACACTCTCCAGAACCTTCCCAACACATCTCTGCAGAGGCAAAACAGTTGGGCTGTCTGTCTGTAGAGTTTGTGTTGTTTAAGCTAGCTATTATAGTATTAAGTCTGTGAGTATTGTGTGTGTAACAGTCAATGCAGAGTCATTAGCAGTGTTGCTTTCAGCGCAGAGCATGCTTAATGAGAGGGCACGGCCACGCTGTCTGAGTGATTAGTTACTGTGAAGGCTGAGGGCCAACACCGATTTCTCTGTGTACGTGCACAAGGCAGGGGGCTTGTACTTTTGTATATTTGGAGGGAAGAGGGGGCTATTAGTGCGTGTACAACTGAGATAGCCAGGCAGAGACAAAAAAACACTGAATTATTTTCCATCGTCTGTTCTCAGCTTTGAGTCTATGTAGCCATATGCCATTAAAAAAACTTTCACGTCATGCAAATTGCTAAAAAGCAACATTTACTGGAGTCCAAATCAATGAGAGCTAAAAACTAACCCGCTGGGAAAGCCAGAGATCTGTATTCAAAAGCCAAACCCTACAAGCTTTGTTTTTTTATGAGGCATTGTGTGGCTGAGAGGAGCCTAAAAATAACCTTCATAACATGGTTGAAAAGAAGCTAATCCCCCAGCCTCATTTGTTGCTCTGAGTCAGGCTTTTAATTTACCGCTTTACAACCGGGTGTGTGTGTTTATTGCCACAAGTCAGTGTATATGTGTGTGTGTGCATCATTACAAGGAAAGGCAAAGGTGCTTGTGTGTGGATGGGAGTAGAGAAAACTGACAAATATAATACAGTGAGAGCTGCTGTGGAATTCCCCCGGCCTGCGTTTCTCCTGCTTCAGCACTGCAGCAGCCACTGCAGACGTTTTTTATCAGACATGACACAATGGGCTCTATTTATCGGGAGATAAAAAACAGGCTTCATCAGACCGTTTTATTATTGCGCCTGACAACTTGAGAGAGAACGGCTCTCTGAACACTTATTCAAATCAAAGCAAGAACGCAGTAACAAAAAAGAGAAACACCTACAAACAGCTACATCTGTAGGCATGGACTCATAATCGGCTTATGTTAATAACCTTTTTGGTCCAGGTGAACCACGGTAATCTTTAGCATACCTTTTAGTGCAGGTAATATAGCTGAATTAGTCTAAGCCGTCTAATCTGGGCTGTCCTGAAATGAATGTGGACCATCCCGAATATAATATCTTTGTTCTTCTAGATTATCATTAGTTATGATCACTTAATTTTGAATCTAATAATTTGCATGTTTGTTTTGATTCAAGTGTTAATGCAGCCAAAATCAAAGGAATGTAGAAACGTTAAGGATGGAGAGGAGGATAGGGAAATAACAGAGAGGAGGCCTTTTATATTGTTCAAACCATCTTGAGTGCCTGGATCTGGATCATTTAAGCCTTTTTTTTGGCAATAAGTCTTCCTCTCGCTTTTGAAGCACTTCCCTCCATGAGCACCGTTGGTTTGAGGGAGACCAGCAGCACTCCTGCTACCTTTCTCTTTCAAGGATTAGCATCAGATTGGAGAACTTTACATCTGAGTGCTACGACTGTTATGTCTGTTATGTCTAGTGAATCAGCATCAAGTAGGTCTGGTTACAACTTGGATTTCCTGCCGTCACTTCCTAGTCTGTCTGGGAGTTGCCATTGGCTTGTTTTCCCAAATTCCTCCTCCTCTCTGTTTCTTTCCCTATCCTCCTCTCCATCCTTAACATTCCTACATTCCTCTGTATCTAGATTCATTTCTGAATGAGTCATTTCCAAACCTCCACCTACAGTCAAGCCTTTACTAAAGTTCAACTGTTAACCCCTCATTTCTCTGCTTCATGTCTGCGCTATGCACAAAGAAAGTTTGCAGTTAATAATAAAAGAAAGCACCCTAGCGATTCAAAGCCCTACATGAGAAATGCGTCATCCATTCCATGTTTCATCCTAAACTGTCAACTTGAAAGAATACACTGGAAAGTACTTCCACTCAGCTGCTCGACACAGGGTTCCACCTTTGTTCTCACACTCTGTCCCTTCCTCTCCTATTTTCCACTACCCTCCTCTCTTCTTGTCTACTTGCTCCTCTTTTCATCTTCACCCCTCCCTTCTAATCCTCCATTTTCTTTAACTTTTCTCTGCTCCCATCACTTCCTCTCTCGTTTTTTCTCCTCTCCTCAGTCCCTCAGTATTCATGGAAAGCTCAGGGGCCTGGCTTCGGTTCAAAACCTTTTTTATGTCGCTGTTTGCTGCAGCTCTGCCGAGCACCCTGCTGTGGTGGGTCTCTCCGTTTTTCAACCTCATATCTCTCTCCCGTTTAAAAAGGTCCATCCCTCTCTCTCTCTCCCTCTCTCTCTGGGATTACTTCCTTTACCAGAAGCTTGAAGGTAAACCACTTTCATCTCCCCCTCCCTCTTTTTCTCCTACTTGTCAAAACTCACATTCCTGCTATCTGAAGAAAAGGTGCAGCTTCCGCAACGCAACTTGAGCATTTAAGCTTTGTAGGCATTTTTCAAACGTGCTAATCCCCAGGCCAAGTGTGTACTCTTAACAACCTCACTGAGCCATGTAAAAAAAAAAAAAGAATATACAAGTCAAAGATAAACATTTGACAAAGCTGAATGTAGATGCAGCAGTCAGGGTTCAACTGCGGCACATGACCCCTGATTGTAATGGACGTCGTCAAAATTGCCCAGCCAACAGTCAGAAACCCAAACATGTTCAGGTTGCTATAGTAGAAGACAAAGACAAGCAGATACATTACAGAGGGTGGAACCAGAAAGTGTTTAGGGGTTTTTAATCTAAAAAAAAAATCAATTGATTATCAAAATTACTGCTGATGAATCCACAAGCAGTTTCTGCTCTGCTGTATGTATGTTAGGGTATTGCTTTAACAGTTTTTTTAACATGAGCTTTAGTTCCTAAAATAACAATACTTTTTTGCATCCCTTATTTTAAGGACTATAAGCATATGTGCTTCCCTTTATGAATGTATTGGCTTCTCTTTATAAACACATTTGCTTCCCTCTATTCTCTAAAATGAAGAAGTCAACGTTCTCAAATGTCAAATGCTGCCTAATCACAAACTGACGAGCAACAACTTTGCCTGTAGTACCACTTTCCAATAAGCGGTCCCTTGTAAAAGATTTGTAAGTTCTAATTAATGGCTTTAATGGCTAACAGATCATTTACTAAAGCTTTATAGATCATTATAAGCAGTTAATAAGACCAGGCTGTCGAAAAATCTGTGACTGTATCATGGACATATGATACAGTCATGACCACTTAACCCTTTGAACAAGACTGCAAAGTATCCTCATCAAAATCCCTTAATTAACAACTTATTATGCCAAAAAGACCCAAAGCAGTGGCAAAGTGCAGCCTGCTGCAAGCTGCAGTGCAATGGCCAAGAAAGCCGCAGCAGCTGTGGTTGATTCTGTGGTGAACTGCAGCAAAACTAAAAGCTGATGGTTTAACTTTTAGCTGTGAATTGTGGCCAGAGAATACCCACAGCCAATCAGTTAACAAAGTCATGTGACTCCTGTGATGTGTTGACCTCTGTCACAAAGAATTTCCACACAGTTTGGTGTTTTTGGAGTTAAAGACGTATTGCACTGCTAGAAAGAGAGTCTTTTCATAAAACCTTTCTGTCTATTAAGTAGAAAGATGCAAATACTTTTGAAATTTGTGCTACATGACCAGAGAAAACTGAGAAAAGGGGCTGTGGGATTTGCTTTTGTTCAAGCGGTAGAAAACCTACAACTACTCTTTCCCAATCGGCTTCTATACTCTTTGTGCTTGTGGTGGTGGGTACATGAAAATACAGAAGTACAATCTGTAGATCAAGCAACAGCCCAAGAGCCAGCGAAAATCCGTTGGATGACGCATTTCGCTGACGCTTGGGCTCGGCTTTTTCCACGTCAAGCTGAGACATGAGCAGGGAGATCTGGATGCTGGTAAGATAAAGGGGAGGTTTACAAATGATACAAAGCTGGTAATAATCGGCAAAGTATCCCTTTAAGCAACACATTCTCACTCCGACCTCGTCACATATTGACTTTGGTCTCCATGTCCACATACGACGTGCAAGGTACCCTGGGTGCGTTGGTTGTTGACGTTATGGGACAACAACACCGCTAACTGACGTTTTTTTTTCCCCTTCAACAACAAACACACATGGTTAGGTTTAGGAAAAAAGAACAGGGTTTGGCTTTAGAATCTTACAGGATGTGAACACCCCTCTCTCCCGGGTGAAAGTCGTGGCTTGTTGGAGCCATCCACCACTCCTGCTGCCCATCCTGCTCGGACTTAACTTTCGTCCTTGCCCCACCGTGTTTCCCCCTGAGGCTGCCAGGCAGAGATGGGACGTAGTCACACATGTGCAAGTCTCAAGTAAGTCTCAAGTCTTAACCTTCAAGTCTCAAGTAAGTCCCAAGTCATTTTTTCTTGGGCAAGTCAAGTCAAGTCAAGTCACAGGTTATGTCAAGTCAAGTCAAGTCCTGTAATAGGTCAAGTCAAGTCCAAGTCAAGTCACCTTATTATTGTAATTTTACCTGCAGAATCTGATCTTAATAAAGTGAAAAGACAAGATATAAGTAACTTATATTTTATTATATATGTAAGTCAGTAAACATTGACTTCATCGCTGCAATGTTTACTTTGCAGGGACGATCCCCATGCGCGCGCACACAAACACACACACACACACACACACACACACACACACACTAACCAAGGCAGCGGCCAAAATCACCCATTTAGCTCATTTAACCCTGTGTTGCTCGTTCATAAAACATACAGCCAGTCTTGTGATGAACCGGTCGGAATGTTCGCTCACGTTTTCTGGGGTTAAGGTTAGCAAATAAATTAAAAAACAAGTTCCACCAAACCGACTCAAGTCAAGTCAAGTCCCGAGTCTTTAACTTCCAAGTCCGAGTCAAGTCTCAAGTCTTTTATTTTTTTGTCAAGTCAAGTCACAAGTCATCAAAACAGCGACTCGAGTCAACTCGAGTCCAAGCCACAATGACTCGAGTCCCCATCTCTGCTGCCAGGCGCTGTTAAACTATGACGGCAACCGGCAGCGTATCATGAAGACATTAAAGGACGCCTTTATTCGCTGGTTTCTGACGCCGCAAGTCACTGTCCAAGTGCTGGATTTAGACAACTTCATAGTGAGACCGGGCTCCTTTAAGCATTTATTAAGGATTCTCAACATTTACAACAGCGTTATTACCCCATATAAAGAATAAACTTTGGCTAAAGGGGTTTTTCCCAACCCCAAATTTGTTTTTAAAATGGTTTATAATTTTAACAATAAAACATCAATAAATTATGTGTTAATCATTAACAAAGGCATTAGTTACAACTTTATAAGGGTTACCAAAAAGAGGAATCACATTAATTATTCAAGGCCACATAATGGTTCTTGTTGCAACAGATGGACACATTTCAGCTGGTACCAAAATTGGACTGAGGTTTAATACACAGCGCTTACTGTCCAAATAAACTAAAATGATCCTTTAAGTACATTATTTAAATAAATGAAACTGTACATTGGCCCATTTTCTTCATGGGGAACTGTTAGCACAGTGAATGTGCCCAACCCAACTTTTCATGAGGGAATCTAAGAAAAACATCAGGGACTAACTGTCCAGGAACATAAAGGCCCCTAACTTACCTCAACAATCAACCCTTTGTTCTTCCACTTGGCTCAAACATCTTTTCCCCAATTCTATTTACTCACTCATTCAAAACTCCCTCTGTCTAATTCTCTGTCTGTGTCACCCTCTCTTCGTATCTCTCTATTTTTTTTCCTTGCTTCCTTTACGTTTTCGGCATTGCCATTGTCTGCTCCTGGATAGTGAAGCATATTTACCATCAGCCAGCGGAGGCAAACAAGCGACCTATTCAAAGAGCTCAGCAGAGTCAGAGATGGAGAAAGGAAGGAGGAGGATGGAGCGGGGGAAAACAGAAGCAGACGGAGAGTAAATTCCCTGGATGACTTGGAGATATCAGTGAGCAATCCCCTCATTTCAAAGAGAATATGTGCAAACAACCCTAATGGCTATAATTGCATCCTTCTGAAGCTTTCTTACAATTCTCATGTTGCAAATTGTTGCATTCAGACTCACACAAACACACAACGCCGTCTGTCTCGCTCTCTCTCATCATCCCACACACACACACACACACATCACGCTCTCTGGTGACATAATGCCCTATAGTCCATTAACAAATACTGCCCCCTGAAGTAAACAGTCATTTGCAATCAGGCTAACGGCTACTCTCTGGAGAAAAATGGATAAAAGTAGACGCTCATTTCCTCTGTACCAGCCGGATAATAGCTTCAAACTATCATACACTTAATACAAGTGACCTTCTGTGATAGCTTGCTATTGACTGGGCTCTCACACCCACAATTCATGCCCTGCAGCTCCCACACTCTGGTCTTATGATCATATCTGATATTAAAGACAGTCAGTGCAGTGAAACAGCACGTTCTTCACGCTCATGTGAGAGCAAATATTTATAGGACAAAATTTAAAAAGACAAAAGACAATCCTGTTACAAAGACGTCTTTGTGTGAATTCACTGTCCCGTTATCTAATGAGCTAGCTAAACAAGCAAGCAGTTAGCAAGTTGGGTAGCTCAGGGAGATAATTTCTCTCTCTTTTATTGAATGACCTGATGTACCATGCTGAGAACAAAGTTCCAGAGGGCAGTAAACAGCCCATACAACATAAACACAGAGAAGCTTGAGGTGCTACTGTGACTAGTCGTATGTCCTAGCATGTAGCTAACGGCCCAGACAAATCAGACCGACATCAATGAGCAAGTGGCGAGGAAGGCCAATTGTTTCATTGCCTCACATCCTTTGTGTACACATTGTGAAGACTACAGCAATTAGCCAACTAGCACGTACGTTCTGCGCGTACATGAGAGGAAATAAATCGCCATAGCAGCAGGCAACAGTAGCCTATATTCGTCATTCAAAAACGGAAACCACAAAACAGACAGAACGGATTCAAGACGCAAGTTAGCCAACACAAAAATAAAGGATGTTTACTGTACACAAGCAAACAATAACACCAATAATCAGGAACCGCTATGTTACACCTAATATAACAATCCAACGATCATAATGTTTCAATCTCACACCCTCATGACGTTTGCCATTTGTTTGCTTTCCTCACTTTCATTCCTCTGCTTGTGCACTGAGCTGAGCCGCCAATCAGAGACAATTAATTCAGTGACGTGTCCAACATGGCACCAATTCAACATGCTGATTCAGCCAAAACAAAAAGCATACAGTGGCCGACTAGTGCTAACAGTGCGGAACACACAAATGCACAAACTAGGGCGACAGACGCTCAACTACGGCCCAACACTGACCAATGACTAGCCCGTCAACTTGGTGTGTCAGGGCCCTGATGAGTAGTCCCTACGCCAAGCCTCTAGAACCCCATACTTTATCGTTTCACTTTCGGGTGGGACCAGGCTTTGGTGTTGAATCAATTAATCAATTAATCAATTAATAAATGAATAGATAAAGTTAATCTGGAACAATTTTAATAGGCTCAAATATTTATTGTTATAGCCATTTATTAAGCAAATGAAATACAATTGTTAGTGAATTCAAACCTTTCGAATGTTATAATTTGCTGCTTTTTTCTGTTTTATATCATCATAAAGGTTAGATACTGGTTAGAAAAAAACAAATCAAATAAAGATGTCACCTCGGCCTCTCAAAAATAGTGTTCATCATTTTTCACTATTTTCTGACATTTTACACTGCAGTGAATTGGTTAATTGAAAAAACAGGTACAGACAAATTACTAAAAATATAAAAATAAATTAGCTGCGGCCTTACTCTGAGTGGAACAGAGCTCATGCAATTATGTATTTGCCACAGAGTGAGTTTGATTCTGGCCCCTTGGTTTGCACTGTGCATCACCCCATCCTCTCCACACTCATTCCTCTGAACTCTAATTGACCAAAAGAAGACCAAACCACACTTAAAAACCAATGTCTGACCCCGCAGAGCTCAGTCTTGCTCATTCCTTACATTTCTTACTTTTTCTTTTCTCACCTGTCAGTTTTTCACTTTCCCGCAGCACCATTTTAACACTGATGAGTGCAAAAACCTCGGGGGAAAACAGCTTGAAAAGGCTGGCTGTGTCCTTTCTGCCTTGTACCACTGCATTTTATCAGAGTGCACACATAGCAGAGCACGTACCCACACCTTGTTTGTCTAACAGCTTATATTAATATGCTGGTGCCCGTAAAGATAACGGGGGCATTTCCTATTATGAGCCTGCTTGGGAAAAAGGAAAGAGGGAGGTACGCTTTAATTGTGAGCAGGACTGAGTGTCTTTGTGTGTTGTGAGTGTGTGTGTGTGTGTGTGTATGCCCAACTCCCTCTGCTTAAGATCAATGCCAGTGGCAAGGATGCAGTAGAACGAAATAAAGTATGCGAGTAGGAAAGTGTAGAGGAGAGATGCGTGATAAATATAGAAAGAGGAATGGAAAGGAGACAAACGGGGAAATGTGAATAAGTGAGACATGGTGACAGACGGTTAGCGGGGAGGACGACTGGAATGTAAGACAAGATGAAGAGGAGTGACAGGTGGAGAAAGAAGAAAAGGAGGTGGGATGAGGGCGAAGAAAAATCAGGAAAAAATATGGAATAAACTGAGGAGAAAAAAAGGTGAAGATGGGGAGTGGAGGTGGGGGGGAATGACAGATGCAGATAGATAGAGAGCGAAGGTGTAAAATGGTGTCAGCCACCCTGAGGTCCTTGGTGATGGATGGAAGCCAATCCATGGCCGTCCCATCCTTCATCTGCACATCGACAGAGCAAACAACCACCCTATGGAGCACAAAACCTCCCCTCACTATCACCTGATACGTGCATGTGCCTCGCCACTATACCAATTTTATATAAAACGGCATTTACACGTAAACATGGAACACACGCTTCACTGCATGCATGTCTGACAAATGCTAAACACACACACACAGACGTCAGAAAGCCAACCAACAATCATGTCTTTGTCTTTTCATGGCGTCCCCACTGACCCTCATTCGGCTCCAGTTATAAACTGTCCATGAACAGATATTCTATTTCTCTCCAAACACATGATGTCAAACACCTGACCACATAAACACATGATGACCTTGTTATCACTGACAGAACACTGACTCACTGTATTGTGCATTTCTCACATTGTGAAAACAAAAAACGTACGAGAGAAAATGATTTTTTTGCTCATTGTTTTCACAAAACTGTTTTCGTAGGCGGAGATGCCCGGAGAGAAAACCACAGACAATGATACAGACAAGGACAAAGGCTTGTTTGTATATGCAGAGAGCCACACAGGTGAGTCCAACAGGAAGGTAAACAGAAAAAAGAAAAACAGATCTTACTCAGAGAAACGTATTTTCCTCTTTATTCTGCACAGAATACAAATACGGCTCAGTACATGCAGACCTTTACTGTATGTGTCTACTAAATGTGCATGTATGTGTGAGTGTGTGTGCACACCCTCCCCGCAGTGTTTTAGCCAGCAGAGTGTGAGATGAGGATCCTCCCCTTGGGTGACATTATAGCATCCCAACCCTGCAGTGTGTGTGACTGTGTGTGTGTAGGTCTGCTGCATCAGCAGCACTTTACACCAAGGAGAAGGGACAGCCTATACACACTGTGCTAAATCGCCCATGTCTACTGTCCATCACGTCACCTCACCTCACCCCTCCACACGCTCTGCATGCCGGCGATGATTTGGCCGCCGTAACTTCACAGCTTGTTCATATATGACACATGCACGGCACTTTTCCAGCACTGTATCAGGTTGCATCTGTGGCGTTCATGAAAAATGAAACCACACTTCCTATTGAATGTCAGATAGCTGTCCATGATAACAGTGACCAGGCAGTTCAACACAAGAGTCCAGCATGGACCTTGAAACAGTTGAATTTTAACAAAGATGTGTGGGCAACACAAAATGGCTTTCCTGTGAAATACACCTTTTTGCTTTCTTGCTGAGAGTTAGACGATAATATCGATACCGCTCTGTACTACAAGCATGCAGCAACGGCCTAAGGTTGGTTCGCCTCTCTTAGCGTATTTGACATACAGTATACAGACTGGAAGCTGGGGTAAACAGCTAGCCTGGCTCTTAGCATGCTTTAGGGATGCTAGTAAGATTTTCTTAACTTTGGACAGACCAATGCTGGCTGTTTCCCCCTGTGTCCAGTCTTTAAGCCAAGCTAAGCTAAACTAAATTGAGCTAAGCTAACCGTCTCCTGGCTGTAGCTTCATATTTAGCACACAGACATGACAGTGGTATCAATCTTCTAATGTTCCTCACAGCCAGACAGCAAAAAGGTGTGTGTTACCCAAAAGAAGGATTCACTGAAAGGTGCAGTCTGCAATTCTAATTCACAGTCCGCTATAGCTTAATGAAATCACAAAGTGCCTCGGACTGAACCACACACACACTATTCCAGCCAGTCAGCAACAGGCGTTTGTGCTCGTGCACAGGACAGGGAAAAGGCCATGGATGTATAAAGAGAAAGGCAGCAGAAGCAAGAGCGATGCTTCAGAGAAAGTACTGACGGGATATCTGTTTGGGTGTGGAGTTCAAATATCAACAGTCTTTCTCCAGAATTACTGACTCCACCTTTAATACATGAAGGTTTGACAGAACAATCCCATCTGAAGAGTTACTCACTAGCTTTTAGTGTCAAGATCCATCTTCATGCCAACTGAACAAACTCTGACAAGAGCTTTAATTTGTTTCCTGCATCAGAAGGCAATGACAGTGTACCACAATGCAAGTCATTATACAAACCCCCCCCCCAACTCTTCCCCTCTCTGTCTCGATGTAAATTCTAACATCAGGGGGTGAATACTTAACAACTTGTGCTACCCACAATTCCTGGGAAGAGGGACTCTGATTTCCCATTAGAGCTTCCCTGAGGCAATCTCAGTTAATCGCATCCGCAGTGTTTACTCGCCTCGAACACGCCACACTCTTCCCTCAGCCCCTGGCTCGCTCTCGCTCTCTGCCGCTCCGTCACACAGCAGCACAGAGGTAAGCTCTGTCTCTGCACTGTAGCAGGGAGAGTCTGCACATAACACCGACTCAAACTGCAGAATAGTTCAGCACAACCTGAAACACCCTGTTATCCTTGAGAAAATTGCTAAGGGCCACCTTGAGTTGATGACAGTGTGTGTGTGTACCGTACGTATGAAAGAGGTAAACAATAGTGTAATATGTGTGTGAGTGGAAACTGATGTGTGGGCAAGTGAGTTAGCAGTTTGTGTGGGTGTTAAAGATTGGGTAGACTGTAACCAAGTTGTGTGTCCATATAGGAGGGCATGTGAATAACCTGTGGTTGCATATGTGCTGTATGTTGGTTGTAAGTGTGTGTTTGTTGGTGGTGAGTGTGTGTGTTTCCGGGCAGGATCAGGCAGGATTTTAAAAACTGTACGTCAAGACAAACAAGTCTGGCGTTAACAATGTGTGACATGTTGCCTGCAAAGGCACACACACACGTGAGATTTGGCATTCCTGAGCTTGGTATGCTTACATAATGAGGTCAGCTGTTTCTTGTCTGAAAGGTGTTGCCTCTTGAAGTGAAACATGTTTAAATAAACACACACACACACACTCACACTCACACACAAAGCATATTTCAAGCCATATCACATTCTTAAACACAATCTCAGAAGTAATCGCATCTCACAAACACTCATAATATTGGAATTACAAACTACAAATTCTACCACTGGATGATAAATCTTTAACATTTTGATAAAGAACAGATCTATCATGGTTCAAATATATCAGCAATCATTTACTAACTAGTGCAATATCTAATCTTTTAGCTCAGTGGAAAATTATGTGGTTCCCCTTCTTTAAAGAAGCATTTCCTGATCTTGCTATGGTGTGAAAAAAAATGTGTCATCTATCTTTCTTGTGCTGGTTGCACTGCGGGAATTTGCATTTCTGAGCCTGAATGCAGCTCTAAACCTGCAGAAGATCCGTAAACTCTGTCAAGTGCACCCTTTGAAGATTGCGTACTTGTGTCCCCTCAGAGGAAGAGACACTTTGGGTGCTCTAATAGCTACCACGAATGCGAATCTCAAAAAGGAACAAGTGCCCTTTCCGCTGCGGAGAACAAATGAAAAATCAATCCTGCGAGGATCGAGGAGACCGAGAGGAGCACCAGTGATAACCCGACTGATGCACTGTAGATCAATATCCCCTTTTTATTATTAGAATTGCTGTCTCATTTCTTATTCTCTTTATCTTTCAAGCCCTTCATGTAATAGCTTTTTTTCTGCACTTCACTCGCTGACTGAACCCTTTAATCTTTACAAGCAGATGAGACGAGACATTTTGAGCAACTGGCCCTAATTTAGCTGGAGTGAATAAGCGCAAAGTTAATAACCATTTCTCTACAGCTAGCTCTCTTGCTGTCGAAAATGACAGCCCTCATGTGGCAAAACTGCAGATTAAAGATAGATAAATGTTCATCACTCCATGCAAATGAAAGGGCTGAATCTAAAAGATGCTAAATCATGCTAATGATTGATCAAACCCTTAAATGATACAGAAATATTCACCATGAAGTCATTATATTGCAGCCAGGTGAAGCCTTAAAAGAACGGTTCGCCAAAAAATCAAAAGTACATATTTTTCTCTTACCTGTAGGGCTACTTATTGAGCTAGATTAATTTGGTGTGAGTTGCAGAGTGTCGGGGATATCGGCCCGCGGAGATGTCCGCCTTACTTTGAAAATAACAGAACTATGGCACTCAGCTCGTGGTGCTCAAAGCGCCAAAAAACACATTTGACAACAATGTCACTTTACAAAAATATGACCCGGTTACTCAAGATAATCCACAGACCTTGTTGTGAGCAGTTTCACGTAGGAACTATTTTCTTTTTATTGAACTGCACCTACGAACCGAATCACTGCACAGAAGGAAGCGTGCATCTACTGCTAGCTCACTTAGCACCACTGAGCCAGCTAACGTTACAGGTCAGCAGAGCCATTAATGTGGACATCTCGGGCTGACACGTACACAGGCCTCTCGTCTATGAACAGATGCATGTTTCCTTCTGCACAGTGATATAGTTGGTGGGTGTAGCTCGGTTGAAAAAAAAAAGTTCCTGGAAAATAGTTCCCTTTCTAGAGAGCCATTTAGTTACATTATGTAGAGAGAAGGCAGACATCTCTACAGGCAATATGTGTGTCCCTCTAAAAAATGCACTTCAATATTAGCCTTTATGCAAGGTTGAGAAACCCTGTCAGCTCAGCCCATGAGGCTATGTTTATCTTATGTTGGCTGTAATGTCACACAGGAACACAAATGGGTGTTCCCTTGACAGTAAGACGTTGACACCTACGAGTCCACAGAGGCATCCCTCAACCACAATGTGCTGTCATGGACTGTGTGAGCTGCTCTTAAGCATTTCCTCTATCTTAGTCAAAACCTCACATGCCAAGAAGACCCACGCCCTCCTAAAGCTGAAAGCAACTTTAACCTGAGCAATGCAAAACACAAAGTAGATGCCAACTCATCCATGAAAGACTTTACATATTCATATGTATGAATCAAGCTTCTTGAGTGATGTTTCAGTGGATACTTGGACCACAGTGAGCACCATTAAAAGAAAGAAATTCCCTTCTGTAAGCATCCCGTCCTGACCAGCACAGCAGGAACTCTATCTGGGAGGTAAAATAATTACATTCAGCTTCGTTCCAGATCAATGAAAGAAAAAAATGCTCTCTCCGACAACAGCCCATTACAGTATTTTCCATTTTCATAATAGAATCCCGCTCAATCTGAAGCAAGCTTGACATTTAACGAACATTCTTTGGTAGTCACAGCAACACACGCTTCCTCCGCACTCAATCCTGAGGCTAATTCCCCGAGTTGTGTGCCTCAGATGGACAGGGGTGTCAAACAGGCCATGCAGGGTAATTGCAAAACCTGGGGTGCAGAGCCAAACACTCCACTGTTTGCCTACCAATGACGGGGATGGGGTCCTTGCTTGTTAAAGCCTAAGTGAGTGTGAAATGTGTGTAGTCTGCCTAACGACATCTTGACAGCCTATGATGAAACTCCACTGTCACAGCACTCAGACGGGGTGCGATTATACTTTATCCTTTCAGCAGCAGGACCTTCAGGCCCAATATAGCAGCCTCACTGTGTTCTCCATCAGTCCAGACACATTATGACCGGTTTTAATGAGCACAGAATTACAGGCAGCTGTTCAGCCTCGCCCCTCCTGAACAGGAAACAGTTCTGGTCATGCAAATGACTTTCTACTAAGCGGTTTGACCACAAGGTGTTATGACTCAAAAGCCTCCACTGAGCATGTTAAATACAGCTGATTTTAATAGTTGTGCTCTAAGATACTTCTTGAAATCAACAGATAAACACTTAAAGTTTGAGACTTTGAGAAATACTAAATGCTTTCATGGTCAGAGTTAGATGAAAGGATGAACACCACTCCCATATCAGCTCAATGTGAAGCTGGAGCCAAAATACAGTTATAAGCTTAGCATACATGCTGGAAACAAGGAACCAGCCTGGCTCTGTTTGAAGGTGAAATATAATGCCTACCAGCACCTCTAAAACTCACTAATTATTAACACTTGATATCTACTCTGTTTAATCCGGGTTAAGGTTTTACCAGGGGTTATGTGCTGGATTGTTTTATGGCCAGCAGCTGTGACTTCCTGGAGTCTCCACAAGTGGCTTAACAAACCCAAGGTGAAAATAGAAACCACAACATGAGACATGTTTTCACTTTGTACAGATTCAGCAAGCAAGAAACAATGTGTTAATTAGAGCGAGCTAAAGGTGCTGTTAGGCAGATTCGTTTTTTACCTTTGGACGGAGCCATGCGAACTGTTTTCAAGCGTTTCCAGTCATTATTCAAAGCTAAAATAAGCTAGCTGGCTGCTGGCTCCAGCTTCCCATTGAATAGAAAGATGCATCAGTCCATTCAATGGGACTTTTGCTGCTTTCACATGCTCCTCAAATGGTCCTATTTCCCTGGTTAGGAAGTCGTTCTTCCGACTCTGTTGTGTTCATAAGGTTTAAGTCATAATGTGTGAACTAAACAGACACTTCTAATTAATCTAGGTCACTTTACGAGGATAGAAGCTAACAGTTACAACCTAATAGTACATTACAAATTACATGTGAGCAAAGATTTGACATGCAATACATGAATCAATAAAAGTTTATTACCATCAACTGAACACTTACTTTCATCCGCCATGTTTTAGCATGTATGACGTCAACTCAGCGACTCGTGTACCAAAATTTCCCCATCTTTTAAGGTGGTGTTCCGTCTTGAGGGAACCTAAATTTTAGTAGTTGGGAACTCATTTTTCTAATTATTCCGACACCACATGAATGCAGGGTTATTCAGTACCTCTTCCCTCCATTAAGTCGGTAAATGAGAGGATAATAGAATGGTATCCGTCAACGCTAAGCAAGACAGAATAAGCAGATTTCCCAAAATGTTGAACTGTTCCTGTCACAAAATGCTGCTCAGAAACTTTGATGATGAGGCAGACATCTGATCTACCTGATAACAGGTAACATTAATAACAAATTAGAAGCTGAACACTCACAAAAACATGTAATTCCTCAACTATATCCCCAGCTCGGCTGTAATAAAACACAGTATAAGCACATGAGCAGCGTTTTCCAATTAGTTGTCTCAGTGTGAATGTAGTCTGAAGCTGGATGGAAAATGTTTGGACAGCTTGAGTGCGATCCTTTCAATTAAGGGCTGTGTGAACAAAAGGCTACCCGTATCAACCCAAAACAAACTCTCCTTGGACTTGAACTGGTGCAGTTTGGTAAATTCCTGTGTGAGCACTCTTGGCCCTCTTCCACCTCACTCATCTCCCTGCTTTACGTGCAACAGCTGCACGTCCCCAGCCTCGTCTCCGTCCAAATGCCAGCATTAGCAGCACGCTATGAATACTCTGAAGTTAAAACTGTCACAAAGCATTTGCCATGCTGCTGTCCTCTTGCATTTGCCGCCACACAGTCAATCGCTTACGGAGCGACAGAGATTTAGCCATACGCAGACATCCAGCTCTGTCTTTCTGACATGTGCGTGTTGGAGGCTGCAAAAAGCCTGCCAGCTACTTTCTTATAAACACAATACAATGACACAAAAACAAGCTGAAGTAGAAACAAAGAATTGGGATTTTTTTAGCATCATTTGGTTCATTTGGCTTCCATGCTAGACATAGAGGGGTATTTCCAGAACTCATTTCAGGCACGGTTACAGATTTAGGATTCAATACACGACTGCTGCCAGTTCCGGCTGAGCGGTGGGTACTTATTTACTATGCTCCTATTAAAAGATGTCAGGGAAATACCGATTTCATTAATGTTTAGCGTACAACACGAGGAAGTGCAGCGAAAGCAAAGGGAAGCTAAAACAAAGTGCAAATTGTGTTTGCTGAGGCGAATGTCAACTTCTGTGAGAGCCAGTCCGCTGCAGGGTAGATGGCCTGCCAACAGCTCCTATTCAACAACTGAACACATCAACACAGACTGAGGGAGCGGGCTTCTACTGGTGCCATTTGGCTCTATATATATGTGTGTGTGTGTGTGTGAGAAGGTGGGGGTAAAAGAGAGAACCCACGGAGAGCTGACAGAGTGTGAAAAAAAGGTGTTTATTTATTTGGCAGGTGAGCAGAGAAGAAATTCTGATTTACAATTAAAGAGAAAGATGGTGTGTGTGTGTGCGTGTATCTGCTTCACCACACATCACACATGCACATACAGTATGTGTGTTTGCTCATGTGTGCATGGCAGCTCTGTGCTCTAAGGAGGGAGAGGCCATGTACTTGTCAGTGTCAATGAGGACAATGCACGTCTGAAGTTATCCAGAGGGCTTTGCGACATCCACACACATGACCATCCATACAGTATATAATTTGATGTGTGTGTGTGTGTGTGTGTGTGTGTGTCTTTGTGACAAACACCAGTCAATCTGTCACCATGGCTGGTTTGCATCTCTGAAACAAGTACAGGCATATCTTGCAGTCACAAAGATCGAGTAGTTTCCCATACATGTTCTGGTGAGTCTGAAAGGAGCAGTGTGTGAGACAAGGGGGATTTAGTGTCGTCTAGCTGTGAGGGATGCAGATTGCAGCAGCTGAAACTTCTCCTGGTTAGAATTTAGAAGTTTTTACCAGGACCCGAAATGTCTGCAGAGGTTTCTTACTCTCCAAAACAAACGGATCTGGTGATTTAAACAGTTGAAAACACTAAATAAAGCAGTTTAATGTTACAAATCGAGGTTTCTCCCATGCTGTTTGGCATGTCGGAGACATGGGGCCACCAGCCTAGCACCTGCTAATGTGTGCTCACCTGTTTTCTCTGATAAGATCCAGAGCCGAATTATCTGCGGATCTGCAGATGATTTAAACTGAAGAAATCTACGAAAAATCTGTGTTTTTGTGGTCAACGCAAACATGCAAATGGCCCTATCTTGAGCCAGTGTTTGGTTTGTCCATTCTGGGCTACTGTAGAAACATGGCAGACTCTATAGATGAGGACCCCCTCCCTACGTAGATATAAACAGCTTATTCTGAGGTAACAAAAACACACTGATATTTATTTTCAGGTGATTAAACACTACAGAAAACATTCTTTTTATATTCTATCCCCCTAAATCCTTCACACAGAAACTTAAAAAAACCACAAGAAGAAGAATGCCAAACCATAACCACTGACACACAATGTAAACAAGGATGCAACCAAGAAGGAGGAGATAATAGAGACATTTTAACCTTGCTACCTCTCATATAAGTCAATTATTTTCATATGAATATTAATACACAGAGGAAACACACATTATGTTATGGTGGAGGGCAACAAGTCCCTGCACCAGCCTCACTGTCTGTCCCCGCCACTCACACTGGGCTCACAGCGAGCACTGAGGCTGCCGCAGTCACAAGTACAGTGTCAGTGAAGTTTCCCAATGCGTCCCTCCACACACACACACACACACACACACACACACACACACACACACACACACACACACACACACACACACTCTCTCTCTCTCACACACACACACACACACACTCAGCCCAGCTGCAGCAGTGATAGGACACATAAACAACCACATGAACACAACACAACTTTTACACAGAGGTGTGAGGCTATGAGACGAGCGCTTACCAGAGACAGCGGGCTATCCAAAAATCTGCATTCAGCGGCTGCTTGAACAGAAAGTGGTGTTGGATTTGTTTAGTGCGCGTGTATCCTTCGTCTAAAGCTTCCGGTGCTGCATTAAAGACACGAGAGTGATGTTGTCTGAGGAGGAGACACACAGGGAGAGATGCGACTCCTTCTACACCCTGCGCACATTTCTGGACGTGAGAGACACGGAGCTGTTCATATGAGTCTGCTCCGCTCTGAGCTCCGCCAGGCAGCAGGACGCTGGAGGGAGGAGGAGGGACAGAGAGCCGCCGCGGCGCGAAGCTTCATGGGAAATGCAGTGCACGGGTACAAAATTTTGAATGGCTCTTGCTGCAAGAGAGATTTTGTACTGAATGAGCTCCATACACACTCACAGCAGTTTTATACTGAATTATACTTAAAATATATACAAACTTTATATATACAAAAGATTTTAAAGGGTCTGTATACGATATTCAGAGCATTAATATGGCAGCAGTATTTGCTATGTAAGATATAGTGGAGTACTGGCTTCCTGAGCAATGAAGTTATACTGTCGCTGTGTGTGTTGTAATTAAAGCTTCTCTGTTGGTTATTATGGTGGACTGTTCTGCTGCCCCTACGTTAACACTGTTAGCTCTGTCATCGCTGCTGCCATTGTTAGGTTCAAGGTTCAAGGTTATTTAGGCCATGTTTTCACGGAAACGATCCACTGAAAACGGAATTGTTTCTCATTTTTGTTTTGAAAAAAATTATGCACTCCGATGAAAACGTTTTTATAACAATCGTGGTGCCGTGCACACGGATCCGCAAAAATGACCAAGAATGCTGTAGTACATGTGCCAGGCCAGTAGTTGGCAGTGTGCACACATGTGCTTCCTTCTACAGAGTGGTGATGTATAAACATATAAAATGGCAACCTACACTTTGCTGGAGAAGTGTTGATAAATTCAACAGGGTGAGCAGCACGAACAGAGCTCAGGAGTCCGCCATTGTTGTCGTGATGGTCGACTTTCTCGCGCATGCCTAGTGACTGGAACCGTGATGCGCATGTGCAAAAAGTCTTGGTGCTGTTTCTAAACAATTGCACTTGCTCGTTGCGTTTTCAGGCACCCAAAACACTGCTGTCATGTAAACGATCAGCCAAAATGCAACTAAAGTTTGCTGTTTTCGGTTGAAGTCATTGTCGTATAAACAGGACCTTACTGTCAAATGAACAATAATTACAAGAGCATTGTTACAATAATAATAATAAAATCAAACAAGTAGAAACAAAGAGGGAAAATAAATATAAGGATATTGGGAAATAAAGTAGTGCAAGTTGAAATGAATGAGAAAATATATATAAAATAATTGCAGTTTGTGGTGTTAGCTCTGTTTGCGGTGTTAGCACCATTAGCTGCTAGCTATAAGCTCAGCCACCTTCATGTTGAGAACCATGAGCAGACAATCCCAACTCAGATTTTAAAATTATAGATAGGCTATGCTCTGAATTTTGTATACAGTTCCTTTAAATAAAATAGTGCGTAGGTGAGCTGGTCAGCTTAGTTGCATATGTTTTTGTACAACAACATAAAACCAGATAGAAGACAACAAACAGACAAGACAGGAGGAGGCCAAGAAGCCACAGGCTCCCCTCAAGTCACCTTTAGAAAAAGAATAAGAACAAAGGGCTCACCAAAGCAGCCAACAATAATAGAGACGTAAAAAATAGAAAATGTGTAAGTCAAATACCAAGGCACAAAAAAATAAAATTGGTGTAGTATGTTGTAGCTTGTGATTTCGGGCTATAGCATGTAAATAAAGTGGACTTGCCTGTTACCTGTGTTCTAACAAACGTTAGTCTTTCTTGTGCTGTACCAGAGGCATGTCAAGATATAGGCCCAACTGTAGTTCTACCAGTGTTGACAATAAACGTCATATTTAAAAATAAAATACTGACATCATGGTAATACTACACATATGATAATATCATGTAAATAATCCAGTGCCTCTTAAATTATTTCTTTCCATTTTCACTTTGTGTCCCTCCCCCAACACCATCTGGTTGCCTTCACACTCCCAATTAAGTGTAATTGCTCTTTTTAAACAGTTTTGTACAGTTAGTTAGAGACTCTCTAACAAAGTTAACAATGAATGTGACTGATAACATTGTTCTACAGTTTTCTATAAATAGCGATTGTTCACACCAGCAGCTTTAAACAGAACAGACTGCCTCAAGGGAGATTTTTGTTTTCACCCATAATGATTCTATGATTTCTGAACAACATGTTTTGTTATATCTCACATGCAAACAGAAGCATATCGACTGCTGTTGTTTTTCTAGCCAGTGATACTGTGAATGCATGGTCTCCACATTCCCGGGGACGCCCCTAAGGACTTCTGGGAGCTCCACAGGGAGACAGAACCTGAACAGCAACTGGTGTAATGACCACAGTATAAGTGCTACTTTCTTGCGCACTATTAGTCTCAAGGGGGAAATACCTTTTCTCCAGCAGTAAATGCAGTGGTATTTCCTCAGAAACCCCCTGGGTGTTCTCACATACATTGTTATGATCTCTCCCAATTCATTCTCTGAGGAGTGGCTCCATATTTGACGATCATATCACAGCTTCTGTACTCATATTCACACTTAAACTGGATGTAACCCAATGTGTGAATAGCAAATGGTATATGAGGCCTGTAACTAACTGTGGTGTGACACTGAAACAAGTTATACAACACTGTAACAATGACGTCCTTACACCAAGTAGAAGCAATAATGAGGGCGTAGCAGCATTAATAGTTTCAGAAAGGACACAAGCAGAATGTCTTAAACACCAGTGAAAAGGATATTTCATGAGTTGCTGTCGTGCTCAGGCAGAGAACTAGATTAATGAAATCCTGCACCAAGACAATACCTTCATTTTCTTTGAGGTCAAACATCCCCCTGAGCATTCATTGTTTCTGAGCGCTCCCTCCTACTTACTCACTCCTGGACTTACAGTACAACTACTTAATCTTAAAGTATCTGTGTGTGTGTGTGTGTGTGTGTGTGTGTGTGTGTGTGTGGGTGTGGAGAGTGTATAGGAAATGCTTCTGCCTCTCAGTAGCCGTATGTCTAAATTTAGAGGCCCGTGCCTCCACTGTCCAACTGTCACAGGCTGCGTCGGACTGTCGGCCGCTCAGGAAAGAGACTTGAGGCGTGTGTTGAAGTTAGGATAAAATGTACCAGCTTGGGCGGGCTGATCTGAGAATAACACATTTGTTCTACACACACCCTGAAACAGTGTGGCTATAAATACGCAGCTATACTGAACAGAATTGTGAGCACAGTGCAAAGGTTTATTTTCATAATGCGACGATTAGGTGATTGGTATGTGGTGTGTTTTGCTGTTGTCTGGAGAGTCAGGTGATTGGTATGTGGTGTGTTTTGCTGTTGTCTGGAGAGTCAAAAATGTCTGACCACTGAAACTTAATTATCAGACTGTTGAGGAAAATATGATGAACTTACATTTATTATTATTCATGCTGACAGAATGTGGCCAGGGGGTGAACACACACACACACACACACACACACTAACAGCTGTAATCTAGACTGTGAAAATCAAATTTGAAAACCTTCCCTCGCAAAATCGTTGTTTTGATGTCATGCAGCAAACTCCCCCATCACACACACTGACTTATTTCACAGCAGCAATTTATGCCATGATTAAATTCGACTTAAGTGCTCACACAGTCAAAATTTAAATGCAGTTCCATTTCTGACATGTTTCTATACCCTGACAGGGCGTGACCTTTCTCATCTGCTGAGTGCAGGATGCAGCAGTAGCTGGAGACCGTTTCCCATCCTCCCTGTCTATTTGATTATGAGATGTGTCTGTTTGATTGTCTATTTGGAGAGCAGCACCTCCTTTATTGACTTAGTGCAGTGACAGACCCCCCCACTCATCTTCTGCTAACGTAATTCTGCTCCGTGACATCGTTTGTCAGACAATTACAGGAAGGTGCCACAGTGGCTCTCCTCCCGACTTTGCTTTAATGAACTTTGTCAGGTCATTGTAAACCAGATGGAGCTGTTTACATACTACTAACTTGTACAAAGGCTGTTAATCTTTCTACAAGTGGTGTTATAAGACTGTTACCGTGTGCTTAGATAGACAGCTGACATTATAGCAGAGAGTGGGAATGTGGTTGTACGACATCGACGCCTGCAGAGCTCCCATTAGTTTGATACTCCACAACCAAAACAGCAGGTCTCAGCACAGACACCTTCTCTAGACCCCATGTTGGAGATGCATTTACACATACGGCGTGCAGCAGTACAGCCTATAAATTTCATGCTTCACCTCACACATGTTTATGCAGCAACTCTCAAAGAGCAAATGCAAGATGCAAATCAATGTTGTCCCAGACTTTGAAGTAAGAAGAAGAATATTTTTATTTCAAATCCATGAAGTATCAAGGTGGGGATTCATATATAGTTCACAAAATATGAATAGAACTGTTAAACTAATGAACAGGCATTAAAAAAAAACCTAAAATATCATTATCATCACCATAATCATTACCACCATGGATTTTTGTATTTGTTAGGCCTGCATGACTCAGATATGATCCAATTTAATTCAAAGAGCCCAATATCACAAATCATAATTTGCCTCAGAGGGCTTGACAGCATATAACACCCCTCTGTCCTTGAACCCTCACAGCTGATAAGGAAAAACTCCCCCAAAAACCCTTTAACAGGTTAAAAAAAGGTGTGTACAGATCAAATAATAGACGTACAGTGAAACATATGACCAAATTATATATTAAGACAGGGAAAGACAGAGAGAAAAAGAAAGACAGAGAGATATGCACAACAAACAGTGATGACAATAGCTACAATAACATTAATTTTAGTAATAATATTGTAATAGTAATAGTATGTATAAGTATATATGTGTATGTGACAACAATAATCATATATGTACAATAACAATTGAATAATAGTTCAATTTATGTCTACATGTGCCTATTAATGACATATTTATTCATTATTTATATCAACATCCCAGTCCACTACGTCACACTGCTGTTATTGATCCTCTGCCGCCCTCTAGCGGCCCACACGAGACGCGCTGCAATCTCTGCTGAGGTCAGAGGTCACAGCAGAAAACATGGCGGCTTCCAACAAAGCGCCTGTGGTGCTGAAGGCTGTGAAGAAAATAGCGATTCAGTTTTGTCCGTTTGAGACTAACGTCCGGTCCACACGGTAAGAAGTGTGTGTTTTATGTCTTGTTGTGTCGGAGAGTCGTTTGTGTGTCACTGTACTGCGGGTAAAAGCCGTAATTTGATAATGAACTGGTGGTTAAGGACGCTGTTTCCAAACAGAAGTCACCCTCAGGACATTATATCAGCAGCTTCAGTCTGTAGGCTGCGTTTTATTTAACTTATAACGTGTTATTGTCTAATTAGGAGGATTAATAGAAGGGTGTGTGGTTGTTAAGAATACCTACGACAGGTATTTCCCGTACCGAGCTTTCCTACAGTAACGTTACTCCTGTTATACCTAATACATGCTCTTCCCTGCATTACTTCCCTAATGAAGGAGGATGCCTTTATTTGAGTTCAGCTAAATCCCTTCAATACTTATCTACCAAACGGATTTACACAGTATACGAAATTATTCGTCTGCCATTTAAATATTTAAATATTTGGTCGAAAATAAAATGTAAAAAGCTTTAAATAGCGCCTCTGCAGACCCACCAGTGGTGAAAGAAGTACTCAGACCTTTCACTTTAAAGTAGAAATACCACAGTGAAATACTCTTTTAATCTAAGTTAAGTAAAAGTACCGACGTAGCAGCTTCAATATATACCAAAAGCACCAAAAGTAAAAGTAGTCATCATGCAAAATGGCTCCTATCAGAATAAAAGATATTGTATTCCTGAACTGTAATTATTGATGCATTAATATGAGCATCACTTTAATGTTGGAGCTTGTAAAAATCAAGGTCATAATAATAATTTTAATTGCTTTATATGCTGCTGGAGAGTTTAATATAATACATCATAGCTGATTAGTTTAATTACATTTACTAGCTCTGAAATAAATGCAATGGAGTAAAAAGTACAATATTTCCCTCCTAGATGTAATGAAGTCAATCATAAGTACCTCAATATCGTACTTAAGTACAATACCTGAGTCAGTGTGTTAGTTAAATTCCACCAGTGGGACCTACACGTGTGTTTTACCTTATCCTGGCTCATTAGCAGTAGTGAAGGAAGTATTCCGAGTCTTTACTTAAGTAAAAGTACTAATACCACATAATAAATACTCTGTTACAAGCAACAGTCCTGCATTTAAAATGATACTTCAGTAAAAGTAAATATAATCAGGAAAATGTACTTAAAGTAAAGTACACAATGCAGAAAAAAATATAAAAAACAACAACAAATAAAAGCGCTCAAAATGGAAAAAAGAAAATGAAAAGCAGCAAATCTTAATATTTGAGAAGCAGGTATCGTAAAATGCTTTACCTGAAAAATGAATCAAATGATTGACACTCTGTTATCAGTCAACTAACTGATTAATCGACTGAAATCATTTCAGCTGTGTTTGCATAAACTTTTACAAGGCAAGGCAAGTTTATTTGTACAGCACATTTCAGCAACAAGGCAATTCAAAGTGTGTTACATAAAACATACATCAAGTAAAAGCAATAAAGGCAACATTAAAAGACATTAAATGCAATCAGAAAGAGTTACATTGGAAATCAAATAGTACAATTAATTAAAAAGAGTTTAGTTAGAAATAATAAGTTACAGTGCAGTGTGAGATAATAATCAGAAGCCTCAAGTTTGATTTAGTAATAGGCAGCAGCAAACATAAAAGTCTTCAGCAATAACAATAATAAAGGTGTAGCTTCTCCCATCATAGGGTGCAAGAAAATGCAGAGGATGTTAGTAAAGCACTGTCTACACAGCCCCACACAGTCCGCAGATGAGGTGTAATCAAGCAGAATAAGAGACCTGTGTTGGTGTGCAGAGCTGTTAAACTTCTCGTTATCCACCATATGTAAGGGTGTACAGGAAGAAGCTGATGTGTGAAATATCAAAATGAAATGAAATAAATACAAGCACCTCAACATTTTACTGAGTGCGGTCTCTGCTGTAATGTAATCAATATGGTCCTCTCGTCCCACAGGGAGTTTCTGCTTCGGGTGGGCTCAGAGAGGGTCAGATCTACCAACATGAACTGTGAGGTGGTATCGGTGGTGAAACATGACAAGTCTGAACCCATAGTGGATATTACTTATGGTGAGTATTACCTGCCTACATACAAATCTGTGGGTGATGATACTGAACTGTGAGACTTCACTGGGCAGAGTGATTGTGGCTGGATGTTTGCATCTGCAGTTTAGATTCGTTGTATTGTTTTAATCCACTGGAGACGTGGAGAAATAACCTGCCCTAAAGTCACACAGTTTGGTACTCATGTATCCCCATTTTGTTCTTACACCATAAAGAAATTACATATACAGGGAGTAGTAGTTATTAAAGAGAGGATTTTGAATTTGGCATCTGTAAAACCTCAAGCAGATAAAGACATCATAATGCGCCTGGAGAACATTTAAATTATATTTTAACATATTCATGTCCTCAGATTTCTTACTGAAGAAATGCACCTTTCTTTTTTCTATTTGTCTCTAAATGTGTCAATCTTAAAGTAACAAGAAGAGACTTCACTACACACTCTTTATGGTCCAGAAACACCAAACTGACATCAACAAACAAGTGGCGACGAAAGCAGACTGTGTCGCCTCACTAACCCTCTGTCCCAGCCAAAAAGTTGCACTTGAACACACCACAAAGACTACAGCCAACTAGTATGTACGTTCTGTGCCTGTGTGAAAGGAAATAGCTCTCCACACCAGCAGGCGGCAGTAGTCTGTATCTGTCATTCAAAAAGGGAAACCCGAAGATGCTCTGAAGCTGCCTGTTAGCCAGTTAGCACATAAAAGAACAAATGATGTTTACTATGTACTTGTGAACAGTGACACAGACTATGAATCATTTCTGCTAAAGAGCGCACCATAAATAGTCTCACCTAATATTATACTCTTGACTACAGTCGTCTCCTTACTTTTCTCACCTCCCGTTTCTCTTCTCATGCACTGAGCTTAACTGCCAATCAGAGTGATTTCATTCACCAGCGGGCTCTGCTGTCTCCGGTGCCAATTCACGTGCCGAATCAGCTGGGAAAAAAGCCAACTAGTGCCCACTAGTGCCAACTAGTGCCAACGGTGCACGACACACCACAAAAGTTAGGGTGACAGACGCTCACAGAGTGCCTAACATCGACCAACGGCCGTTGTTGGCTTTGTGTTAGATGGCCCTTAGGGGTTATCCACCTAAGAAGTTCACTTGAGTCAGTGCTTGAAGACATTTGACCTGTTTTTATTTCTAATCACAGTCGGTCCAGGTCCTTTTTAAAGAGTCCCTTGGGATGTTGTATAAGTTGAGAGGTGATCTATAGATAAATGACCTTGATCCTAGTGGTGCAGTGGTGGGTGTTACTTCCTGCTGATTAAACACAGGAAGAGGTGACTCTGTACATGCAGCACAATGCCTAGTGTACAATCCAGGACAGCGCAGTCTGGTCTGTGAATTCCACGCTGATGTCGTTACTGCGTGATATTACTCAAACACAATGAGTCAAGTGCTTAGTAGAAATGTCTGCCACAGGTCAGCTGAACATTTTACGGATGTTGCCCATTGTATGTCGCTTGACTCCTGCTCAGAGTTAACTTTTCACCTTCTTGCTTCTTGTACAGAGAGATCAGTCATTGTGTCATCATGAGTCACCTCATGTGTCCTTGTCTTTCTTTACCTCAGTGGATGGAGAGAAGCTGGTGTTGAAGGGAGCGTGGCTGACCAGCAGTGAGATGCTGAATGCATTTCAGTCAATGTGCAAAGCCAAGGATGCACAGACAAACATCGCAGCAAAAAAATAATGGTCCTCATGTTAGATATATCTGTGTTGTACTGTCTTGGATGTATATAATTAAAGTGTTTGATTTAAATGTGGTGGTCTGGTGTACATCGTCATTTATTCACTTAGGCTGCTCACTTAATTTGGACAAGCATCCTCCTCCCCCATCATCCAAGCATCAGATCCGACCAGATATCCGTTACTGTCTCCTGTCAAACTGAAAAAAGGATTGCCCCCTCTTGTCAAGGTGAAATAGTTGTAGCATTAGCTCCATCGGCTATGCTAACATTCTCCATATTAAAGACATCAGTTGAAATGCTTTAACTGCTATAACACATGCTGCCATCAGCGCAGGGTCATGGTGTGTCCTTGCATAATGTGCCATTTTCCTGATAAAAGAGATCATTCCAGAGATAGAGAGAACATTATGCAAGCTCCAACCTTTGACACGTCAGGCTTAAATGTAATTTGGCACAGTTTTAGATGCAGCCCCACTGAACAGGAAAAAAACCCTTCACCCAGCCACAGATAACTGAAATCCTGTCCCCTCTGCTAGCCAGGCTTCGTTCCATTAGCATCTGTAGCTAAATGAGGTTTATCTATGGATTATTATTATTATTACATTCATGGTTTTCTCGTAAAAATGTCTTTAAATCCTCCCCTGGCTGTCACATGGAAAGTGTCGCTCAAATTAACAGGTACCAATCAGGGAGAGACTCAAGAAGACTACAAAGAGATATAAAGGAACTGCAAAGAGACATAATTTAGCAAAAAAAGGAGAAAAACAACAACAAAGAGAAACAAAATGACTACAAAGAGATAAAAATGTTACATAAAAAAGACAAAATCACTCAAACTGAAACAAAAGGACAGCAAAAAGATGCAAAATGACCCCATAGAGACACATAACTACAGACATTACTACAAACAGACAAAGTAACCCCACAAAATGCCCCCAGAGACACTAATTAACTTCAGACACAAAAGAGACATAAAATTACTACAGAGACAGAATGAAATTGAATAGACACAAAATCACTAAGCAGACACAACGACTAAAAAAAGACACGAAAGGACTACAGAGACACAACATGACTACAGAGAGACACAAAATGACAACAAAGATACACAACATGACTACAGAGAGACACAAAACAACCACAAGGACACATAAAATGACAACAGAAATGACTACAGAGACACAAAATGACCACAAAGAGACACAACATGACTACGGATAGACACAAGACACACAAAACAACCACAAAGACACACAAAATGACCCCAAAGCGACATACAATGACTACAGAGACACAAAATGACCACACAGAGACCCAAAAGCACTACAGACACAACATGACCACAGAGAGACACAAAACAACCACAAAGACAAACAAAACAACCACAAAGACACACAAAATGACCCCAAAGAGACATACAATGACTACAGAGAGACACATGACTACAGAGAGACACAACATGACTACAGAGAGACACGCAATGACTACAGAGAGACACAACATGACTACAGAGAGACACACAATGACTACAGAGAGACACAACATGACCACAAAAAGACACAAAATGACCCCAAAGAGACATACAATGACTACAGACTCAGCATGACTACAAAGACACACAAAATGACCCCAAAGAGACACACAATGACTTCAGAGACACAGCATGACTACAAAGAGACACAACATGAC